>NC_022027.1:28493343-28497175 GCF_000317375.1 Microtus ochrogaster
AGGGTTTCTCTGTGGCTTTGGAGCCTGTCCTGGAACTAGCTCTTGTAGACCAGGCTGGCCTCGAACTCACAGAGATCCACCTGCCTCTGCCTCCCATGTGCCACCACTGCCCAGCTAACAATATTCACCTCTCTTCTGTGGGAAGTAGAAACGGAGGCGCTTGAGGAACAGGAGCACCCCACCCAAACCTGAACTTCACAGGCAGAGTCTAATTCCTTTCCAACCTCAGCACCATTGCCTTTCTGAGCTGTGCAATTCTATGTTTTGAAGAAGCTGTGCACTGTCCCGTGTTTAAACATATCACTATTTTCTTCCTCCTACCTGCGACACCCAGGTGCTCACCAGTGCCTGTCCAGATTACACTCTTGTCTTCCTCTGTTTGATGTGACTTCTTGTTCTGAAAGTAGTGTGGGGGGCTGGAGAGATGGCACCACGGCCAAGAGCACTTGCTGCTCTTGCAAAGAACCAAGTTCAGTTCCCAACACCCACAAAGCAGCTCACAACCACCTCTAACTACAGTTCTAGGGGATCCTGTCCGATCCTATAGGAGGTCCTCTTCTGGCCTCCATGAGCAATGCACATCTATGGTGCATAGAATGCATACATTTGGGCAGCACATTCATATACATAAAATACATTTTCTAGTTCATAAAGAAAGTAGCATGAAGTCACTTGGCTGGTGGAGGAATATGATTTCCCTGTTCTCTCGCCCCGCCACTAACCAGGTATGAAAGCATGGCGCTGACTTGAAACAGACATGCCTGTTTAGAGAGAGAGCCTAGGCTGGCTGCACAGTGCTGTTGGCATCCATCCCTGCTCTCCCGCTGCCAAGCACAAGGTGCTGTTGGATCCCTCTCACGGACAGCAAGGATCCCATCATAGGGACACAAGGCAGTGAGTAAGAAGTGCCCCTGTGATGGCTGACATTGTGTTCTAAGTTGAAATTACTGTGCTTCAGAGATCTCTAAAACAAAAATGCCTCTAACCCATAAGCCCCACTTGCCCAAGGATGGATAATTTCCCGGAATGCTAGGGGCTGTTGATCATGTAATATATCAATCCATGTGTTTTCAGTTCTGCAACCAAGCTTGGTTGGCCCACTGCACAGGATGTACTTAATCACATGTAGGCAGGAAGTACTTGAGGATCTATGCTTGCCCCGGACTGGACAAAGGCGAGAAGTGCATGGCCTTGTGGATTTTGCCTTTATAAGTCCCTGACAAATATAATTCGGTGCCATACTCTGGGAACCCCAGCTATGGACCTGGTCAGTGTTTAGTAATTTGGCTCAAACGCTGTAGTAGTTGGCTCAAACGCTGTAGTAGTGGTCTTATTCTTACCTGATGGGATTGACACCTAAAACGGAAGAGCTGGCAGAGTGTGCTGAAGGAGTTTCGCTGGATATACATAACAATGAGCTATCTTTAGAGCGGCCAGAATGAGAGTCTTGTAGGTGGCTGATGAGTCCCGTGTGGCCTGGCAGATGTTCTTCTAGGGTCCCACCTCCTCTTCCCCGCAGAGCTTCCTTATATTTATTCATTTAATCCTATAACCTTCAGACATCTGACGTAGACTTTATACTCCTTCTTGGAGGAATGTTTTTAAAGTGTAAAGCGGATATCTGCAGATGTAGGAAGGGAACCAAGTCCACTGGCATGGAGTTATCAGAATACCTTAGAGCTAATGTGTGGTTTGGGATGGGTCTGCTTTTACTTTGTCGAAGGCGACCTAGTGGCAGTCCGACACACACTGTGACCTGTATAGCGATGAATATAAACATAACGTTTATATAAATAGAAAATCTTGAGGAAGCCAAAATAACTCTCACATGATTTGAAAATGATCATCTTTTTCTATTTTGACTGTCACAGAACATGACTATTTTAGTACTAAGATTTTTTGTTTTCAGCCGTGTCCACCATGTGTGAAGCTGTGAGAAACACTAGCGTTTTGGTCAAATTTTATTCAGGATCTCTCCGTTGCTAAGTCGTGCTTCTCAGCCTTGAGTAGCAATTGCCCGCTCTTCAAGGGGACAGTCCCCCACCCCTCTCTGGGTGTGCACTCCCGGGGTGCATGTGTGTGCATGTGTGGACCCGAGGACACAGATGGTTGTCTTTCCTCAGGCGCCATCTACCTTGACTTCTGAGATGGAGTCTCTCATTAGTAGACTAGGCTGGAGGCTTGGCCCCACGCTCCACCTGTTGCTATCCCCTCAACACCTGAGCCACCACACTCAGCGTTTTCTCACAGGCTCTGGGCTTGAACTCTGGTCTTCTTGTTTGCCTGACAAGGACTGCGCTATCCCCCAGTGCCACCCTCCACTGCTGTGTCTTAGCACGCCTAGCCGCCACTCCTGAGGGAGGAGCACTGTAGACATCTACAGGCTGAGGTTGTCACTTTCCTTCCAACAGACTGTACAAACTGAAGTGTGGAAACTGCTGAGACAGAATGCAGAGTGACAAGAACACTCGGGTCTGGAGAAACAAGATTCGGGATAAAGTCAGTTAGCCACAAGGAACTAGGAAATCTGTCCCTTGCCCAAGTCTCTCTCTCTTACACACACACACAATCATCATCCTCTTCCTTAGGAAACCCTGAAAAGATGGTCAGCACACCTCAGAGTTGCTAGTGTTGGAAAGATGTTTCCATGGAAACTCAACTCAAGGCAAAGAACACAAGTACAATGCAGGCAGAGGAGCAGGATCCGTTATGGAAGGAAACAGAAGCATTTCTGTTTGCTTTTGCTTTCTGTGGGAATCAAGGAGTTTATGGCCCTCTGGGACTGGGCACCTAACCTCACCCCCACATTGCCCAGGATGACATTTCAATCGAATTAGAGCAATTAATCTGAATGTCACAAAAGAGGGCTAGGTAGAGGCTGTTGCTGGGGGTGGCAGTGGGGGAGCAAAGTGTGCACCTGCAAACCCCTGACATCCTGAGGTGAGCGAGTTATGTGATGGGTGTTGAGGAAAGTTTGTCACGTGTCCCAGCGGTAGCCTGGCTCCCCTGAGCTTTTTTTCCTAAACCCAGCTAATCCTGAGAAGCCAGTTTAGCAACAATTTCCCCACCCTGATGATATCTGATCAAATTCTTCATCAACACACTGAATTCTTATCCTAATCCTTATCTAGCCAAAAGGTTAACCTCTGGTTAGTCCTGCCTAGCAAGGTTGCCTTTGCCCTTGATTTCCTCATCAGGAACCTTGGTACCACTGACCCCTCTCTGTATCCCCTCTCTCCACCAGTCCCTATCCTTTCTGTATTGAAAGCTGCTTCATAATATCATAATAATCTTTACCCGCACTGCAATCATATTTAAAACAAACAAACAAACAAACTTCCTTACCATTTTAGCAAATGCCAAGATAGTCTTTCTTACTCTAAGAATGGGAAGATGAGTCCAGGCCAAGTAGAAAGACTAAAGCCTGAAGAAAATGACCTTCCTGAAAGCAGTAACTAGCTGGTGACTGAACCTACTGTCAGTTTGGGAGATTCCTTCAGGAAGACTCTTCAGGTCTGACAGTAACAGAATGCCGGAGACACCTACACCTGGCCAAGAACAATGGAACACACAGGTTCTGAGACAGCTCCCTCACCTGGCGCTCAGCTCTGTTGTCCATGCAAAGTCTTGCGGTTCTTATCTACCCCCAAGGAGTCAGGCATAGCATCTTCCAACAACAGGCATTTCTCACCAACCATAGCAAGGAAAGACAGAATGGGATTTAATGTGATTGAAAAAACAGTGTTATACTTCCTATATGGAGCATTGAGAATCTGCACCAGCTCTCTCTCTCTCTCTCTCTCTCTCTCTCTCTCTCTCTCTCTCTCTCTCT
>NC_022027.1:28497275-28508920 GCF_000317375.1 Microtus ochrogaster
TGTGTGTGTGTGTGTGTGTGTGTGTGTGTGTGTGTGTGTGTGTGTGTGTGTGTTTCTAGCTTCTCCAATTCCCTCTCTGGAAAAGGACCAGAGAACTTCTTCCCCAGGATGGCTCAGGGAACTCTCCCTGCCCCAACTGGTCCATGCTTTTCCTGTTGACTGCACTCGTGGCTGATGCTTCTCTGTTAACCTCTTCTGCATCGCTCATCACTTATGTTTTGGTTATTTCATAATGCAGCTGTCACCCAGATATGAGCTGCTCCAGGTGGCTGGGAAGTTAAGTATCTATTATCGATAGCCCCAATATTAGCAAAAACTCCTTTTACTCTCAAAATCTCACTAAATTAGCCAACAAACTCCTCCCGTTGCCAGTGTAGCAACCACACAGCTGACGTTTACCCAAAGTCTTTTCACAGTTTAGACAGGATTCTTTTCCAGTGCCAAGGATAGACCCCAGGGCCTGGAACACACTTTCAACTGCTCTGTGCTGAGCTATACCCAAGTCATACATGTTTTACATATCCTGGAGGGTAGGGGAAGGCTATGTTATTGAGTATCCTTTTTTTAAACGGTATATTTGTTGTTGTGTGTTTGAGTGTTTACTTGCATGTATGTATGTGCACCCACATGAGTGCAATGCCCATGGAGTCCAGAAGAGGGCATTGGATCCCCAGAACTGAAATTACGGGTATTTGTGAGCTGCTGTGTGGATGCTGGCCACTGAACCTGGGTCTTCTGCAAGAGCAGCCAGCACTCTGAACTGCTGAGCCAACTCTCCAGCGCATGTTCTTGGGGATTCTTCTGCCTCCCTGGCTTCTGCTTGTTCATACATGCCATATACAACCAGATTTGAAATACACCCTACGTGCTTCCCACACACACATCAAAATCCAGTCTAACATTGTACCCATGATCCCAGCTGACTCCGCTGAAATCTGGAGCTAATGAAATGGAAAGTCACACCCACTGGCAGCCTAGCAAAGTAGACATCTCTTTTCCCTCAGTCTTCCAGAGGCAGCAGGCACTTCCCTTCCTCCAGCTATTGTGTATGTGTCTCCCCAGTTCCTTTTACTTCCTTGATTAGGCCAAACATTGTATCAGTCTCCATGCTAACCCCTATACTTGTTCAGCCAGATCAATCAGCTTTCTCATCAAATATTTAAAAACACCCAGGTTCCTTGCAAGGCAATTAGAGATGCAAAAACCAACATGAGTGAGACTGTGTCTGTGTGTGTGTCTGTGTGTGTCTGTGTGTGTCTGTGTGTGCGTGCATGTTTAGTTACAGTAAACTTACATCTTTCCTGTCTCCATTTGTCAAGTTCTCTTGCCAAATTCTCCCTTTCTGCCCTGCATTGTACCTCTATGTTTTCTTTTTGTAGCACCTAAAATCTATTCAGTTTTCCCCAATATTTTAAAATGCATCTGGAATATATTGCAATGGTGACAGCAAAGAGTGGGGAATAGAGAGTATATTGCATCATTGCTCACCGACAAAACCTAACTTGATCCAGGTCATCTTTAAAAGTCTTTAGGCCACTTTCATGGCCAGGCGTAACTGAGGATAAGGAGTAAGTGGAACCCTCAAACATGGCTACTGGTAGCATCCTTGGCATCTTCATTTAGAAACATTGCTTAATACTTCCCAAAGACTAAATGTGCATATGGCTTTGGTGCTGAAATTCTGCTCCTTGGCATCCACCTAACAATAATATAGACATATTTTCACCAAAAGACAGCAGAAAAATCTTAATAGTTCAAAAGCTAAAAAAAGTGCAAATTTTCAAGAAAAGTAAAATAGCTGAGTGGAATGACTACAAAATGCAAGACAATGAAGAAATGGAAAAATAAAATATGATGCAACTCTCAGACAGACCAAAAATACATATTATTCCGTAACGGAAGCCAGGTACCAAAGAGTACTTACTATAGGATCCCATCCATATAGACACCAAGATAGCCCACACTCATCCTTGGTGTTAGAGAGCATGATACTAAAACTACTTATCACCTGATGTGGAAGCGCATGTCTTTAATCCCGGAATCCTAAAGACAGAGGCAGGAGGACCTCTGTGAGTTCAAGGCCAGCCTGGTCTATATAGTGAGTTCTGAGACAACCAAGACTACATAGAGAGACCCTGTTTCTATTTCAAGAAAAAAAATTAAAACAACTCTTGGGTTAGTGATTTAGTAAGGGAATGCAGATTGCTTGGAATTCTGGGGAATATCACTTCTTCGCCTGCGTCTGGCTTCACTTATGTCTGCACATCATGAACTTAAGACTATCCACACACTGTGTGCTTTCATCTTCTTTAATTTTAATTTGTTTTCAGTCAATACAGCTGCCACACCAGGCTGGGACTCAGATCTGTACATCGCTCAGCCCTCATCATAGACGCTTCTCGCAGTAGATGGAAATTAACACAGAGACCTACAAGAGGACAGTGTGCAGAGAGTGAGAGACTTGGAGCACTCGGCCCTGAATGGGATGTCTTTATCAAACCCCTCCCCTCAAAACTCAGGGATTCCTGCTTAAGGGAAGCCAGCAAGATTGTAAGAGTCAGAGATGGTAGAGGGCACCAAGGAAACAGCCTCTTCCAGACACATCAGGACTGATGCACATGGGAACTTACAGAGCCTGTGATAGCTCGCACAACACCTGCAGAGTCAAGCCAAAGGAGATTCCAGCACAGAGAAGGGAAAATGGACATTGTCTTAATTAGGGTCGTATTGCTGTAATGAGACACCATGATCATGGCAATTCCTAGAAAGGAATACATTTAATTCGGGCTGGCTTAACAGGTTCAGAGGTTAAGTTCATTATAGTCATGGCAGGAAACATGGTGGCATGCAGGTAAACATGGCACTAGAGAGGTAGCTGAGAGATCTACATTCAGACCAGCAGGCAGCAGGAAGAGCGACACTGGGCCTGGCTTGAACATTTGAAACCTCAAAGCCCCTCCCCCAGTGACACACAACAAGGGCACATCTACTCCAACAAGGTCATGGTACTCTATATGGGCCTATGGGGCCATTTTCATTCAAACCACCACAGATACAAAGTCCCATCTCTAACCAAGAAGTCCTCTACAACAGATACCTTTTGGAAAAAGAGGAAACTAATTTTTTCCAATGAAGTGTCACTAAATATACCAATCACACTTAAGAGCAGGCCCAATGCCCAAAAATATTCTGCCAACAAAAAAATGAACTCTATGTTTTGTGTGTGTGTGTGTGTAATTTTTGCTTTGTTTTAGTTTTGCTTTGCTTTTTGGTTTGATTGATTTTATGGTTTTTAGTTTTCCCTGCTCTGATTTTCACTTTTGCTGTTGTTTTCTTGTTTATTTTAGAGAAAGTAGGGAGTAAAGTGGAGACATCTGGGAGGAGTTGTGGGAGGGGGAAAGAATATGATCAAAATATATGAAAAAATTTAAGAGACGTTTTTAAAGAAAAATTCTTTTAGCTGGGAATTGAACAGAGGACTTCATACATCATAAGCATATGTAGTATTTCTGAGATATACTCCCAGCTCTGTGTACTGATGTGTGTGAGAGTAAAGGGTGACATAGCAAGCCAATATGCTTTTCTGTAAGGCCTAGAACTTACTTAGGCAGTCTTTTAAGTTTACTTCCTCCCAGCACCAGTCCTTTGTAAGTGACTCAATATTACATCTTAAATTTACAAGCAAATGGATGGAACTAGAAACAAAAATGATCCTGAGTGAGGTAACCCAGACCCAGAAAGATAAATATAATAGATATTCAATATATGTGGATATTAACAATTATATAAATAATAGCCAAGATACAATCCATAGACCCAAAGAGGTTAGGTCTAGAGGAAGGGATTAGGGGACACAGACACATGGATCTTCCTGGGAGGGGGAACTAGAGTAGATTTTATAGTAGAGTGGTGGCATGTGGGTCAGGAACAAGAGGATCGGGTTGGGAAGGGGAGAGAAGATGGGGTTGAGGGACAGGATGCAGGGAGAGACAACTAGAACACTGCTCAGATAGCCCAGAGATCCAGGGAAAAACCAAATACTACTGGTCTAAAAAATAGTTACAATCAAATGATTCCTAATGATATTCTGTTATACTCATTGATCAGTGACTAGTTCAGCATCATCAGAGAGGCTTCCTCCCACAGCAGATGGGAACAATAGAGAAACAGACCACAGCCTCACTTTTGCAAAGAGTGAGCAGTTCGGACACACAGCTCTAAATAGGAAATTCCTTCCCTTAGAGCTCAGGGAATCCCACAGAAGAGGAAGGAAAAGAGGGTGTGAGTCAGAGAGGATGGCGGGTGCCAGGGAAGAAAAGGACATGGCTAAGTCAACTGAGCAAAGAACTCACCAGAGACCGAAGCAGCAAGCTCAGGGCCAACCAGGTCTTCTCTAGGGCCTCTGCATATGTATTACAGCTTTCAGTTTAGTTTTTTTTTTTAAATGGGACTCCTGAGTGTGTAAACAAGTGGGTCTCTGATTCTTGAGCCTTCTCTTGGGGCTCTTTTCCCTCTGTAGACCAGACTGGCCTCAAACTCACAGAGATCCTGCCTCTGCCTCCCTAGTGCTGGAATTGAAAATGTGTGCCACCACTTCTTGGTGAGCCTGGTCTTTTCTAATAAGAGACAGGAAGGGGGTAGATGTAGTTGGGGGAGGTGGGAAGGAACTGGGAGGAGTGGAGAGAGAGGAAACTGTAGTTAGGAAATATTTTTAAAAATTAAAGAAGAAAAGTCACTAGCCACATAGAGTATAACAAAGATCATAAAGTATGTGCCCCAACAACCACCATACAGGATAGGACAATATATGAATAATGGACTTCTACTCCTCGTAATCAGACTGTGCTTTATATGGTGCCCTTCTCATGGTGTTTCTGAAGCACTTAAAATGATAAAACTTCCAGTAAATTCCCATAAAAAATTCCGTGATAAACTGAGAACTGTCCTGGAACTCACAGAGACCCTCCTACCTCTGCCTCACACCGTGGGATTAAAAGCATGTGCCACCATGCCCAGAGATAAATTAAGATTTAACCATGATTGTTGATTATTTTAATTACTTACTCTGGACACATTCTGTGGCCTCCTCTTTTGGGAAGAATTAATCATCTTACAAACAGTGCCAGAGACAGTTGTTATAAGGCATTTTATGTTGTTCCATCTCACATAACCAAAGTGTGAAATATCAGAACTAAATCTGGGCTCTGGATTTTCCTAACAGCAGATAGCATTAGAAATGGAAATTTTATCAAGATATGTTCAAAAGGGAACTTTGGCTCAGATTTTCAACAGTGTCTAAAACTAGAATTCAAGAAAATTATGCCCCACAATAATCAGATATGTAGATTAAAAGAGTTTATTAAATAATATATGACAAAATTGTAAGAGACATTTTTAGAATGTTCACATAGGTTTCCAAAGCTATGTTTTCTATAAACATTGATATAGCCCCAAACATGAAAGTCTGTAGGGAGGCTTTTGTGGTGGTTTGAAAAAAAATGTCCCCCAAAAGGAGTGGCACTATTAGGAGGTGTGACCTTGTTGGAGGAAGTTTGTCACTGTGTGGGCAGACTTTGAGGTCTCTTTTGCTCAAGCTTCATTCAGTGTTACACTCAGTCTACTTCCTGTTGCCTGCATATCAACATGTAGCAGCTCCTTCTCCAGCACCATGTCTGCCTGCACACTGCCATGCTCCCCTGCCATGATGATAATGGACTAAACCTCTGGAACTGTAAGCCACCACCTCGATTAAATGTTGCTGTGGTCATGGCGTCTCTTCACAGCGATAGAAACTCTAAGAGAGCTTCTTTAGTCCATAAGTTTCCTTAGCCTTATGAAGAATCAGGGTTTCATGTACATTCGAGAGTTCTGAGGGTGCCTATCATGAAGAAGCCACTTGGAAGGCTGATGTTGTCTGCTTCCTTCACATATGGGATGTGACAGATAGTGGACTTCATAAGTCCCTCCCACATGTGTAGAAAGACTATCAGAATATTTTGTACTGAAATCCTTGTGGAAAGCCTGTGACCTTTTTGCTCCGTTGCCAAGTGTCAATAACCCTAATGGAAGATACTCGCTGTCAGTGACGCCCATGATTTCACCTTGTGACAGGTTTGCAAGATGACCCTGTGGGCTGGCATTCCATTTCAGGTCACCAGGTTTCGGCAATTTCTGTGAGAACCTGAAGCAGTTCAGCAAATGTCGGGCGACTTTTAGGGTTCTGGAAAAGGGAAAGAGAGCTGGTGAGCTTGACTAGCTTTTCACTCAGACATCAGCTGTGGAACTTCAGGACGAGACCTCAACCTGTGCTGGCTCTGCACAAACTGAAGAGAAGCATATCTTAGCTGACACACAGTGGCATGGTTTGCATGTGAGCAAGGTATGGGTGAGCGTGAAAGAGTATAGAGCATTGCACAGATAAAATGGCTAGAGTCATACACACTAGTGTTATGTAGCTATGTAAATCAATTAAAGATGAATATGTATTTCAACTTGGTTTTTCAATCTTACTAGCCACTTTGCAAATTCTCTGTAGCCAGAAGTGGCTACTGTATGGACAGAACACACATAGAATATTCCTACTATAACAGAAATTTCTTTTGGAAAATGATGGGTCTTTGGAGTGTGAGGTCCCCAATTCAGCATCAGTTGTTCACTACATTGGTCCCCTCTAGCAGGAAGGATTTCACATAGAAAGCAAAAGGTATGTCTGCTGGAGGGGACTTTGTAGACCCTGGAGCACAGTCAACCAAACCTGTGCAAGCAGAGATCAGAACACCTTTCCCTGTTTTACTTTTCAGTGGTTTATCTCTGTCTCCCAAAGGAGAAGACATGGTACTGTTGGCATCTTTGGGATCTTTGGGAGTTAGAGCTACTCAGGAATGGAAGGGGGCCAGAGTGTGAGCGCACATCATGAGCCTCGATGAGGCTCCAAGAATAAATCGTGTTGCCTTTCTGGAAGGTTCAAATTCAGCAGGTGAAATCTCTGGCATGTTTATCAACAGTAACACAACCTTTTTTTAAAAAAAAATTAATAAAGTCCCTTTATTCCGATTAACTCGCAATCAAAAATACCATATAGCCTGTTTAAGGACACCATTCAAATATTTCCTTAGCCCCAAGCTCTATACATCTCAACGCAGTTCTATACACTTAAAATGGCCATCCGTAAGCCTCAGGACTATTAGACCTCCACGATTAATTACATTCTAGTAACTTACCTTACACACACACATACACACATATACACACAAAGAGAACTGTGACAGAGTTGAAACTAGAAAAAGTAGCTTTATCTTTTATTCTAATGTGTGTGCATTGTTTGAGTAAATTTTCTATCTGTAATTTGAGACTAAGATTGTGTACTTATTCCTTCTATGATACCCTGTTTACCCTCTTGCTCATAACCACATACATAATATAGAAAACCACAATGCCCTATGCATGTGTATAGGTTTATTAATGCTCCTTGATTTAGGACATGGTCACCACCCAATAAAGCCATTCTAAGTAGAAAATGCCAAGCGCTCAAGATGCATTTTACACAAGCGCTCTACCATAAATCACACCCGGCAGCAGTTTGCAGTAATCACTGGTTCATTCCTTTAATCTGTGGCTGCCGGGGAGATGCCCCTTCCCAGCTTTCCAATAGAGGCTCATATTTTCTATTATTCACCAAGGGAAAGATCAACATTCAATGCTTGAAATATGGCTTTATAAAGTTGGAAAGTTCCAAGTCAAAACTACCATAGACACCATCTGCGTGTTCCTATGCTATTTACATCATGATGGCAAAGTCATTTCTGAGGCAGCTGTTGCTACCAACAGCTTACTTAACAATTCTGTCTTTCAAGATTCCTTGTGGAGAAATTAATCGTGCTTTGTGTTCATACACTGGAGAATCTTCCTAAGTGAAATATTTCTCTGGAATATGAACCACCACAACACTTTCTTTTCTCCTTCCTTCCTTCCTTCCTTCCTTCCTTCCTTCCTTCCTTCCTTCCTCCCTCTCTCCCTCCTTCCTTTCTTTTATCTTTTTTGTTTTTGTTTTTCGAGACAGGGTTTCTCTGTAGCTTTGGAACCTGTCCTGAAACTTGATCTGCAGACCAGGCTGTCCTTGAACTCACAGAGATCCACTTCCCTCTGCCTCCCAGTGCTGGGATTAAAGGCATGCACCACCGCTGCCAGACCCCAACTACTCTTGAAATACTGGTTTCTCTAGTGTTTGTGGATTGGGAATAAAATGACGGGTTGTTGTTTGTTATGTTACTGTTTGTCTTTTAGAGAGCAGGAAACCCTCTCATCAAACTCGGTTTTTCCGGGCTAAGCCTGATAGCTACAGATCAGAGCTCTCAAAAATCAGTCTGCTGAGAGCAGAAGGGTTGTGTTGAAAAGATGTCTGGAAAAGGAGAGCGAGGGGGACAGAAACCCACCCTTCTGCCTTGATTTTTAATCTTGGCATTTCAGCAAAAGGAGCAACTCCTAAGAGATGATTTCCCAAAGGCTGGTTCCCAGCACAGTCTGCCTTCTGTTTCTATTCTGGTTACTCTCTCTATCAGAAGTCGTAAGTGCCAGGGAGAGATGAAACACATTACTTTTAGCCTTGAAAGTGAAGGCAAGAGAAAGCCAAGAACAGAGAATAAGACACCACCCTTCACATTCTGTGGGGAAAGTTCAACACACCAGAGTCTGTGAGCCCACCTTCCAGGTCTTCAAGATGGAAATCATCGAATCCAGAGGCTTTAGAAACATCCAGCTGCTGCCAGAACCGATCTTAGACTGATAAGGCTTGGAAACTGAGCTCCCGGATGAAAAGTCCATTGTGAAAACCAAAATGGCCTCGTGACTCTGGGGTGGGAGTTTCATAAGAACTGGTGCCCTGACTGACAGGGCCATTACCGAGGAACGGGGAGTTCTGGCTGCCACAATACAGTCACAGTCACAGTGACAAGGGCCACCTACCTCATGCCAGCAGCTGTACATAACTCCATAGATGGACATGGGAGCCAGGTGAGGGCGATACAGGCGGAAGCCTTTAGAAATGGCTTCCACCACTTGCAGATTGGACTTATTTTCAAAAGGCATTTTCCCTTCTGAAAAAACTTCCCACATCAGAACTCCTGCAAGGAAGACATGCAAAAACAAGACTCACTTGGAACCAAAAGAACGGTTTGATTCAAATTGCAAGATGTTAATCTCCTCCAGCTTCGGAGTCATGATTGCCCAGAGAGAACACAGTTCTACGTGGTTGCACACTCCTGACTTTTTAAGAGGTCTGTACCTTCAAAATAACCCTAAAAAACGATGCCTCAAACAAAGCTCAAAACCTCGCCTGCTGAGAAACGAGGTCAGTAGAGAGCTAACAAGATCAGTGATCAAACACAACCTTATCGTGAAGAATATACTCACACACTTGTGAGGACAAGGACATCTCTCTTAGAGTCACCCAGGAAAACCAACAGATTTTTGCTTATCAGTTGCAATGGTTGAAAATCAGCTCAGATGAACAGCTGCTCTGAGCATAGATCTACAGTGTCTCTTTCTCCGTGGAGAGTGTTAGTCAATGTGAACATCACATCCCAAGAAGCCAAGGTGCATAGCCCATAAACCCCATAAAGTGAAGGCCATGAACTGTTGTTTCTCTTAGATCTACATGTTAAGAAGTTCAAATTGCCATGTTTGAAAACAGTCAAGCACTGTATAACTAAACAATACAGCGTATGAAATATACTGGAAACCAGCCTCTGTGATATGGGAGCACTGGCTGCATCTGCCTTCTTGGAGACTCCTTGCTGTAGCTTCATGACAAATGCTCACTAGAGAATGGAAAGACCCTGAGAGCAGAGTTGTGTGAAAGGCTGCATGAATCCAGTTGCCAAAGAAGTTACAAGAATGCCTTTAGATTTATCTATCTATCTATCTATCTATCTATCTATCTATCTATCTATCTATCTATTTATTTATTTATTTATAGTGTTCTGCTAGCATGCATGCCTACACACCAGAAGGGGGCACCAGGTTTCACTATAGATGGCTGTGAGCCACCTTCTGGTGGCTGGGAATTGAACTCAGGACCTCTGGAAGAATAGTCAGTGTTCGTAACCTTTGAGCCATCTCTCCAGCCCATAGAAAGGCTTTTCAAGAATGCTACACCATGTCAAACAAGCTCACAAACAAACAAGAGCTGAAAAGAAAGGCTGCCACTGTATTGAATCCAGCAACAACAAATATACTCACCAAACGACCAGACATCAGATTTGCTGCTGTATTTGTTAAAATGGAAGACTTCAGGCGGGGACCACTTGACTGGGAACTTAGCTCCAGAGGAACTGATGTATTCATCATCCAAAACGTACCTACCATCGTGGGAGTCAAGCACACTGTGTTAATGGCCACCCAGGTCTAATTCCTTCGAATACGTTTGTCTGCTCTGACCTGCTAAAACACTGTGTTCCCCCCAGAAAAGACTTGGGCACCATGTTGTCTTGATGGCAGGAGGCCAAGTTGCCCTTCATTTGGTTTCCTCCTCCAGAACCATGTCTCCTTGATTTCATTTTCATGAGATCTCTGGAAACTACTATTCTACAGTCCTAAAACTAGGAAAGACTTACGTTTATTAAGGTCCAGATTCTGGAAAACAAATGGATCTTAATATGCCTTGGTAAAAAAAGACCTCAGTCATTCCCAGGGAATTTAACTAATAAATCTTCTAGATAGACATTCCACAGTGACCAGTACAGATGGCCAGCCATGACCAAAGGGGAAGGACAATGGTTGCACAGATGTCAGAGTGCACATTATTTTAACAGGACCAGCCAGACCATCTCCATGACACCTGTAGCCCCATGAGACACTTAAAACCTGGGCTTTGGCTGCTGAAGAATTCAGAAAGAAATTCTGAATTCATTCAGGTAAACTTCTGGGGCCCTACAAAAAGAAGCTTGTAGCTGGGTGGTGGTGGCACACACCTTTAATCCCAGCACTCAGGAGGCAGAGGCAGGCAGATCTTTGTGGGTTCAAGAACAGCCTAGTCTACAGAGCTAGTTCCAGGACAGCCAGGGCTACACAGAGAAACCCTGTCTTGAAAAGAGAAACCCTGTCTCAAAAAAAAAAATTATTTGTGCAAATACGTGCCTGGGTTTATCCCAGCGATGACTTAAAACCAACTTCCTAACTTGGTCACACGATGTCTGATGGTGACCTCAGAAAATTAGAGCTTATTAAGTACATTTATTTCCTCCTTTCTCTCTCAAAAATACACATTCCTTTTAAGGTCTACAATAGGTGTGTCAACAACAGCCTGGAAGAAGACAAGAACAGGGCACAGTAAAATCCACCTCATGGGGAAACCTGGCATGTGTCCTGAAATCCCAACAGACTGAGCTGCACAGCCACACGGACACTTAGCCCACACAGACACCTTCCCTACAGGGACACTGTCCTCACAAAGACACTTCCTCAGAGCAGAAAGAAAGAGGCAATAGCAACTTCGGTGTGCAAGGCTGAAGATGGAAGGAAGGCTTGGGGAGCAAGATGGCTTGACAGGAAAGGGGCTTACCATAATGCCTGACTACCTGAGTTTGAGATCATAGTGTGGAAGGAAAGAACTGATTCCCACAGTGTCCTGACCTCTACACACACACACA
>NC_022027.1:28509197-28509940 GCF_000317375.1 Microtus ochrogaster
CACACACACACACATACACACTAAAAGAAAGACTCCCTCTTACAAGTGGACAAAGCAGACAGAGAGGGCACATACCTCGTCATCCCGAAGTCTGAGATCTTTACTACACAGGAAGAGCTGACCAAACAGTTCCTTGCTGCCTGTAGAAAGAAGAGAAGCATTGAAGCTGAACCATAGTCTTTCTTTGGCAAATTTCTGCGTTCATTTTTCTTACTTTTTTTCGGCTCCACGTCACCTCTCTGCATGAGCAGCCATGGGAATTTCATGGTGATATCCCTTATTGATGTACGTAACTCAAAGCTCAACTTGTATGTCATAGTTTTAATGATTCTTCAATGTCATAAAAAGTTAATATTGAGTGTTCACAATTTTTAAATTTTAATCTTTTCCAACAAGTATCCTGGATAAATATGTGGGTTAGTTTAATCTAATAGATGATAAATTAAGTACTTGGCATAAAATACCTTAACTTTTATTTTTTACTTAAGTTGCAAAAAGTCTGACATCCATGACAGTTCAGAAGACAGTCATATTGTATCTTTGGGCCTCCAGTGGGTAATAAGAATTAAGAAACAATTTGCCAGGTGGTGGTTGCACATGCCTTTAATCCCAGCATTTGGGAAGCAGAGCAGGTGGGTCTCTTTGAGTTTGAGGCCAGCCTGTTCTATAGATCAAGTTCCAGGACAGGCTCCAAAGCTACACAGAGAAATCCTGTCTTGAAAAATCAACCAACCAACCAACCA
>NC_022027.1:28510549-28513762 GCF_000317375.1 Microtus ochrogaster
TGCTAGAAGGTAGCAGCAACTCAAATACAAACCACAAGAAAAGTGCTCAACAGAGAAAGGACCCACTGAGGGCTGATGTATTTCATTTGCAGTGTGGTAGATAAAATAGGACATGAAGAAAATCGTCCACGAAGGGCGGGGGTAATCTCAGGACAGGACGCGTATGAGGCCGCCCACCTGAAGCAAGCAGGATACCTAGAACTGGGAACCCCTGAGTTTTAACTCTCCTCCTCGTCAGGACAGAACCCTTCAGAGGCCAGGCAAACAAGCCAAGTGGATTCGAAACTGTACCCGCCATTTACTCAGGGTTGGATCGCTAGCTTCTTTGTGCTGGGTACCAGGGAATGTGCAGGGGGGTATTCCCGAACCGTGATCAGCTTCCTCGGTGGCAAGCAGCACCGAACCCTGACGGGACAAGCCCTGCTTTGTGACTGGCACACACCGATTGGTGTAGTCCTCCCTCTCCAACCTTGAGCTTCCTGTAGGCTGTGCAGTGTGCTCTGGGGTCCCAACTTTGTGAGCTGGGGTGGGCTCTGGTGATGCAGCTGTCTTTGAGTCTGTTCTGCTCCTGTGAATATCCCCCCCACACATTCACCCACATTCCTGTGAATACCCTCCCCTCCAAAAAACTCATTGATTCACCAGGTTGGAATTTGATGGTATCCAAACCCTGGTCTGTCATGAGTTCTCTGTCTGAAGTGAGTAGACACCTCCCGGTACAGCACCTGCCAGGCAAAGTTTTGTCACACAACAATCATATGGACTGAGCAGGTTATATCTAGGAATATATATGTGTGGACAGATACATGTACATATGCACTATGCACTAGCAACTAATGAAAAAAGGTGATTATTTGAAGGTGAGCAGGAGTGGCATATGGGAGGGCTTGGAGAGAGCAAAGGGCATGGGGAGATGTAATCATATTATAATCTCAAAAAAGAAAAAGAAATGTAAGTAATTAGCTAGTGTGTGGCTGTGTAAGTAATAAACACCACGACTTGTCTGAATTGAAGGCTTAGCTTGCCTTCTCCCACGGTGCTCTGGGATTAGTGAAACTACACCTGCAGCCACGCCCCTGGATCCTCCCGTCTCAAGGAAGAGTGCTGTAATAAAACCAGCCTGGCAACGAGAGTCCAAAGCCCAGGGTTGTTTCTAAGAGACCGCGTCAGAAATTTGTATAGAATTCTCAAATTCTCCTTGGAGTTAAATGTTCTATTTGTAAATGGAACCCAGAAGAACAAGAAGAGAATGGGGTGAGGACCCCGGGTGAGGAACCCGAAGCCTGCAGTGGCCTGGGTGTGGTACTCAAGATACAGAAGTGAGGACATGGAGCGGGGCAACTGGCGTTTAGTCTGGGGTCAGAGAGCTCTGTTAGGTAGGCATGTTCCCAGCATTACCCAGCAGAATGCCCGGGCATTTCTAGTCTCCGTCATGCCACACCCAAGCCCCCTGTACCGTGGGCAACTGCACCCCTGGAGAAGAGTCCCAGGGACCCTTTCCTCCCAGCTGGATTCCAGGGCCTACACTGTGGAGCGTATATGAAACACTTGGGACAAGCGTGACTACAGGAGTTTGAATTTGATTGGAAGGAAGAAGGGTGAAAGGAAGGCCGAGAAAGAAGGGAATGAGGGAGAGAAAAGAGGAAAAAAGCACTGTAGTTAATTGCTTCATTAGGTAGTTAATTAGTGAAAGACACCTTAGAGTAATTGCCTACTTGCTTACAGCATTAAAGGGCAATTAAAAATAAAACTATGGGGTTGAAGGATGCAACTCAGTGAAAGAGCACATGGCTTAGCATGTGCAAGGCCCAGGTTCTAATCCCAGCACTGCAGAATAAATGAGAAAGTTGATTAACCTTTCACAATAAAAGGCACGAATTTAAAATGTTCTAAAATGAAGCCAAAGGCACACTCTTCACAATACCAAAAGTGATCCCCATGTCCTTCTCAATCCAGGGCAGTGACATAAGGTGACTTGCCCCAACTCACCAGATCCCTGTGGATATAGCAGCTCCTCTCCAGGTACGCCATCCCTTCACAGATGTCCTGACACACGCTCAAGAGCAAGGCCTTCTGCAGCGTGCCTTTCCTCTCCCGCAGGTAGTTGAGAAGGCAGCCATTTTCCATGAACTCTGTCACTATGTATAGGGGCTTCTGCTGTATACATACCCCATAGAGCTGAACCAGCCTCGAGTGTGACAGTTTCCTAGAGAGGAAGAACACACCAGTGAATTGGGTTATCCTTGCATTGTAAAACAGAAATATATCTTTTCCATATTTGAGGTAAGATAAGCATCAACCCAACCACCAGGAATGCGCAACGTTTTCTTTCCACGCATTGCAATGAAAACATAGGCCCAGGAGCTTGTGCGGTGCTTCCAAAATCGTCATCATAGAATATTGCACGCCCCACATCTGGCTTGCAGCAGCTCCCTTTTCTTCTTCCTGTTTGCATCCTCATTATTGATTTTTCCCAGCCCAGGTTCTCAAGAAATCCCAGTCGTCCTAACAATAGCCATTAGAAAATTCCAGACAGGCAGTGGGGAGGAAAGAATGACTGACAGCCATAAGGCATAAAATGGAATTCTAAGTAGTAAAGCTATTTAAAAGTAAATGTTTAGATAAAGCCAGAGACTAAAAATGATTGGCTAGCATGAAACCCTATTGTGCATTTGGGTAGTCACACAGAATTTAGGTTTTCCATTAAAATATACTCACTAATTTTTTTTTTTAGGAAAAAGACTTATTTGGTTTTATTTTATGTGTATTTTGTCTGCATGTATGTCTGTGCACCATATGCATGTAGCACCCACAGAGGCCAAAAGAGGGCCTCAGACCCATGGAACTGGAGTTAATAAACAGCTGTTAAACCACTGTATGGCTTCTGGGGACTCTGCAAGAGTACCTGTAACAGCTCAACCTTGTCCCCAGCCCCATTGCTTACAGTTTTTAAAGGCAATCTAAGCTTCAAACATTTATTGGGTTCCCTCCATCCAACCCGTGAAATATATCAGTCAATGTCTAAGGGCTTTTTAGGTCAACTGTGGTCACCGTGAAAAAGAAAATTCAAATTAAAGTTTGCAGTTTTAAAAAAAATGCATTATGCATCAGCAATTCCGTTGGTCAGAAATATTGTGAAAAGTACCTTAGGAATGATCTTTTCAATTATGAAGAGAGAGAGAGAGAGAGAGAGAGAGAGAGAGAGAGAGAGAG
>NC_022027.1:28513942-28526959 GCF_000317375.1 Microtus ochrogaster
AGCTAAGGAATGTGGTTTTCACATATACAGAATCATGTCAGGAAAGTAAGTCTCAAAATGAAACCCTTCCATGTCATAAGAAACCCAAGACCAGAGCTACACAGAACCATCTGAGAACTGAACCATTAGTGAGCATTTGCTTACGAGGGCAACTGGCAAATAAGACAAATATCTATGAGGGGAAAAAAATCAAAAACAAAAACAAGTAAATAAACCTTTCTATGTGGTTCAGTTGAACACACAGAACAACAACTTCTCCTAGGCAGAGAACTATGCGAGCAGAAGTGTACTCCTGCTTCCTGCAATGCCAGTTTCTCCACACACACGCCATCCCCAGTTAGAGAAGTGGCCTGGCTCACTGTAGGACAATTGCAGATGTATTTAAACTTGTTTTTTTTTAAAGCATTTCCAAAACTTCCACAACCTTTTCCTGTCATTGTCCTTTCCTATCTCCCCCTCTTCCCTTGGCAACAGAATCAAGTTCCATGGTTCTCAGTATCATCTTCCAGACCATTCTCAAATTCATCTCCTCCAACTTGACCTTTCTCCTGAACTCTGGCCTCATGCATTTCCCTGACTACTTAGTCATCACTGATCCTCTAATAGGCTTCTCAAATTCAACACCGCACACACACACACACACACACACACACACACACACACACACACACACACACACACACACATCTGGAGCTCCCTGCATGACTTTGAGTTAGCTTCACTGGAGAAAGTTCTCTTCTCAGCATTTGCTTACTATTTTTGTAGCCTTATGTGTAGGGGGTGCTTGTGACTATTATAAATTCCTCGTCTCCTGAATCGTGTAAGTTTTATCAGCTCCTGAGTCTCCTGAGCAGGGGGGAGCATTTTAGTTCCAAGGAAACAGCTTCACTAAAGTCTAAATTCGTGGGCTCCCAGCCAGGGTCAGCTCTTTAAAGAAGCCCCCTCATCTCACGTTCAGAGAAGATTCTGACATGTTTTTTAACCCGGAGTTACATGAGTCCCGTTTTTTCTTCCCTACTGTGTCACTTTAATCCACACCCACGCTGCTACCCTTTGGTCCTCCGGATGCAGAGCTGGCTGATCTGAGAACTTGAGTCAGCAAGCAGGTGATCCAGGTAACAACAGCCACAAATCATAGGGAAGCGGATGTCCTGGAATAAGTGTGTGTATCACAATTCCATCCAGAGCTCTTCTTTTGTAAATGGATAGAAAGGATATTTGGTAGGATAGGTGAGACGAGACATGAGCTTGAAAACTCTCAGAGGCCTAATTGCTCTGTCTTCCCTGGAGAAGGCCCTAGCTAATCTCTTCCTGTTTCTATCCAATCTCTGATCATTTTGTTTACCTTTGGGGCCCACAAGTTTGGGACAGAACTCCACTGCTCTGGACAACAACACAGTTGAAATGAGAACACTTGGGTTTGTTTGTCTGTGTGTTTGTTTTTCCCTCTGGTACATTGTTGTTCTTCTAAATAAACATTGAACAAATGTTTAGAGAACATTGGCTTGAACTCTCCTGGTCCAAGCTCAGATTATAGTAAAAAACTACAATCATTATATTTGCTTGGGTGGGGGCAAAACCAAACACCACTAACTAACTAGCACTTACTCAGCACCAACAACCAAGCTGAAAATAATATACATTACATGTCTTTCCCTCTGGTCATTTCATTAAGTCACACTGCCATCCAGTGCCATGTGTGCTGTGATTCCCAATTTTATAGGCCAGGACTTTGGGGACTGGAAAGTGACATAGTTCATGCGTGTCACACAGAGGTTAAATTCTCTGCCTGGGTTACCCAACTGGCTTGGGCAGAGTTGTGACACTGTTGTAGGTGTGTCTGAAGTGAATTCCAGGTTCTGTCCAAGTCCCCGGGGTGTTGGGCTGTGTTATGTGAAGTGGGAAAAATCCCCCTCCCCAGATTGGGCCATGTTTATGGCGTGTGTATGTGGGTGAGGTTCACATGTTAATGGCGTGTACATTGGGTGGGTTCACGTTGTTTATGGCGTGTGTATGTGGGCGGGGCTCACATGTTTATGGCGTGTGTATTGGGTGGGGTTCACGTTTATGGCGTGTGTATGTGGGCGGGGCTCACACTCACATCATCACTTTGGCTTCTTCGATGAAGTCCTCTTCGGACATGGAACCTTCATTGATGGCCTTGATGGCGACTCGGATGTGTGCTCTCCATTCTCCTAAGTGGACTACCCCAAACTGACCACTTCCAATCTCCTTGACAAAGGTCAACTCAGACGGGTCTATCTCCCACTTTTCTAGAAAGGCAAATGACTCGTGTTACTAAAGAGGAGAGAATGCTGAACTTTTTTCTCCAGAGAAAACATTTAGGAATTATCTACTCATTGCTCTTTGTTTTACATACAATTTAAAGACATACAGGAAAAGATCTGTGACTATGTTTAATGTTCTCGTTGTGGCCTTAACGTGTAAGTCAAGACAACCAATGTTAAGAAAGTCACCTGCTTGGAGACATAAATTGTGACTATCAAAATATTATATTAAACATAACTGTGCTTTTCTAAACAAAACCAAACCTGGACTTAAAACATAGATGTTTCTGTGGAGGCCCAAAAATGTGAGCCTATTTCCACCTTGACCAAAGGTCAGAGAGTTGGAACTTTCCTCTGGTTCTTTCAAGGTTATTGTGTTTCTACCGCAAACAAAGGTCCTATTTAGATAGATGTAGATTAGAAAGTTCTGCTCTCTCAAGGTTATTGTCAACA
The DNA here is from genome assembly GCF_000317375.1 of Microtus ochrogaster. Lineage (NCBI taxonomy): Eukaryota > Metazoa > Chordata > Mammalia > Rodentia > Cricetidae > Microtus > Microtus ochrogaster. Next base: position 28,516,684 of record NC_022027.1, read on the forward strand.
GGTGTGGCTAATAGCCAGACCTTGTGTTTCAGGAATAGGGAAGTAGAAATGCTTCTACTCCAAACAAAAGTCTAAGGATCCAACTAAGTTCCTTTTCGCTTAAGGAGATAACAATGGATTCCACCCGAGCAGTGGTTTGCCTCCAGAATGTTTTGGTCTAGGGTGTGAGCGTGATAACTGATATTTTTGTCGAGGCTGGTCCCCAACATATCACCCAGCCTGGTGTTGTTATGATGATAAATGTATAAATCTCAGGGAGCTGTGGTACTTCCTCTTCCTGTTTCAGTTCTGTGCTCTGCTCTCACTGCTACAGACCCTTACTGTCTCCTATGTCCTCTCCTTAGGTAAGGGTCTGGTCATCTACTACGCATGCCCATCGCAAGAATGCTAACCAACATTTATCTAAACATGGATTTGAGGTGAAATAGGTCTCATTTCTCATAAGCAAATCAGGAAGAAGAACAAAAGAACTGTTTTCAAAACTAATACCCTTGAAACTGTCAAAGCTGTACATTTTAGCACCTACTTTTTATACAACAATACCACCATCTGCTGGAACTTCAGGGTAATGCACCCAGCAGAATTTAGGCGGGAACTAGTCACCAACCCTGTATTGAAATGCTGTTATAAAAGTAACGTGATAGAACGAATCTTGGCTTGACAGTGGTAAAGAATTACTGATAAAATATAAACACAGAGGGAATATTAATAAATTAAAACTCATAATTTTATCTGTTCATCTGGAGAGATGACTCAGTAGGTAAGAGCACTTGCTGCTCTTGTAGAGTTCAATTTCCAACACCCACATGATGGCTCAAAATCTTTCTTATCTCCAGTTCTCCTTCTTCTGGCCTCTGAGGCAACAATGTATATTCATGTAGACAAAACACTCAGACATGTAAAATAAAGATAAATCTTTAAAAGAAGGGAAGTGTTAAGAACAAATCAATCCCTGGGTCGTGGTGGCACATAATCCCAGTACTCTGGAGGTAGAGGCAGGCAGATCTCTGTGAGTTTGCGGCCAGCCTGGTCTACAGAGCAAGGACAGCCAAGACTACACAGAGAAATCCTGTCTCAAAAAAAAAAAACAAATAAAAAAAGAAAGAAAAAGAATAAGCCAATCAGAAAAATCATAAAATCCAATTTAAGGGTAAAGATGATAAATAATTGATCACCGAAGAGACTATCTAAAAGGCCACTACATCTGTTAAAGGTGACCAAAATAATTAGTCATGAGGGACCAAAATTAAACCATCATATGCCTGCTACATTGGTGAAGGTGTTAAAAAGAAATACTAAGTATAAGCAAGGATGAAAGAGTGGAGCTGGAGTTGACAGTTGTGGAATTTGGAATAAACTCTTTGGGAAATTGATTTTGCCTAGTAAATCGCAAATTGTGCATAGCCTGTGGCCCAACAGAACTACTCTAAAGTATGTATAGAGTGGAACATAAATGGACGTTTATCATCTAAACACAAGAAAGAACTTTCAGAGCAATAATATTTGTAAGAATGCTGATGGCTGTGTAAAAAGGGTGGTAGCACAATGTCACAGTGAGAATGAGTCAGCCTCAACCAACATCGTAGATAAAATTCAAAGATAGCGAGAAGAGGAAGAGGTCAGATGCAAGCGTGCATAGTTTCTCATTCTAGTAAATGAAGCATTTAAAACTTGGTAAATTATATATATATCATGTGATAGGTGTGGTTTATGCATCATTCTGTTAAAAAAATTGAACTTTTCCTAAGAAATTAGAGAGCAATATAGTCAACCAAATTTCTACTTATATAAGTTCTGACATATAGGAATGACAAAGGCACTCATAACACCCTGAAGGCACTCTTCCAACTTGCTTAGACTCAGACCCTGAAGCATAGTCATTTTACACAACGTAATTCTCATCTTGCTTTTTTCCCCAGTATAATCGGAGTTCTACTAATGAGAGAAATTCAAGAGAACAAACATTCCAACAAGTCAGATAACAAGGTTCCCTGGTTCGCACTTATTCTCACAGAATTCTATTCACCCTTGCTATAAAGTGATTGGAATCTGAGGGTACCAGTTCAATTTGCGCAAAGATGATGTGGAGACGCCCAACAGCTCTTTTTGATAGATTCTCCTGGAAAGCAGTCATTTCCTACCCACCCTTGTGACCAGAAAACAACAGCCTCAACATCTGGAGAAGAGAAGTTATTCATCAAAATGGGAAAGATGACAGCTCTTCATAAGTAGTGAAATGTGAAATCAAACAAGAACATTGCTACCGAGTTCAAATTCAGATTGCCCCAGGAGATGGATTATTTAAACACCTCCAGCAAGACATTTGAATTTTTTTTTTAAAAAAAAAAAAACAACACATGTAGGTAGACTTTTCAAATGAACTGAGAATTTAAAGAATCTGTGGGGTCGTTCCTGGATGGATGGATGGATGGATGGATGGATGGATGGATGGATGGATGGACAGACGGATGGATGGATGGACGGACGGATGGACGGACAGACAGATGGATGTCTTCCCTCAGCACACGTGTGTACTTTACCATAGCTAAAACCAGCTGTGGCTGGTAAACAGCTGCCCAGGAGCCCAACTGGATAGCGGAGACGGGACATAAGACCTAAGGAGAAAGAAAAATGAGCATATCAAGACTCATTACTAGCTACAGAGGAAGACCTAAGCACTAGAAGACAGCACTTGTCTTTAGACGATGAGGCAGAACAATACTGCAGTCATTATAGTTTTCTATTTTCCATTTGAGAACTTTCCACTCATTATATATACTCACCGTACACAATCTGACAATTCTAAGTTAACAAAAAAAAAAAAACTCTCTCACAAAATCTCAGTGTGTACGGGTGAATTATTAGCACTTTGGGGGAAAAACTTGGCAGAACTCTTTATTTGAATAATTAGAAGCATGTATGTATCAAATACATTATACAAAATATCAATGTTTTATTATAAACTTTCATACTAAACATGTAGTTTATACATACTGACGACTATAAGAAGACCCTAAAATATTTCTGCTGCCTCAGTATTATAAAATAGGTCATGTTTTCTTGAACATGAATTTGTATGTATTCTCTCAAATTATTCTCTTATAAAATGAAATATTTGGTCAAATTGTTTCCAAAAGTGCCAGAAAAATCCACTTAACCATCAACTTGAACACCCTTTGGAAAAAGGTTTTTGTGGGATTTTTTTGTCATTGTTCTCCTTTGTCTTTGTTTTGTTTCGTTTGTTTGAAGGTAGCAGAGTAGAATGAGTGAGCCTTCATTTGACTGGATTAACAAGAAAATTCTAGGAAATCAATTTCAATTTATCAATAAACTTTCATTGTTCGTTTCTTCAGTCGCTATCCATTGAAAGTCTGTTTGCATGATGTTCTATCTTGACGTTGGAAGACAGCATTAAATGAGATGCTCTTGGCCTCTGCTCTCCCAGATCCCACTTTCTAGATCCGTTATTTCTAGGGAAATAACGTATGTGTACTCCCAAGAAAAAGTAGGTGGTAAACACAAGGCGGAGTGGATAAAATGCAGTGGGCTGAGAATGGGTGGTGGAGGAAGGCCTTTCAGACAAGATGGCAGGAATGATGACTGGCTGACACGGAGTCATTCACGAACATCAGTAGGAAGACCAGGCAGATAGATAGCATGTGCAAAAGCTGGGACGCAAAGGCAGGCTCAGCTAGTAGAAAACCAGAAGATATAAAAGCCTAAAATAAACTGGATTCTCTTGCAGGTAAATCCCCAAGACCTCAACCAATCCAGAGACAATTGAGATGACTCCTCCTCCTACAGAGAGCCTTCCTTTAGTGGGGAACCATAAGAAAAGACAGACCACTCTCGTGTAAATGATGAAGGCACACACAGACTAGCTGGGACACAGAGAGAGAACACCAAACACATGGGACTGCATGAAGGTTGGTACCTGAACAAAGAGCAGGGGGTAGGAGGAGGCAAAAAGTTATATTCGAGAGGTATGTATCATCCTGGTTGAGATGGGCCTTGTAAGCCATGTCAGAGAGCACTGCATTCTACAAAAGAGGGAGAGAGGAAGAGAAAGAGTAAAAGAGATTGGTGGGGGCAGTAGGGGGCATGCCAGTCTTAAACAAGGAAGTGAAATCTTCAGATTTCCATTTTTGTTAGATCCCTGGTGGTAACATAGAGGTAGATGGAAGGGAAACAAACTTTGGAGACAAAGCATTAAGAAACTTCTGGAAATTGTCCACGGGGCTAATGATTAGTCGGGGAATCCCTGATACTAGGGAGAGACAGGGATCTAAGTGGACATGTTTAGGATATGAAACTGATTGCCTGTGGGGCTTAGGCAGGAGTATTCATGTGGGACGGTTTATCCTTCCTAACTCTAACCTTGGCACGTGCCTGGTCTTTCATTATTCTGTGAGCTCACCACATAATACTCTGTCTTCAATGTTTCTCTAGAGGAAGGAGGAGAAGAAGGACTGTTGAAAAAGCAAACTCAGAACTGGCCTGGGGGTAGGGGTGGGGAGTGACTTGGATCTCCAGTCTGATCCTTGGCCTCCCCCCTGTACCTCTTTCCACCCAAGCTGCTACTGACCCTTGGAAATTCCCGTGGATTCATCCCATAAGTGGAGTGGAGACCCATGTCCTGGGATCTGCTCTTGATGCGCAAACCAGCAAAACCGGTGCCAAGGAAAGTATTCGCTTTCCAAAAGAATTCTTTTGTTTGCTTTTTGTTTCTGTTTTGTGATTGTCCAACACAACTTTTCATGATTGAAAAAGCAAAAGAAACTCATGAGAAGGGTAGGAGAAGTTAGAGTGGATCGAATCCAAGCTCTGTAATGCAGAGGTAAAGGTCTTTGCCTCTGGCTCCAAGTGGCCTGGCACAGGCTGGCTGAGGGCTGAAGACCAGAGATGTGTCTGTAATTATGGAAGAACTTTCTGAGATCCCTTATCTTTCCAGAAACGATAGGTCTGTTTAAGGAGAAATGGGCAAAAGTAGCTGAGGAGAGGGCTCGATATTCCGGTTCATTTAGGTCAAAGTGTGCCTGTGAAAGCCAGGGTCTGTGTAACTTTGTATTTTCTCAAAACAAGAAAGAATAGAGGATGAGAGCCTTAAAGATAATTTTCTGTTGTCATTATCTAAATAAGAGAGCAGATTTGTGGGAGCAAAGGAAAGGCACCTCAACATTTAGGAATTTGAAGCTGTATTAAACTTAACCCTATTTAACCTCTCTGGGTATATGCATAACTAAATCCCCTTGGCTCCTCTGTCACCCACTATCTTCCTAATCTGGTAGAAATAAAAAAAAACTGCAACTCAAGTCTTGCTCCTTGACTAGGAAAAGAAAAAGACATGTTGATGAAAGCCACATTGCCCAAGAAAGATTGTGTTTCAGCCCTTAGACTGGATGTCTAGGGCATTTTGCTGCTGTTGAAAATCTAAGACCGTGCATGCCTTCCCTGACAAGGGACTGGCTCCCAGCCCTTCTCCGCAGACCTGGTTCCTCCCTGCTGTGGAATAATCCTTTTGTACACTGTGAAGATGTTTTACTCTCATCGGTTTAATAAAGAGTCAACCGGCCAGTAGCTAGGCAGAAAGAGGTTATGTGGGAGAGCCAGACAGAGAACGCTGGCAAGAAGGAGGGTAGAGTCACCAGCCAGATGCAGAGGAAGCAGGAGATGAACGTGCCATGTTGAAAAAAGGGACCACCACCTGGTAGGTAAAAAATATGGGTTAATTTAAGTTGAAAGCTCTGGTTAGTAATAAGCCTAAGCTATCCATCAGGCATTTATAATTAACAACAAGTTTCTGTGTGATTATTTGGGGAGCCGGAGGTCCTGATGATAAACCCCGCCTACACCCCCACTTACCAGCGGCATTGTACTGGTGATACTGGATCAGCTCTGGGACTGATGAAAAGAGGTGTCTCTCGGCGACATACCATTGTCCCGAGTCGTTCTTTTTAATCTGATAATGTTTTATTGAAGACTCTGTGTGTCTGTCATCAGTAAAATGTCAGAGAAAGAAAAGACTGCTTTAGAATCAAGTCAGTGTGTTAGGCGGTGGGACCCCACTATTCAAGCTTTCTTCCTGGCAATACTCCACACCGATGAGAGAACAGATGGGCTCAACAAATACCTGGTCATCCCGGGAAAACCCCTCAAATATCGTACGGGTACCTCATATTCAACATAACGTTAGAAGACAAGCCCCCATGCCCAGTAAGGCGGGGCTCATCACGAAGCACACTTATCTCTCGAATGCTGAGTTTGACTAAACCATGAGAAATTCCATCGTGAGGGATGGGAAAGGTGAGCTGAGGCGGGGAAAGAGGATAGAGGGGACACAGCTATGGCGTCTTTATTAAACTGCAGACACCCCGCCGAGGTAGTCACTCCTCACTAAGGGAGGGCTGCTCCTGAGGCGCTGCCTCTCAGGCTTCTCTATCTCACCACAAGTTCCCGTAGTCACAGAACAGCCTAGGCATAAAGGCACGGGAAGTTTGAGGATCCCCTGAGCCCTCTGTGCAGACCAACCCTAGAGGAGACTGAGGGGTCTAAGGAACACGCCACTAGTGTCTCACAACTAATCTAACTTGATCAGGAGGGTTGGTTGGAAAAAGAAAGAGAGAGAAGCTATGTCATAGACTTGTCATGTTACATACTTCAGTTCCTGTAATAGACGACAGAGATAACGTGAACTGGGTAGTTGTCCCAGTTTCTAGGCCAGAAGTCTCCTCCCTAAGCGGAGTCCTTTCACAAAGTCCCTATGTGATGGCATCTGCGTAAAGCAAAATTGTCCCAAAGATTATCTCTAAAGTCATCACAAGCACAAACGCTTACCTTCCAGCTTTTGTAAACACAGAAATTGTATAAGACCCCAAATGTCTTGAGTCCCTCACAATAAATGCACCTTCTTTAGCCTGCAAAAATAAAATTTATCCATTATTCAAGTGTATTCTTTCTTAGAAAAACAAACTGAGATATCACTGATAAAACATGAACCTAAATAGATTTACAATAAGCAACTTATATTTAAAAAAAACAAGTGACTTCTATATTCTTACAATTGAAGAAGGAGATTACTTTTCAAGTGCACACTATCGTATCTCAAACGTTTAGGAATCGTATTGCAAGAGAAAGTAACTTAGATATGAAATTTACAATGTGTGAATATTTTAAAACATTATCCTTTATTTTTCCAGGACAGGTCCCAGGTCTTGACAACCTTGTACCCAGCATCTAGTGGTTTTTGTTGTGCTGAGGAGGAAAACAGATAAAAATCGCTGATCCACGTAAAAGCAAACTTTGAGTTGGGCTGACAAGGCTGCGTGCTAGAAGAAGGGGAACGAGAGACTCGTGGAGAACCTGTTTCCGGAAAGGCAGAGGGAGGGTAGGCCAAGGGATCAGAGTTCGTGAGAAAGAATACACGTGGGGGATCCTGTTGGGAGCTGCAGACTGTTGGGGGGTGCGTGAGATGAAGAGGAATGGCAGCGGGGGACAGGGTAAGACTTTCAAGGCTCAGTTAAGAGCTAGGACCCTGTGGACATTCTTCGAAGAAACGCCACGAAAGCTGTAAATTGCTTTCCGATCATTTTGACAGTTAGACTGCTTTGTTTGTTATTATGCAGTTTTTCTGCCTCGGTGGGCGTGTGTATGTTCCTGAAGGCCAAAGAGCTGCAGGGTCTCTCTCGCAAAACTACCCACAGACTGGTGGTTCTCCACCTTCTAATGCTCCGTTCTTTAAAACAACTCCTTCCTCATGCTGTGCTTCCCCAACCATAAAATTATTTTGTTGCTACTTCATAATAGCTATTTTGCTTCTGTTACAAATTTTAATGTAAATACTTGATATGCAGGATATCTGATATGTGACCCCACCCAAAGGGGTCCCAGCCACAAGTTGAGAAGGTTCAAGGTTGAGTTTGGCAAGTGTTTGACCCAAATAGCACACTTAAGATACCAAACACCGACTTCTCCCATACTTGCCCAAAAGCATTATCCTCGGCCCTCAACTGAACTCTCTTATGGGCGTTGTAGATGACAAAATCCAGCTTTTACTGATTTACTGTGATACACAAGTGTTGCATCATATACCAAAGGAAAACACAAGATGTTAATGATGAAGATGTGAAAAGAAAATTTGTGTGTGTGCCTTATGTGTGTCTGGTATAGTAGGCATGCTTACCAACATACAGAATATGCACATAACAAAATTGTAGGCTTCAAAGAAGGAAGAGCTCAGACAGCATTTTTCTGACCACAAAGCAATAGAACTAGAAATCCCTGATAAGCTCCCGAGGACAACACCCCGAGCAGTTCCAGATTTTACGGTTTCTTTTTTTCTGACTCAAGGAAACTAAAATATAAACGAGGGGCTGCAGAGATGGTTTAGCAGTTAAGAGAACTTGTTGTTCTTCCAGAGGACCTGGGTTCAGTTCCCAACGCTCACACTGGGTGGGTCACAACCGTGTATAACTCCTAGACACGACACGTTCCTCTGACCTCCACAGGCACCTCTATGCACATGGCATACACTCATGCACACACACACACACACACACACACACACACACACACACTAAAACAAATCCTTTAGATATAAAAATAAAATTAAAATCTCTAAAATAATCAGGAAACACTGTGCCTGACAGCCTCTGCCGCACAGTTGCAACAGTGTTCAGAAATAAGCCCGTGCTCTTAGTATTTACGGCAGTGCCCTGCTGAGAAACTGCTAGGGGGAGACTGTCTGTGGGTGGGCGTGTCATAGGTGATTGTCTTGATGGCCCCAGTTGACAGGAGCAGCACCACCTCCTGGGCAGGAGGTTCTGGGCTGTATAAGAAAGCTAGGTAAGAATGGCCCTGCAGGTGAGCCAGGAAGCAGCCTTCCACCATGGTTTCTGCTTTGAGTTTTTGTTTAACACCCCAACTTCCTTCAGTGATGGACTATAACCTTTAAGCTGAAATAAAATCTTTCCTTCCCCAAGTAGTGTTTGGTCAGAGTATTTTGTCATAGCAACAGAAAGGAAACTAGAACAATCAGCAGAAATAAATAAATCTAATATATCTAATTCAGCAAGTTAGAATAATGGTTATAAAATAAACCCAAGTGTCTTAGTTAGGGTCACTATTGCTGTAGGAAATAACTGGGAAGAAAAATGTTTTATCCCAAGTCATAGTCCATTGAGGGAAACCAAGACAGAAACTAAAACTGAGTAAGAACCTGGAGACCGTGGCCGATGCAGAGACCATGAAGGGGTGCCACTTACTGGCTCGTTCCTCATGGCTTGCTCAGCCTGCTTTCTTATAGAACCCAGAAGCACCAACCCAGGAATGGCACCACCCACAATGAGGCAGACCCTTCCCCATCAATCACTAGTTAAGAAAATGCCTACAGTCAGATTTTAGAGAGGCATTTTCTACATTGAGGTCCCCTCCTGTCAGATGACTTTAGCTTGTATCGAGTTTACATAAAACTAGCCAAAACACCAGCTAAAGTAGAAAAAAATTAATAAAAATCAAAGTAGAAGATAACAAATTATAAAGGTAAAAATATGGTACCATCAGTAATTAAATTCTAAATCTGGTCATTCAAGAAAAATGACAGACAAACAAACTAATTAACGTAGTCAACAAATATCAAAAATTATTCCACAAGATAAAAAAAAATCAATGAACTGTATAAAAGAAATAAGAGTTCATTTGCCTGTATGCAGAAAAATTTAAAGCATGATTGCAATGGATAATTAACAAACAACTTATCAAGATTGAATCTAGTATGACTAAAAACCCTAATGGATTTATGGATTAGAACAATGGATATGATTCTCAAAACACAGCATTAGAAAGCACCATAATCACATCCTAGAAAATACTAAACTTGAAAGGAAAAATTAGTATTGAGATTGAACTGTTCCAGAGCAAATGAACAGCTGATAAACTCCAAAATATGTGTGTAAGATCATCTTAATATCAGTAACATCAACCTAACCCAGGCTCTTGTAGGAGTTCCTTCTGTTTGTGTGTTGCTTTCATTGGTTAATAAATAAAGAAACTACCTTGGCTTAGTTGATAGGACAGAACTTAGGTAAGCAGGGTAGACAGAACTGAATCCTGGGAGTAAGAAAGCAGAGTCAAGGAGAAGCCATGGATCCTCTGCCTCAGACAGACTCCGGTTAGAATCTTGCCGGTAAGCCACAGCCATGTGGCGATACACAGATTAATAGAAATGGGCTAAATCAAGATGTGAGAGTTAGCCAATAAGAAGTTAGAGCTAATGGGCCAG
>NC_022027.1:28527147-28546690 GCF_000317375.1 Microtus ochrogaster
TAGCATCAAAACCCATATGCCCACACAGCCCATTGACTCAGAGAACCTGAGAATCTGTCCCTACTGTTGCCCACGTGTCCAATGCGACCGTGGAAAGATTTGTTTTTATGTGTCATGATGATTCTGAGAGTGAGGAAAGCTAGGGATGCCAGAGAAAGCCTCCATATTTAAAACAGTTTATGAACAGACAGGCTGGCCGATGAAGACAAGTAGAAAATACATATAATCCAAAATAATTTTTTATCATTATGAGAATGGCAACTAGAGTGAGCGCAGAATAAAAAGATAGTTCGTAAATTTATAAGGAATAAGTAATATTCCCCTTACTCATTGCATCAGGAAACATTACGAATGAACCAATAGTAGAAGCTTACAAAATAGAACCACTAGCTTCATCGAGAAACAGGGGAGTATTTTTCTTGTAACCTTGGAGTAGGGAAAGCAGGTCTGCATTGATTCAGTTTATCAACCTCAACAAATACTTTGATAAATTCAAACATGCAAAATTCAAATGCTTAGAAAACGGCTGGAAAATTGAAAACCTGAAAGAAATATTGTCGTCACATGCCACAAAGGATTCGTTTCCTTAGCTATAGCTATAGAGATTCTGTAGCTTCTGAGAAATGCATTAAAAACCCTGTAGAAAACCAGGCAGAGAATATGAACAGTTACAACAAAGAAAAATCAAAGACGTAAAATGTAACATATGGAACATGCTTGTCATCTCTAAGCCAAGAGAATGAGTCAAATTCGCAGTGAGAGGAGGCAGCAGAGGAAAGATCCAGATGTTTCACACGATGTGCTGCCTGGAAAGACTGTGGGAAACAGCTGCTCCTGTGTTTCTGGTGGGTGTCTAGACCCCTTGCCACTCCTACAGGGCACTTGGAGGTCTACGGAAGTTAGAAATGTATATTCCTTTTGGCCTTGGGTTTCCATCTGGAGAGTTATTCTACAGAAAAACTCGTATAAATGGAAAGAGGGTGTGAGGGAAGAGAATTGGAGGCAACGCTGTTTTAGAAGTGAAAGAGAGTACATCTCACTTACTTTTCCATAATGAGCTATTGGTTTACAAATCACGATTGTGGTGGTTTGAAAGAAAATGACCTCCATTAGGAGATGTGGCCTTGTTGGAAGAAATGTGCCCCTGTCGGGGTGGAGCTTGAGGTCTCCTATGCTCAGGCTATGCCCAGTGTCACAGACTCCTGCTATCTGCAGATCCAGATGTAGAACTCTCAGCTCCTTCTCCAGCACCATGTCTGCCTGCATGCTACCCACCGTGATTATAATGGACTAAACCTCTGAACCATAAGCTAGGCCCTGTTAAATGTTTTCCCTTCTAAGAGTTGCCTTAGTCATGGTGTCTCTTCGCAGCGATAGAGACCCTAACTAAGACCGTGCCGAATCTAAACTAGAGAATGATATTCAGAGAGAGACGACTTGTGTACTGATGTCGGAAGACTCGGTGGGAAGAAACAGTGGTGTGTAGAAGAGTCTAAGCAAAAGGGGCCGAGGAGACAGACGGTTCAGTAGGGAAAACATGTGCTGTGCAAGCATGGGGATCTGAGTTTGGACCCCTAGCACCCATATAAATGCCAGGTATGTGTGGCAGCCTGCCTGGAATCCCAACACTTGGTAGGCAGAAGCAGGGAATTCCTGAAACAATCCCCCTAGCTTAACTAGACAAATCAGCAAATTCTGGGTTTAAGTGAGGGACCCTACCTTAAAATAGAATATAGAGGGCAACCAAGGACAATTCCAGATGTCAACTTCTGACATACATGCACAGTTCTTGTTAGGGATGTGGTCCCTGGTAGGTTTACCATACTCCAGCGGATGGCTTTACCCTGTGCATGTATGGGCAATTATTCTTAGCAGGTTATTTTTTAAAAAAGGATATGAGGTCGGAAGGGAGATGTGAGGAGAGATCTGGAAGGAGTTCGAAGAAGGGAGAGGTGAATATGACCAAAATATATTGTATACTTAGATAAAATTCTTCTAATAAATAGAAGTGTAAATTAGCATCTTACTTTTCTATTCCCACGACAAAATACCATGACCAAGGCAACTTCTAAAAGAAACCATTTAATTCGGAACACATAGTTCCAGAGGGCTAGAGTCCATGACCATCCTGATGCTGAACAGGGCATGGTGCTGGAGCAATAGCTGAGAGCTTACATCTCAACCACAAGCACAAGGCAGAAAGAGAAAGAGCTCACTAACAGTGTGGGCTTTTGAATCTTTAAACCACACCCCACACCAGTGACAAACCTCCTCCAGCAAGGCCAAACCTCCTGATCGTTCCTAACAAATTCCACCAACTGGGACCAGGCATTCAAATATATGAACCTTCTCATTCAAGCCACCACAACCAGTCAAATTGTTCTGAATCAAGTCTTGAAAATACCTAGCAATGTTAAGTCTGAGAATTCAGTGTGTACATGTGTATGCAAGATTCTTACAAGGAAGCTTATCACCCCAGTGTGCTGAACAGTAAGAAGCTGGAAACAACTGTAATGTTTATAAACATTGAACGGATTTTATATATGCATACAATGAAATATTAGATAATATGGTGATTCTAAATGTATACATATGAATAATTTTTTAAATCATAAGAATCCAAAGTCTTGGATAGTGGCTCATACCTATTATCCCAGAACCTGGGAGGTTGAGGCAAGAGGATTGCCTCAAGTTTGAGTCCAACCTGGGCTACACGTTGAAGCTTTGTCTCAAAAATAAGCAAGTATCAATGTATATGATCATCTTTATGTCAAGTGGTAAAATTATTTATGCACACATATAGATGATAAACATACAAAGAGAGGGAAAAATGAGAATGCATCCATCCTTGTGACTGCCTTTAGTGAATGTAGGGGAAATGATGGGGTGGGCTCCTGCTGTGCAATTTTAGACCCTTCAGAAACGTCAGGCAGCGAGCACAGTGGCAATGCCTGTAATCTGAACTTGGGAGTTAGAGGAAGGAATATCACAAATTAAATATTAGTCTCAGTTATGAGGTGAGTTTGAGGTTAGCCTGGGCTATGTGAGGCACTATCTTAAACAAAGGAAAACAGAAAACTGAAGAAAAAAACCACTCAGGGTCAAGTTTTTAACATGACATGAGTATGGCAGGCATGTGGGCTCTTCCATAACTCTTTGGTCTTGTCTTCAGCAATATGAGACCCTCCAATTACAGGATCTCTTGCGCCAGACGTACACATTCCTGGTTATTCAGATCATGTGACCTATATAATCTTGTTTATTGCAAAGCTGCTTCCCCCTCTTTCCCTCCTTTAATTTTCCAGGGTGGAGCTATTGATTTTCCGAGCTTTCTTCAGCAAGCAGACCTGTCACCTGAGGTCAGGTCTTGGTCCCCCATCTTCCACATGGCCCCCTAGTTTAGAGTGGGTCTTTGCTGGGTCACTGCTGACATGGATTTTCTTTTATGTACCAAACTGACTCTCATTCACATTTCTAGAGTCTCAGCATCTGAGGCCGGCACAGAATGACACACTTCCTCTCCAGGTCTGGGTTTGACACTTCATTTCCCCGCAGTTACCCTGCGCTGACGTTGGAAACTTAGACTCTCCACTGTTTTGACTTGATTTGACCTAAATGAGCAGTTTTGATCTGAATTTAATATTTTAACCACACTCTTGCCTCTTTGTTCCTAAAGACTAAAGAAACCAGCCCTGCAGAGCTCTCTATATTTGTGTTTTTCATGAGCATAAGCAGAGGTCACAAGGTGAGAGGCTCTGTTGTGCAGAGGTCATATGGCGATGGCGGTGTTCTCAACCTGTGGGTATGACCCCTGTGGGTCTAATAACCCTTGCACAGGGGTTGCCTAAGACCATCGGAAGACACAGATATTTACATTACAATTCATAACAGCACCACAATTACAGTGATGAAATAGCAATGAAAATAATTGTATGGTTGGGGGTCAGCACAACATAAGGAACTACATTAAAGGGTTGTAGCATTAGGAAGGCTGAGAACCACTGTCAGATGGGTACCTCAGATACAGACTCCACGGAGAGAATGCATGTTGAATGGAAGAGTCTGAAGTCAAGATTATTTCAAGAGAAACACATTTCTGAAATCACAGTGGCAGTCCGTGAACAGGCAATCTTATGTGAATATGCCTGACTTTTGACTTATAAACATGTGCAGCGGGAGTGAGTTTGCAATGGTATTTTAAGATCAGAAAGAATAGGAATACAGCTTTTTGAAGGACTACAGTCTTCATCATAGACTTTTCAGCATTCCTAGAAATATTCACGGGCTATTTCTGGACACACTGAATTACCTCTTGCCTCAGTAGGCGTTCCGTCTGGTTTCTTGTAATGTTCTTATGATACCATCTGGAAAATTAACAAAGAACATATTTTAACTTTATGGGAATTTTTATTCAGGAAAAAACACTCTAATTCCTTCATCTTAAAGTCTTCATTTAGAATTTAGTTTAGAAAGCTCTAGCTTAAATTCAGATAAATAACAATGTTCTATTATGTTGCCAATTTACCAAGGTCAATACATTTTTTTTTCTCATTTCAAGCCATTCTATAGTTCATTCTACCACAGCTCACATCACCCTTCTGACCCACACGGTACTTATTATAACTTTGCATGATTTAACATTGTATAAAATTCCATGAAAAAAATATGAAGCTAAGAAGTTATCTTCAGGGACTGGAGAGATGGCTCAGCGGTTAAGAGCACTGGCTGCTCTTCCAGAGAACCCAGATTCAATTCCCAGCACCCACATAACAGCTCACAACTGTCTATAACTCCAGCTCCAGGGGATCTGACACCCCCACACCAACGCAATAAAATAAAATAAATAAATTATTTTTTAAAAAAGACGTTATCTTTAACACGTGCTTAGTTCTGTGAACAAACTAAAATACAGCCATTTCCATATCTTTATTTCCCCTCAGAAAGTTCCAGTCTGCATGTTTTTAGAGATGTTAGGTCCCTTTCCAAAGTGAAACCCACCCTGACTTATCTAATTCTCCTTAATACATCCCCGCTCCCCCAATATAGTTAGTACTTGACAGAGTTTATAGACGGGGACAGCCCACCCACAATCCTGACCCAACTGCCTCTCTTATCTCTTCCCTCAGCACTGTCTCCCCTGATTCACTAAGCCACGCTGGGATTCTTTCTCTTCTGATAGCAATAAGCACCCTTCCTCCACCTTCAATCCCTGTTTTCTCTGCATCCAACATGTCATTAGGTGACCAGACATCAGAACGACACACAGTACGCACAAGCAAATAACACTATGTGGAAAGCGTGTTGTTTGATACGACCAAGCTGAAGCAGTAGTGTACAGAAAAAGAGGAAAACTGTCAAACAAGGAAGACAGAAAGGTCGAGAAATTTGCAACTTCAAAACAACATATTAACAAAGAGCTTTAAACGTATCTGAATATTACTGCTTTGTGGAGAGAAAAAGTCAACGTTACACATGAACTGAGTCACCATGGACGGGCCAGAGGTGGCTAACTTTTTGAAAAGCCTGAAAGGATGGAGTCTCTCAGTACGTGGACTTCCCCTACCACCTGGTGGTGGGAAACTGCCTCAAAATCTGGATGGTCGGCTACCTAAACCTAATTTAATTAACCATGACTGACTATACCCAGTTTGTTAATACAAATCAGATGTATCAGGAAATCTAATTGACTGGCCTTATAAATAGGACTAAATATTAAGGTATATTTAGTAAGTAAAATTTGATTTACAGTGATTCTTCTTATTTATTTAAATTTATGAATAATTTATTAAGACCAGCCTGTTGAATTTGAAAGATTGCGGAAAACTGTGATAGTACAACGGACTATTGATAATTTAGGTGTGTGTTGAGAACCAAAGCAGCCATCAATCTTTCTACACACCAATGTCCCCTGAAATAACAGAGGTCCCCCATCATCTTTCAAACTGCCTCCTACCACCCTGAGAGCTCTTGTCACGTTCTGATAGACATCATCCCTATCCCAACTCTTCTGCCTCCATCCATCACTTCCCCTGTTTTCTCCTGTGATTCCTATAGTACTCTTTAGAATAACAATTTAGTGCTATAATTTAGAATTATATATTTGTTTTTATATCTAAAATTGTTGAAAGTCCCTTTTCTCCACTACTTGTAAGCTCCATTAAGGCAAGAAGGGTTCCGTGTGTTCTAAATTGTACCCCTAGGGCCTAAAGTGGCTGATATCAGATACATCCCTGGTATACATTAATGGGATTGAACACGTAATGGGATCCAGGTGCTGAAGTAACAGAGGCATAACTGATCACCTGTAAAACTAGATCGAGTGGGCCAAACTCCAAAGGACTTCCCCATTACCGTCATATGTTTACTATGCTCCACGTGAGGTTGTGTCCCCACTTTTTGGAGCATCCAGAGGCAGTAGGCAGTGCCGCTCCTGCACTCAGCACCTCCACCTATGACGGTCCTTTTGTTATAGTCATCATAAAAGTGGATGGCGCGTACTAAGTGACCCATATATTCTAGTGATTAGTGACGGTAACTATTACATTCCTATTTTAATGCAGCAGTTTAAAATTTTAGGAATAAAATTTAGTGAGTAGTCCTAAGATTTGAATCCCCAAAAAGCTTGATTTTAAAATGTATGTAAATCAGAGTCCAAAGAAATTAAGTGGAAATTCTGTTTTGTTGGGTTTTCTCTTTTGCGGGGAGCATTGAGGCAGGGATTTTCTGTGTAGCCCTAGATGTCCTGGAGGCTGGCCTCAAACTCATAGAGATCCACCTGCCTCTGCCTCCTGAGTGCTGGAATTAAAGGTGTGTGCCTAATACCAGAGTTGACCAATTTAGAGGATCCAAACTCTACAATGCAAACAGCCTTAAACCAGAGTCTTGGCTTAGTCTAAACAAAGGAAGCAATGAGCAAAAGCTCTGACTGAAAGAAACAAAAGTACCATAGCCGAGAGTCTGTTCAGTAACCACCAGACTCTTGTCACACAGGTCACACATGTCTGCTTTGATCTTCTGGAAAATCCGAACTTGAACAAAGATATGAAAAAAGTCCTACTTTTCCTAATTATTCTGGGTTGATTTTCATACCCAGTCTCCTCTAAGCTAGGCTTCTTTTGCTGGTCAGCTTCAGCACAGGGGAGCAGCGAGACCCTATGGGGCAGGCTTGAGTGAGTGACCATAAGCGGATATGAAACTGTTTTCTAAGGGAGATGATGGCTTAGTCCCCTGAATGGGGTGGAGAGTGGAGAGTGGAATCTCAGGCCAAAGGGTCAGGTCAACAGAAAGAACATTCGAGGCAGAAAAGACTGAAGGCAATTTGTGATGGAACTGAAGAGCATGGTGGGAAGGAGGAAGAGACAGCCAACAGAGCTGTCTGGGAAAGCCATGCTAGATGTTCCACGTGCTCTATGATCGTCTTCATCTATGAAGGCCTGCATTATTCACCAAAAATTTCAAAACTGGAGTCATTTTAGAGAAAGGTGTATTTAACCTTGCCTAAAGTAGAGGCAAGGCCAAGGAAGCTTGCTCCGTTGTATTTGATGTCTGGTGTCATACTGGCACCTGTTGGAAGCATATGCTAATTGCAAGATAAGTACCAAGGGAGGAGGGGCCATGAATTCAAGCTGTCCAGGTCAAGCACTTTGGACCTATAACTTAATCTGCTGGCCTTACTTTTTCACCTGAAGAGCAAGGATCTTCGAAGCCATTGCTCAGACCTTCCTATTTCAACGCTATAATGACTATCAAAAAGAGGGGAAGCTTTTTAAAGCATAAATTGGATAAGCAGACTTAAAGTTCTTGTGAACAGTATAATCAGCCTCCCTCTTGTCCTCATGTATTTCTAAAAAGATCAAAACTGGAGCCAGCGTCTAAAACTGGCCTGTGTCGACTGTCGGTCTCAATCTGTCATTCTGAAGAGCAAACGTTCAATGTAGGACATGCAGTACCACGCGTGTATCAGTGTCTCTAAAGCGTGGTTGTGCCAAACAAAATAAACACAAGCTTAAGGAGGATTCTTAGAAGCAGCCGAGGTAAAAATCAGAGGTCTCCCTATTGCTAAGGTTACCGAATGTGTTAGTTTCCTTTTCTTTTACAAACCTGAACTGTCTATACTTCAAAGTTCCCAGCAAGTCCCTGATTGTCATAGGTTAATCACATTGCAGGCTTGGGAGGGGGCACTTACTCGTATATTTCTAAATTGGTGACTCTGTTTTCTGTCACGTAGTTGCTTGGGATTAAGCCTTCATTCCTACAACACAAAACAATACAAAACTCAAGATGGGAGGTCTGTAACATTACCATGACATGTCTATAATTACTTCCCCAATGATGACATCCCCAAAGATGTAGGGGGAAATCAAAAGCATTTTACTCATTAAACTGTTAAAAGAATAAAAATATTTTTCATTTCCAACTCCACAAAAATCTCTATATAATATATACTAAGATCCTAACTTATAAATTAGCTATTTTAAGAGATTTTATGACCATATTTCCTTTTCTTCCCTTCTTTCCTTTCTTCCTTCTTCCTTCCTTCCTTCCTTCTTTCTTTCCTTCCTTCCTTTCTCTTTTGAAATAATCTCCCCAGGTAGCTCAGGCTAACCTCAAATCCCAGGTCCTCCTGAGTTACCTCAAAAGTTACAGGGTTGCAGGCTGGTGCCATCAAGCCCAGCTCCACTATGCATTTTCAAAGGAAAGTGGATGCAGCTCTGAGTTTCATCTTAACGTGCACTGTTCAGTGGAAAGAGCGTGGGTAAGCTGAGGGCTGTGCCATTGGCCTCACTGTAGACAGACTATTGAAAGGCCTTGGATTTAGAAAAGAAGCCATTAGCTTTTTATTTTATAGTTAAATTCACAGAGTTTATAAAACACTGCCAAAATTCTGTTTTGTCAATGTTGGGTCAAAATGGTACCCTATTAAGCCAGGCGGTAATGGCGCACACCTTTAATCCCAGCACTCGGGAGGCAGAGGCAGGTGGATCTCTGTGAGTTCGAGGCCAGCCTGGTCTGGAAGAGCTAGTTCCAGTACAGGAACCAAAAGCTACGGAGAAACCCTGTCTTGAAAATAAAATTAAAAAACAAAACAAACAAACAAAAAAATGGTACCCTATTTCTCCACCCAAAGGGCAGGCCAACTGACCCATCAAAAATTGAGTCTTGGCCCAGCTCAACCTGGAGGATTTCTTGTGGTCAGATAAAAGCTAGCATTCTCCAGGAACTAACACAACTGGTTCCCACCTGTCAAAAGGAGTCATTTCTCTTACCTCTGGCAGAAGTGGCCACCTGTAGTTGCTATCAAAGACCATAGCTGCCTCCAGGGTTCCTCAGGATCACAAACACCTGCTACACATTTCAAGATCCATACGTGGGCCTTGCATTCTGGGCCTTCTTACTTCCTTAGGATTCCTTCCTTTAAGATACCTGTTTGTTTTCTATAATGTCAAGGTTTCCTCCCATCTTTCACTATATTATCTATCTATCTATCTATCTATCTATCTATCTATCTATCTATCTATCTATCCATCCATCTATCCATCTATCTATCTCATCTATCTATATCATCTATCTATCCATCCATCTATCTCGTCTATATTTATATCATCTATCTATCTATCATTTATCTGCCTGTTTATATAATCAATCTGTCTATCATCTTTCACTAGCTACTTTCTCTTTCTCTCTTTCTCTCTCTAACTATGCTATATTCTCTCTCTCTCTCTCTCTTGCTATCTTGCTGTGTCCACTATTTTACCCCACTTCCCTAGCCCTGGCCATCTCCAGCCTGCGGGCCATGTTCAGTCTGCTTCCTTTTCTCTCTGCTCTTTCATATCAACAATAAATGCTTTAACCATACCATGGAGTGGCCATGTTGGCAGTTTCTTTACTGAACCCCTCACATACAATCACTACTTCCAACTAGTCTCTTTTCTGCACCTAACTCCACTGTCTAGTTGGTGATCCTTTTCAATGAGCTATGCTCACATGTTGAAATATGTGGTGTTGTTCATAGATTTAATTTACAGAGAAGTTATCACACGTCAAGGCTTGTTCTACCACTTACTTTCAGTTTGTCAGTAATGCATCTTGGTTGTCTTTTGGTCATTTCAAGAGATAAAAGGACAGGAAAAAGAGAACTCCTGGCCTCCCCACTGACAGGTATCATATCTGCAGTTTCCATATCTAGGGCAGGATGACTATTGCTAGGCATTAGGAACTTCCCCACTTGAACCCCACCTTATAGGAATAGTCTGACTTGAGTCCAAGACCGTGCTCAAAGATTGCTTTATGGCACTGCTTATTATGGAGGAGGGGCCAAACTAAAATGTGTATACATTGTAGAAATTTAAAGTAATGGACCTTAGTAGTTCCTACTTTTTTATTGATTTTATTGAGCTCTACATTTTTCTGCTTCCCTCCCTGCCTCTCCCCTCCTCTTCAACCCTCCCCCAAAGTCCCTATGTTCTCAATTTACTCAGGAGATCTTGCCTTTTTCTACTTCCCATGTAGATTAGATCTATGTATGTCTCTCTTAGAGTCCTCATTGTTGTCTAAGTTCTCTGGGATTGTGATTTGTAGACTGGTTTTCTTTGCCTACTTTTAGCTTAGTCACTATGATACCAACTGATTATTATAAGTCTTCCTTGATAGATTTCTACTTTACACACTGAGACCGAATCTCTCAATGATTTATATGTTCCTCAGGTCTGCTAGTCTGCTAGCCAGCTAGCTCCTGGAGTTCTCTTCTTGGCCTCTCTCGAGTGCTGGGGTTACAGGAGGCCCACCAGGCTCTCTAGACTTCAATGTGTGTTCTAGGGATCCAGATTCTCGTCCCCACCTTTGTGACACAAGCACTTTATGGAGTAAAGCCAACTCCCCAGTCCTTATTTATTATTCCTATTCTACAAGTAAACCCCTTGGCAGTGATCCCCAGGACACGCAGGGTCAAGTGATAGCATGGGTGCAGGGGAGGGGAGGGAGAGGCAGGGGCGTTGTGGAGGCAGATGCCCAAAGTCATTGTATTTTACTGTTCTCTTACAAACAGGGATGCAGAGACTGTTTTACCCCGTGCAGAACAAAGAGTTAAGATCATGGAGATGATGACCTACTGCGCAGGGTCTCCCCTTGCATCCTGAAGCCTTCGGAGGTTGAGGAAAGATTAATAAGGATTTAGCCATCTTCTCACCCAAGACGGTCCCTGGCCTTCCACCAGTGAGGATCACACCTCTCCAATATCAGGTATTCCTCTGCTCTCTTCAGTGCCAAATTGCAGGGCTCCCGGGGCATGAAATCATATAGAGCCTTGACCTTGATCCTCTCTTCAACAAGCACTGAGAGCGGGAGGGGAGGCAGCGGCTTGCGTTTTGAGGGTTGCGCCCCTCCTCTGTTGGACTGTAAAAAGAATTACGGTTTTAGTCATTTGTACCAAAAAAACAGAAAACAAAACAAAAACCAAAACAGGACATATGCATCTGCCTCCATCTCCCTTCTACCCAGCTCCACCAGTCCACCCAGGCAGAAACCAGGGCCATGTGCTGCGAATGACTGACGGCTGTATAGCATCAGGAGACACTTGTCATTTTGTGACTTTTTGAAATCACAGATTCTCTTGACAGCATGGCTTTGGAGTTTCGTACATCATGATTCTCAAAAGATGACTTACCCTGAAAGAGTTTCATTTGGCTTTAGTGATTGTTCGCCTGCGAGAAGAGAAGCCCATACCCTCCCCACCTCCCGCCCTTCCCTGTGCTGTAAGCTTGTGTCTTGGAGGAGCGCTTCACCCTCCAGGCTGCTGTCTCTCCTCATCTGGAATTTAACCCTCAACCCAAGATGGCAGAGCCACAGTGTCTTTCCCCACTGTCTTGTTTCAAACTCTATCTTTAAGTCTAGCGGAGTAGACTAGACTTAACTGGATTTCACCCTTACTTTCTTCTAGAACACTTATTGAGCTCTTACTGTGTACGGATCCTGATTTGAAGTTTTGGGCATGGCCACAAGCAGGACCTCCCCAGGGAGCTTGCCTGTGGGGGGACTCCCTGTGGAAATAATACTCACTTGCTTTTTGCTCTTCAACTTGTCGAGCCATGGCCTGTGACGCTGGGAATAACTTTCTGCAGGTTCTTCGTTTTTGCTGAGGCTTATCTGTGTTCTTACTTGTCTAGCATCAAAAAGCAATCATTTTACAAACAGTTCATAACAAGGGTATTCCCCAGTCCTTCCGAGTCTTTCAGAGATAAAGCAATCTGTGTGCCCTTTTTTTGAGAAAGATAACTTTCTAGTTCTAACTCCTCGAGCACATTCTGAACTACAACTCTAAGGATTTTGGTTTCTGAATCCAGAAGTCAGAAAAGAGAAGTGAATTCAGAGTTGTTTTTGAAATAAAGTTGCAAGAATGTGTCATGTGCCCTGAGTCCTATAGTTTTGAGAGGTCTAAAACTCTAGTCAATCCAGCAAACACTCTGAGTCAGGCAGCGTGCGAAGCGCTTCCCAGTTTCCTCCCTATCACCTCTGGTTACACAAGTACAGGGTGAATGATTAAGAACGCAAGTGTAGCCAGGCAATGGTGGCCCATGCCTTCAATCCCAGCACTCGGAAGGCAGAAGCAGGCAGAAGAACTCTCTGTGAGTTCACAGAGCAAGTTCCAGGACAGCCAGAGCTGTTACACAGAGAAACTGAGTCTTGGGGGGTGGGGGAACACATGTGCACCCTAACTCCGATATTTCATGCTGTGGCCTCAGACAAAACAAAGCAACCTCTCTGCGCCTTGGTTTTTCCTCATCTATAAAGCAAGGATTATAAAGGAAAACGCCATGGGAGGTTCTGAGAGCTATGTGAAGGAATAAAAGCAAACCTCGTAGAAGAGCGATTATCAAGTGGCTGAGACATGATGCCTCGAGTTAATTCTTACACAGTCACGTACCAAAGCAAGACTTGTGTTGTGAGTGTTATCATTAAGATAGGATTCTTGTGCTTAAGGGGAAAAATTACTGAGGGGAACACAGACATATAAAACAAACAAACAAACAGATGAGGACAGAACCATGCCACATTCTGTGGGAACACACAGAAGTGAGTATGTGCAGGGTGGTGTGGGGGGGGGGATGGAGGACAAGCGCGCCCTTACAATTTAACTCAAGTCTTTAAGAAATTGAACTGAGCCGATCAACAGGGACCCAATGGGAAAAAACTTCCCAGACAGAAGCAAGAGACCCAGACAGGAGACTCAACAGACAGTCAAGACACTGCATTAACCCCGTTTCCCAGAAACTGCCCTTGCGGCCGACTCACCTCTTTTGCATGGAGCAGCAGCAGCAGCAGCAGAGAACAGACTGGAAGGTGCTATCTAAAAAGGAGATCATTGTCAGTGTTAGGAAGCCATGGGTCCATGACAGGGGGTAGCTGAAGCTGGCTGGGCTCCGGATAAGAGCGGGGAAACCATGACTGTTCAGAAACAAAGGAACATCACAACCCTCTTCAGCAGTGGAGACAAAAAAAAAGTTACTGGCACCTGACCAGTGTGGTTTCCCTTCTCAGGCTCTTTTCTCTGGCCTGGTTTCTGCATTTCCTTTGTCATGAGTGATCAGTGGTCACTATACTCTATTGCTTTTGTCATGGTTAGTGTTGGCCATCAGTACAGAAGAATGGGTTTCCAGAAACAGTGAAGTCTATTAGAAGGAGTTTGAAGTTAGGACCACCACAGTTTTTAGAAGGCTTTAAAAAATGAAAACTAAACCCTCTACTTCACTACAGAGAGCTAGTAAACTTAATCTTTGTCTGACTTTAAATTAGACCACCCATCTCTTGGCCTATTAGTTTTCCTAGTTCCTGATTAGCAAGCCAACTAGTTTGCCATTGCCCATGAACCCGTCTGTTAACGGTTCAGGCTAACTCTTTCCCTCGGCGAGCAAACTTGGGCTCCCTGAAGTCTCGGGGGGCCTTTCTTTCAGTGTTAATTTCTAAACTGCTTCTGAATGAGATACTCACACACCTCTTTCCTTAGCGCACAGAGAACTGACTGTGACCCCACTGGTAGCGGCTAAAGGATAAGAGCCATTATGTCTCCTGGGGGCTCCTTCCATAATGCCACTTCCATGTTACTAGGTAATGCCTATAAGCTCCGTTTTGCAATTCCTTGAGCCAGAGAAGTCCAGGCTCATGAGAGACAGTTTGAATTATGTAAGTATTAGATTCACGATCAAGAATCTAGGCTTAGAGCTGGCGCTATGGCTCAGCAGGTAAGAGCACTGGGTGCTCTTCCAGAGGACAGGGTTTGATTCCCAGCATACACACAGTGATTCACAGTTATCTGCTATTCCAGTCCTGAGGCATCTGGCACACTCTTCAGGCCTCTGTGGGCCTCTGTAGGCATCAGACACAAATATGGTACATAGAAAACAGACACCCAGATACATAAATAAAATGAATTGAAAATTAAATGTTAGAGATTTATTTATTTAAAAAAAAATCTAGTTGTACCTATCCTTAGCTGCTGCCAAAGTGAGGAAAACCCTGAGGCCATGTTGGAGTGAGGTCCTCCCTCTGTCCAGTGATGGCCCACACCATGGCTCATCTGCAAGCTCATCTTGCTGCTTCTTGTGTGGTGATGAAGTAGCCCTTACAGAGACTAAACCATCCCCCTCATTAAAGTAGCTGCTGGTGTCAACATTGAACCCTTTGGGCCTGGTTTGTTTGCAAAGGCCTTCTTCAGTGTTGACATTGGGACCCTCAGATAGTAATGTTGGAGCTCATAGACCTCCTCCAGAGGCTACAGCGGTTAGCGTTCCAGGGGCTGGCGCTCCAGAGACTGGCGCTCCAATGGTTAGTGGTTCAGAGGCCAGTGCCTCACCAACCACAGGTCCAGGCCCCTTTAATGCTGCTGACCCAGAGAAGAAAGTGGAAGCCTCAAAGGAAGAACGTGATGATGCCATGGGCTTCCGTCTTTTTGACTACATGTTTTTTGAAACAAAAAGCTGGACTCATAAAAGACTGTGGGAACCAGTCCTCACTATCAGCTGTAGTTACTTTTCAAATAGAAAGTGGTTAGCAGCAAAGTTCAGAAACAACTCCAAATTCCTGGGATTTTTCAAAAGTTCCATGTAGACAGAACCTGATCAGCGACAATTTGAGAAGTTCCTAAGTAGGTTGTTTCCATGAACCACATTTTCCCTCATTCTCAATGTGACCAAATGAATTTTAGTTCTGACTTTGAATCTGCCTTCTGGATCTACCACTAGGATAGCAGATACCACCCTAGACAGGACTCCCACAGGGAGAAGCATTTGCTGGGTGTGGTTTCACACCTTTAACTGTCTGGAGGCAGAGGCAGGTAGGTCTCTGAGTTCAAGGCCAACCTGATTTACGTAGCAAGTTTCAGGCCTTAAAGATACCCTATGTTTAAAAAAGATTTAAAGAATTGTTTATTTAGTGGTGTGTGTGTGTGTGTGTGTCCGTGCCCAAGGAGCATAGAAGCTAGCATTGGATCTTCTGGAGCTGGAATACAGGCACTTATAAGCCGTACAACGTGTAGCATTGGATCTTCTGGAGCTGGAATACAGGCACTTATAAGCCATACAACGTGGGTGCTGGGAGCCTGACTCTGGTTCTTTGTGAGCGTATCAAGTGCTCTCAACTACTGAACCATTTCTCCGGGCCCATAAAAGAGCTGCTTAGAAAGGTATCCATCACAGAGCAATAGAAAGGAGGAAAGGGACCACGGAGATATGCGAGGTGCTACCCTTAGGTGGCCTTTTCTGTCGCTGTCTTTAAGCTAAAAGGCCGAGGAGAAAGAGAGAAAGCGAAGTGGGAGAGAGGTCACCTCGTTCCCAGCTTCTGCGATCTGACAATCTGATCTTAAGGGACACAGATGGCTCCAAGCATTTCCCCTACATTTTCCACCGGCCTTTCCTCACCGCAATCCAACCAGAAACCAGACGGTTTAAAATCATGTTACTTGAACCCTTCCGCACTCCCCCACGTGCCCTTGCCACGCCACAGTAGAAAAGAGACAGAGGTGGTGGAGCCATGGCGGAGCTTGGCTACCATATTTAACTCCTACCGTACCTGTATTCACATCATTACAGATTTGCCTTTCTCTGATTTAGACTCAGCCGTTGCACACTCACTGAACCGCTGACACGCTGGGTGTGCAGTTAGGAACTCTAAAGTCTAATCCCTGACACACCCCTTAGCAGGCCCCATTGCTTGTTCTATGACTTGTTCTGACTTAGTTACTTTCTCTTTTCTTTTCCTGCAACCAAGAAGCATCTGAAGGCTTAAAAATAAAATTCGTTTTCTCCTTCCTAAAGATCTTGAGTATGTCATGTGACCGGATGTTCAGATCCCAGCTGCTTCTGTCAATTTTCATCAGTTTTGTATGACATTTATATGAGCAAACTGCCAAAAGAAAGAGAGAGAGATGGACAGATGGACAGGCCACTCCTCAGAGGGAGACGACATTAGCCCTTCAGAACTCCGTCTGCTTCGGAGAAGTGACCCCGACTGGCATGCTGACCCATTTACTGCACGGTTGCTGTAGAGCCTCACGAGATCTGTGTCTGTTCAGTCCAGGAGATAAGTACGTATAGGTTAAAGAAATGAGGAAAGCAGGTCAGTATGGGACAGCCGTGAGAAAGTGCCACGTCCAAGGTCGATTAGAGGTATTGTGATTCAAACCTTTTACCGGCATTCCCCTCCCTTTATCTCTGCTTTCTCCTTCTCATTGGACCATTTCTGTCCGTACAAACACTCTGTCCATCCACCACTGTCGCAGAACAGAGGGCCCTGTAGCCATATTTCCTACACCAGTTTTACTCCTTTAGTGGTCAAATCTGGAAAAGAATAGCCTGTACTTGTTGCTGCTGGTTGCTCTCCTATCTTCTCTTTCTTCTGAAACACTGCTCTAAACATGGACACACACCGTGAAATCCAGGGGTCCGTTCCAAGCGGTCTCACACGACCTGTAACTGTGGCCCTGTGCCTCCTTATGCTTGTTCTAGGCTTCTTTATCTACCTCTCTGGCCTCTTCATCTTGGACGGCCTCCAAAGCCTTTGTTCTTGGCCTCATCCCCTCCTTTGATGGTTTCATTTCCTCTGGTGGCTTAAAAAGACTCCTCATCACCTCGTGACCCACAGATGCACACACCCAGCCCAGTTCTAATGTGCTCCAGCTGGACACAGCCAAACAAACTTCAAACTCCCCATTTGGATGTCTAGGAATCACCTCGACTGTATGTTGAGATGTAATCTGAGCTCTTTTTCTTCCTCCCTTCCCCATCTTTCTCCACCCACCCTTCTCCATCTCATCAAAAGCGGTCCTCTATTCCCAGTGGCCCGGGTCAATGACGTCATCTTCGGCCCACCTCTTTCTCTCATGCCACTGTGGCAGGAAAGCACCTGCCTTGAAAACAAAGTGGATTTAGTGACACATATCTGTAATACTGGCACTCGCGGGATTGAAGCAGGAGGATGGCCGTGAGTTCAAAGCCAACATGGGCTACATAGTAAATATAATGCAAGCCAGGGATACATAGCAAGACCCTGACTTAAATGGAGGGTGTGTGTGTGTGTGTGTGTGTGTGTGTGTGTGTGTGTATGTGTGTGTGTGTGTGTGTATACATGCACATGTACTCATGGGTGCACACATGCATGTATCTCCAAGAATTTCAGTATTTCAGTTCTGGAGATGGATCATGCTTAAAAGTGTACAACAATGTAATTGTATTTAATGCTACTGAAAATAGTTAAAACAGTGAGTTTTCTTCAGAATCTTGCTATAGCTTGCATCTTGACTATCCCACCAAAGTCTGGGAAGTGCAGGCCTGATTCTATCTGTGGTATTGCTGAAATACGCTGTAGGTAGAGAGGAGGGGACCTAGGGGGAAACTAGGCATTTGGGAGTGTATTCTTGAAATAGTTATCGGAACCTCAACCCCTCCTCTTCCTTTCTCTTTAAAGCTGACTAACATACTTCCCCTCCCCATAGACAAATAACACCCCACCACCACACATACAGCCCCCCCTCCCGTCTCATCTGTGACTGCTGTGGCCAAACCGCTGTTATCTCACCTGGTGGCTTCCTATTTGCACCCTGACCCCTCTACAGTGTGTTCTCAGCACAGTGGCCAGAGCAACCTCTTTTTGAACCCGTCAGACCCTGTTACTCTTTGTCTGCTGTCCATTGTTCAGAGTTGCAGTCACCATTCTCACGGTAGCCTAGGAAACCCTCCGTGATCGGCCTCCTTTGGTCCCTCACCTCTCCACCGGGTTCCTGCTCACTTCCCTCCAGTCCCCAGCCCCCCCCCCCACCGGCTTCTGCAGCACATCAGGCCAGCTGTGGACGCGGACTCTTGGCTTTGGTTTAGCCCCAAGTGTCTTCCCTCAGGCTCGGCCGCATCAGGGCCCGGCAGTCCCTCCAAGCCTTTGCTCACATCTCGCCTTGAAGTATGCTACTCTTACCGCCAGCTGGGGCAGCACCCAGAAACTTCCTCCTCTGCTCTGGCTTCTTTTCTTCCTTCCATTCATTCTCTCCTTTTCACATACTATGCAATTTACTTTTTTCTTTTAACTTTCTGCCTTCCCTTTAGAAAGTCAGCAGAGGGTTTTTTTTTGTTTGTTTGTTTGTTTTTCCTATTGGGCTTATAGTTATTTCCCAAGAGACTAGAACAGTTCTTCAGAAATGTAATTGGTAAATATTTTTTTGGATAAGTGAATGAGTGAATGTGTTTGAAGGAGCATCAAATTGTAAGCTTACTGAGAACATGTCTCGGGGCTGGCAAACTGTCCTTGGCAACTGAGTACGGATACAGACGGAAACAGTGAGCTCTGAAGACACAGAAGATTAGGGTGTGAACATCTTTGAAGCAGAGGAGGCCCAGGCCTGAGGACTTTCCTCTTTGTTGAGGTGTGTTGTGAACAGATAGTAGAGAGGGACCATTAGAAAGACTAAGGTATGGCTGACTGCTCTCAGCCGAGAAACATAGGCAATGGTGTAGTCAGGTATGCTAGGACCATGTCTGGCCTCGCTTTTTAAATCTGACCTAAAATATTTAATGTAATAAAAGCTAAGACTAGTCACTTTACATGGTTTCTATATTTTCCTATTACCAAAATGTTTAAACTTTAAAAATCTATAAATTAAAAGAAGACAAACCCAGAAAGTCAAACAAGGCTATGATTAGGTAGGCAGCTGTTCTAGGACTTTGTACAAATACATGATTTTTAGTGATGAATACGAGCCGGTTTTATTTCTTTAATTCATCTACCATCTTATGCTTTTATGATCCATCTTCTCCATTACCCTCAATAAGAAACCCACCTGTTGTTTCTGCTCCCTGATCTTCTCATGTCTGTCAGGCCACCACAGAAACTTAGGGTTCTTTTCTAGACCCATCTGTATAGCCAATCGGCCATCACTCTGTTCCCTTCCTGTATAGCCAAATGGTCATCAGTTAGTCTGTCCTATCCTGTAAAACCAATTGAGCCATCAATCTGTCCCATCCTGTATAACCAACCGGCCATCAGTCTGTCCCATCCTGTATATCCAATC
>NC_022027.1:28546800-28559348 GCF_000317375.1 Microtus ochrogaster
TCTGTCCCATCCTGTATATCCAATCAGCCATCAGTCTGTCCCAGCTTCTCAGCTTTTCCCTTCTTTTCCATTTTGTCATCCACCTTGTCCCAGCTTTCACCAAATCACATGCACATTAGTGCATCCATTCATCTGCTCTCACCACAACCTTGTGGAAAGGAAGCACTCTACAGACGCCAATCACAAACCACGGAGAGGTTGCGTGAGACCAAACAGGAACAATACACCTTGGAAGTTAAAGGGAGAACAAAAGAGGAAGGACAGACCTTACAGGTTAAGGGTTCTGTCTGCAGGTAAGGCGGTCAATGAGTTCCTGATTGTCCCTTGCAAATCCTTTCAAGTTAAGGATTCTCCTTATAATTAAGAAAAAGTCTCTGTTTGTCCTGTGTTTGACCAAGGCTTCTGTTTGTAATGAAGAATAAGTTCCTGTTTCTTAGATCTGATGGAAACTGCTTGCATCCTCATTCAGAAGGTGTAAAACCTTACCCTTGTCCTTCTCTCTCACTGTATAGCAGCCAACTCTCTCACCCCTATAGACACCTTCCCTCTCCTATAAAAGGAACTTCAGGAGGCCAGCAGAGGCTACCCTCTCAGATCCCAATTTAGGGTGATTCCTAGATGCACCCCAAAATACGGCTTTTTTTAATTGTACAGCTGTGGGTTTGGTCTTTTCTCCTCTCGATTCTCAGTTAACAGTTACTCCCTAGGAGAGTCAAAGAGCTAGTCTGTAGAAATGCAGGACCTGAAGCTAAGTTTGTACCTGACTCTGCCTTGTGCTGTCTCTTCCCGTCATCCTGTGGTCCCTAAGGCAGCCTCTGCCAGTAGCTCGCTATCTTCCCTAGAACTCTGCCCTTCGTTGTCAAGGCTCCTCCACTCGGCTTTGTTGTCCGCCACTCCTACTGCATCCCCTGTCCCACTCACCCTGTTCTAAGAGATATTTCGAACACTTCTGAAAAGACCTCCCGTTACCATCCACTCCCATCTTTCTGTGGCTCCCCAAAGCACGTGTCATCTGTCCTGGGCTGTGCTGCCTGATGAGGTCCCTCTCTAAATGCCCATCTCCTTCTGTAGGCTTTACTTTGCTCGGGTATCTCAACCTCTCTGTTATTGCCGTTCACACCCGATGGTTCTTTCCTGTGGAGGTCCTTTACTGCATAGAAGAGGCATGCAGCAACAAGGCCTCCTCCCTCTGACACCCACACCACTGTCACCCTCCAGCTGTGAAAATCAAAACATTTCCACACACTCTAAAACGTCCCACGGGGGTAAAAGTTATCCTGAGTTGAGAGCAACTATGTTTTAAGCACTTCCATAAGTCTTTCTGTTCCGAGGGACTGTATCCTACCCTGCTTTGCTTTTTCATGGATCCTGATCAGTACCTGACATGTAGCAAGATCTCCGTAAGGAGCTGCTGAATAGGACCTGATTGGTCTCACCGTTGCATAGCCCTGCCAGGGAGGATCTCAGGCCTTGATGCCACACACGGAGACAACCCAGGACCTTTGACTGGCTGATCATGTGGAAGAGCAAAGCTGAAATTTGGCTTTGAGAACACTAATTAGCATCTGTGTTGGGCCTCAAGCCTAAGACTTCATTCCAGATCTCCGTAAAAACAAAAGTCGAGAAACGTTTATCCAAAATTAAACACTGAGGCTGGTCTGAGAGTAGTGTGTTATCATCCAAAACCAGGCATCAAACCATGAAATGCTAAACAGAATTATTTCAGTGATACCCATTTTTTTTATTAGGATTAGCATATGGAGTCAAAGAAGACATGACTGATCCGTTATCTTAGAGCAAAGAGATGATTCTTGACAACTAATCAAGAGCTCCATTTGGAGGTAATGAACACAACTAACAAAACCTATCTCCTAGGAATGGCTGTTCTCAACGTCTACCAACATGCCCCTTATCCCACGCCTGGCAGTGTGTACAAATTACTACATTCCACACTTGCCCATGTTAACTAACTCACTCACCGCTCTGACACTGAGAGAGGTCCTATTGTCTTGTGACGTGGTGGTTCATCTCCATTGTCAACCTGACTAGGTTTAGAACACCATGAGGTTCACCTTCAGGTGTGTCTCTGAAGATGTTTCTAGAGAGGATTAACTGTAAGAGGGAAGACTGACACTGAACGCACATGGCTCTCCCACAGGCTAAGGACCCAGACAGAAGAAAAGGCGAAAAGGGGAAAGGCCAGGCAACTGTCATCTTTCATCTTTCCCTCTACTTCCTGTTTGGCTATGAAGTAACCAGTGTTTCTCCACCGCAGGCTCCTGATACCAGGATCTTCCACCCAAGCCCCTGAGCACAAGCATCCAAGGACTGAGCCCTTTGAAACTGTGAGGCAAAATGAACTCTTCCTCCAACATAGGCAACTTAGTGCCGAGTCGGGTACCTTGGTCACAGCAAAGCAAAAGTGATGAACATATATGGAGCTAACAGGACCAGTCTCCGCATTCCAGACAGAGTAATCAGATGGCTCCACACTGTGTCCAGTCATAGAGTGGCTGAGCCAGAATTTAAGCCCAGAGAGTGTCCTCAGTTGGTGGCAATAAAACAGCCCTGGTGGGTGAGATCAGGACAGCAGGAAGAGGCACCTGCTAGCTCAAGAGAAGCCTCAGTTTCCCCCACCAGTTCCCTAGAACTCAGTCAGCTACCATTCACTGCGTTCTCATCAGAAAAACTTAAACACCAAGCAGATGTGCCCACCTCTTTAGACAGATGGAGAAAGAGGGCGAAGGGAGCCAACAGAGTCCTCAGCCTCCACAGCCCCTCTTGTTTGAGCCCCTACAGGGCCCCTGACTGAGAGAAGATCTCTTCTTGCTATCTGGGAGGGCCTGGAGTTTATTCTGGTAAGCTCTCCGTGGCCAATACCAGAGAGGCCTATGGTGGGTGCTGGGGTGAGGGGCAC
The DNA here is from genome assembly GCF_000317375.1 of Microtus ochrogaster. Taxonomy (NCBI): domain Eukaryota; kingdom Metazoa; phylum Chordata; class Mammalia; order Rodentia; family Cricetidae; genus Microtus; species Microtus ochrogaster. Next base: position 28,549,718 of record NC_022027.1, read on the forward strand.
TCACAGGTGTTTGAGTCTGACTCCTGTACTAGTCAGGACTAGCAGGGAGGCTAGCTCCTGTGACCTTGGAGACCAGCAGGTCCAGGGCCTGTGGGTAGAAGCTCTCAGGAGCTAGTCTGAGCCCAAGGGTAGTCTGCAGGTAGAATTCCTTCTTGCTCAGGACTGGTCAGATTCACCTATCAAGGCCTTCCTTTGTGAGGCTGACATTCCCACAAAGGATAAACCTCCCTAATTTAAAATACACCCATTTAAACATCAATCTCACCAAAGACATTTTCACAGAAGCATCCAGGATATCTGAGCCTGCTGGCCACGATGACCCACAGCGTTAGCAATCACAGCGCTTTAAGTACAGAGCATGGCAGGTGGCCCAGGGAGTGAAGTGCATGCTCTTCAAGACCTGAGTTCGATTCCCAAACTGATTCAACAAGTGCGCCATGATGCGCCCATGCACCCACAATACATCATATACATACAATAAAATAAATAAATAAAATGTAACAGCAAAGAGATAAATGCGTTTCAAAGCATACAACTCTGAAAAAGAAATTTCAGTGCCAGTCTGCAGGCGGGATATCTGGACGTAGGACAGGACGGTCCCAAGTTCACTGAACCCCAATTCACAGCTGCACAGCGCCAGTACGGTGGCCTGGAAACCCAGTCACTTTCCCCCTGGCATCTGCAGTCTGGAATCTGGGAGAAGGCTTCTCAAAACTCTTTATTTTTCCTGATTTGGTAGCAAAGACAATTGCCTGCACACGAAGGTACAACCTACCCTGCTGCCACTGTAGTTATGAAAAGGTTCTGGCCTCTTTCTCCCAAGACTGAATGTAGTTGTGAGCGAAGAAGCCAACCTCTGCCTTCTCACAGACCTGCCCCTTCTGCCACCACTAATGCAAGCTAACAGCCACCACCCAAAATTCACTGCCAAAGGAATAAGAACCTGAGAGACAAGCAGCTCATCATACGCCCTTGCTGTGTGGCACAAGTCTGTAGCATGAATAATAAAAACCCAGAGAAAGATATTGGGGTTCAAGCTGAAGATCAGAAAAGCAAAGCAGCCAAGCCATTGGAGAGTTCTTACCTCTCCCAAGGATCAGATCAAAGGGTGATCCAGTCTCTAGGGATCCTCAGACTGACTGCATCTTAGCCCAGGGTGCCCTAGAGTCTTGGGATTAAAGGTGTGAGCCACCACTCCCTGGCCTCTAGGGGCTTAGCTCTGCACTCTGATCTTCAGGCAAGCTTTATTTATTAAAACACTATATAAGTCCCCAAATTCTAGCCATATTTATTAAATATTAATGTACTGAACTCCATCACAAATACCACTGACCTTTAGATTCATGGGCAGTTTCTACATACAGTACCCAGGCCTTCAGGGACAGAAAGTGGATTGGCGAGCTCCATTCCACACACTCCTGATTACAGAAGTCACTCAGTAGCCTTGGGCAATAAACCTGCAGAGGGAGAGCTTGTAGCAAATTCCCAATGTTGGCAGGAACTCATCTATTCAAGGGCCTTTGCCAGAGACACAAATGTCCCAGAAGTGGGCAATGGCCGCTTGCTTGCTGGAAAGTCCTGTAGGAAGGACACTCAGAGCTGAGGGTCTCCACAGACACCCAACTTTCTTGCTCAGGTTTGTATCCACATTGTTCTTTCTATCTACTTCTTATTCCCCAACAAATATCTTTAGCAGTATGCCATGTGCCAGCACATTAGAACAAAGGCCATCATGTCCAGACATAACCTTTCCTAGACCGTCTCTCCTAGGCTAGGTGGTACCTGGAACTATTTGTTATGTGTCCATCCTTTTATTTGAGATGGGTGCCTGAGGGGCTCCTTCCTCCCAAGAGGTTCACAGTGGCCACAACAGAGCTCTGTTTGGGAACAGGCTTCCTTCCACCAAAAAGTGAGAGGAAGGGAAGAGCATCATTTGGCAAAGCCATACCTTTGGTCACCTCTGGGCAGGTAAAGCCACAGTGATACAAGGCCTTGGGCCACGCTGTCTGGGAAGCAGTCACTGTGTTCTCAGTGTCTGAGATTATTAGCATCATCTCAATTTAGCTGTTGGCACAGCAGTGTGGAGTTTCTTCTGGATGGGATCGATGCCTCTGATGAGATTTGCTCCTACTGAATGTGGGCATCATAGTAACTGGCAGGTGGCTGGTGATTTTTTTTCCCCCTTAAAATCAGGCTTAAAACTCACCCAGTTTCAGGAGTTAATTGTCTGAGCCAAAAAAAAAAAAAAAACCTGTAAATTTTGTTTTGTTAGCTCCAGAAAGCTGTGGGAGAGAAAGCCTCACAAACTGGTGGCCCAGGATGAGCAGAGTGGAACATTTTTTTAAAGACAGTGTCTTTTTATATAGCGCTGGCTGTCCCAGGACTCACCAGGTTGACTTTGAACCCACAGAGCCTCTGCCTCTGCCTCCCGAGTGCAGGGATTAAAGGTGTGTGCCATCATACCCATCGCAGAATGAGTAGTCTTAAATTCACTATAAGCCAGGAATTGCTTCTCTTCAACCCCTCCCTGCCCCCATACCACCAGGAGTTTACGGAAAAGCCAAACTTTTTTCTCTGCCTCAAAAGCCCAGCACTAGAGCCACGTCTCAGGGTCTTTTGGGACAGACACATTTTAACTGAGTTGACCAGGTAGTTTGGTGTGTGTGTGTGGGGGGGGCTCAATAATGGTAGCTTTCCTCCATTTTCCTGGATGTCAAGCCAAGAGCTCAGAGCAGCAACAGGAGGGTGAGAAGTGATGGGCTGGGGTTTCCACATGGATGTTCATCCAACTTTAAAAAGCTATTCCTTATTCTGAATTTATGTTCTTTATACATTTTGGGTGTTAATTATCCTGTGTGTGTCTACGTCCCTTCTGTTGTTTGATGGCTCATTTATTGAATCTCCTCACGCAGGCCAGGGTGGTCTTGAAGTCTAAATCCTCCAACCTTCCCCCCTCACCCCCGATGCTGGATGACAGGCTTTTGCTACCAACCTTGTGCCTTCCCAAGAAAGGATGGTCGCCTGAGATACTACCTTTTTTTTAAACATATTGACCAAGAAGGAAAGGCCTCTGCAGCAGCCCCCAGACCACTTTGTTTTCCTTGGTTGTCTATTAGACTGTGAAACATTGGTGAACGGTTACACTGGGGGATTCCACGGTAGGAGAAGAGAAGAAATGGGTCCAGAAATGGATGTGTTTGGGTAGATGAGAAGAATGGTTCTTGGCCTGTCCTGAGCCTGAGGCTTGTTGTTGCTGGGGAAGGAGTATAAGGAAGACTCTAGAAGCCCGAGAATCTGGATGGAGCATGAGGAGATATTCCACGGAGCAAAGGATGCTATGAGGAAAGGCTGTGAGTTTTCTATAGGAGAATGGCATCTATGTGTCCCAGCTGTCATCAGGTCCCCTCCACCCCTCAAAGACATCCACAGAAGCAAGTGCTCTTATCACCGAGCTACACCCCCTACCCCGGTTGCAGTGTTCCTGAGACAAAGTCTCGTGCAGACCCAGTTGGCCTGGAACGTACCTCCCTGCGTGTGCCCAGCCATGCTTGTAGAAATGCTGACTTCTTCCAGGTAACGAGTCCACATAAGCTGGACTCTGTAGTCATCTCACACACGATCTCTTCTTTGCCCCACACCTCAACGTCCCGTTTCCTAGAACTGCATCGTCAGTGGGACCACAGTTCACAGGCTCACGGATCTCACTTGCTTTCTCACCAGCCTGTGAAGTGTAGAAATGTCAGACTGAGCCACAGAGCGTATGGACCTTGGACCACAAGCCGAGCTACCCACTTTTGTGTGGGCACGGAGGGCAGGTGAGACTGGCCGGGCAATCTCTACAGAGGAGCAATGCGATCCGCAAATACACACCCAAGAGGGCAGGGAAGCCTCACAGCGGTAGATACAAACTGACCACAACCCCCATTTTGATACAAGTTAGTTACAGGGGAAACAAGACATTATTCCAAGACAATAGGAAACACGCATCCTGTATTTGTGTCTGTTTTAACCCCGAGGCTGTGGGTGAGAAAGAGCATCAAATGAAGCAGAGGCAAAGGCAGTAGAAGCAGACCCGTCAGGTTTTGGTCTGTGGCTCTCTGTGCACTCTCTTGTGCACTTGTAGAAATACAGACATTCTCTATTTCTGAGAACAACTTTTATGACCTCTGTGTTTCTGTGAACTAGCTGCTCTCCGCCAGCTCAGCAGGATCCCTGTGGCTCAAGTCTCCCTCTGAAGCTGCAGTCAAAGCAGGCTGGCCTGAAGCAAGAAAATCACTTCCAAGTTCACTTCACAGCCATTGGCGGGCACTTGGTTCATGGAGTCTGGGTTTCCAGGGCAGCCAATGCTCCAAGGAGCAGAAAGGCTGGAGACAGCCAAGACAGGCTGCATCTCTTGGTACCAACTCTCAGAGATGACGTCACATTGTATTCACATATTCTATTTGAGAGAAAAGCTAAGTTGGCTTCCTTTTTTTTTTTTTTTTTTTTTGGTTTTTCGAGACAGGGTTTCTCTGTGGTTTTGGAGCCTGTCCTGGAACTAGCTCTTGTAGACCAGGCTGGTCTTGAACTCACAGTTGGCTTCCTAAGAAGGATTGATTGCTTATGGGCATAGCTTCCTGGAAGTAGACTGCGCCAGAGGCCAGCTTAGACAATGCTTACCCCAGGGAGCCTGCTTATCTTCATATTAATAGCAATAACAATGGATCATTAACTTTGCAGGGTTGGTGTGAGAGATTGTTCTGGGCACCATTTTTCTTTCTACATTACAACTTGGGAACAATAAAAAGACAGAAAAACATATCGTGAAAAATGTTCCAGAAGAGGTAAGTTTTTCTAATCCTCAGCCATTGCATGAGGATCTTGTGCATCTAAATAAATGTCTGAGCTGAGCCTGTTTTCATGGTAATTTAGCTGCTGAACACACTGGCAATTCCAACCACCCTTCGCGAATGTAACCTCACTGCAGCAGGGTCCTTGGCCCCTGTTCAGAACTGGCGATCAGGCCATCTGATCGAAATCCCACCCTACCCACACAACTACGTCCTCTTCCCTTCCAGCAGCCTGTGACTCCGGGTTGCCTTGACAGCCTTTAGAGCAAGTCAATGTGTTTGGTAAACCATTGGCAGATACAAATAAGCATCCTTAAGTTCAATACACCCTGGAGCATGCTTGGCATTTCCTTGTCGATGGTAAACACTGGTTATTTCACCCAGAAGACAACCGAGCTCTGTTTAGCTGTGGCCAATGGCCGAAGGAAACAGGTGATTCTTGCCATCCAATCAGACTAGCAGACACTAGATGATACAGGTAAATGACATTAAAATCATCTTTCTAAGCCATTGGGGAAGGATCATCAATGACCCCAGAGATGGCTAGTCTCCCGCTTCATCCCTAGACATCCTAGACCTGTCTCAGCCCCCCAGGCTCCTTTACGCATAGCCAAGCCTTTCCTGTTACAATGCAAGGCCTTCTCCTAGTTCTGACCTCAGGAAAAGCCATAAGGGTTTTTAGCCTCCCTACAGCGTCACTGCTCAGTCTTTGGAGAGGTGGGGGGTAGGGCAATTCTGTGTAGCTTTTTCTGCTTTGATCTGCTTGGCCCGTTTCTGACAACAGGAAGCCTTTTGTTTTACTGTGTTGTTGTCTGTTTTAGTCTAGAGAATGAAGACAGTAAATCATGGTCAGAAAGGGGCAACTGGTATAGCATGGGCTTGTTTCTGTAAATCCAGCCTCTCTCTCTCTCTCTCTCTCTCTCTCTCTCTCTCTCTCTCTCTCTCTCTCTCTGTGTGTGTGTGTGTGTGTGTGTGTGTGGTGGGGGGTCCTAACAAGGTGCTGCGGCTTGAAGAGACATGGCAAACTCACAATCTATTTTTCCTGACGCCAGCTAAACATCAGAATTCTGGCCTAATCTGAAACGACTGAGCTCTGCTGATACTTGATTCCAAAGGCCATCCAGAATTAAAATCAAAGACAGTCTTTTCCTTCCATCTTATATTTTTGGTTGTGAGCCTAGCCTTCAACAGCTGAGCCATCCCTCTAGGCCTTTTCCTTCCACTAAAAACAAAACAAAACTATATACTTAAGACACCTCTCTGGGTCTTAAAGTTAAACTAGTGAGTGTTTCTAAGAATTGCCCTGGAGCTTTAAGCGCAGCTCTCTAACTGGACAAATCATCTGTCATTTTTAACTTATCATTTCTTCCCGATATCCAGGGAAGGAGGCAGAAAGGGGGCCCTTAATGCTGCAGACTTGTTCATACAACCAGTGGCGACCTGTCAAAGCTTGAGGCAGGACCAGGGCAAGCGTTTGGTCTCCTGGCCTTCAAAGCCGAGCTCTTTATCATTCTAGAGAGAACGCGTCGCATCCCATTGGCTTCATTTCCACACATGGAATACACTGTTTCTTTCTATTTTCATCTGTGTTTCCAATTCTCAAGTGCTTAGTTTTATCAGGAGAGACAGTGACTATTTAAATAAGCCACAAACTTCTGTCTCTACATCTGAAGAAAATTATCTTCAAGAGTCTACAAATTCCACGTTTAGCAAAACCTCCCCGACCACTCAATAATCAGTAACACGCCCTTAAACAAGCTGGCATTAAACAGCAAAGCCCATGTTACTTACAGGAGGACAGAATCATGGCTGCCCTGCCGCCTGGGCATACACAGAAGCCTTGCTTCTTCGGCCGTGGCCCACTGACAGCACCACATCTTTCAACTGCAAGCATAGTTGGCCTGTGACGTTTCTCGCAGACCAAGTTGACCCCACCTATTTTCCTGTTCTGAAACCTCAGAGGAGTGTGTGAATGACAACCCGGTGGCCTACATAAGACAGCTCAGAATGCTGTATCCACATCTGAGGTGTTTGTTAGCACTTCCTCATGCCTACATGTGTGGGTGCGTCTAGAAAACATTTTGAAGAAATCACAGAATGTTGGCAAAGGGGACCTTAAAATTGATCAAGTCAAACTGTCCCCCCCGGGCAGAGACTGGAATAAAGGAACAGAAAAGAAGGGGTTTTATTTGCCCAAGGGGTCACAGTGGTCCAGGGAAAACGGAATTCTAGGATTACGACTATTCAGTCTAGAACATTTGCTCCTCTGAGCCCGGATTGACGCCAGGAACCTGATTTTGGATTAGGTGAGATTTGGTATGCTTTTAATGCCAGCACTTGGGAGGCAAGAGGTAGGTGAATCTCTGTGAGTTCAAGGCCAGCCTGTCTACATAGAAAGTTCCAGGACAACCAGGGCTACATAGAGAGACCCTGACTCAACAAAGAGAGAGAGAGAGAGAGACAGAGAGAGAGAGAAACAGAGAGAGAGAGAGAGAGATGTGTTAGTTTTGTTTTTCCACAGAATGAATTTGTATGGGCTAGGAAAATGGCTCAGAGGATAAAGTTGACATAGAAGCATAAGGACCTGAGTTCAGAGCCAGAAAACTCATGTAATTGACAAGTGGGTGTGGTGTCCCCCCAGCAAACCAAGTGAGAAGTGGAGACAAGAGATTCTAAAGGCAACTGGGAAAGCAAGACCAGCCAAGTGAGCCAGCTCCAAGTTCAGCTGAGAGGTTCTGTTTGACTACGTAAGATAGAAAACAATCAAAGAAGACATGTCACATCGGCCTCTCCCCCCTGTGCGCGCGTGCACACACGCACACACAGTGTGTGCACACACGCACACACGGGCCCACCCCGAGACATATACATGGTAAAAAGCAGAAAAAGCATTTGAGACTGTTCACACGGGAGCTCCACCTTCTTTACACTCTCTTCAGCTCCAGTGATTTCCCCTCACAGCTCATCCAGGTGAAGGGAGAACATGGCAGCGTGTGTGTGTGTGCATGCGTGTTCATGTGTGTGCATGCGTGTTCGTGTGTGCGCGCGCATGTGCGTTTTCATGTGTGCATGTTCATGTGCGTGTCCATGTGTGCGTGTGCATGTTCATGTGTGTGTGTGTCCATGTGTGCGTGCGTGTTCGTTCATGTGTGTGTGCGTGTTCATGTGTGTGCGTGTGTCCATGTGTGCGCGCGCGCACGTGTGTGCGTGTTCATGTGCGTGCATGTTCATGCGTGTGTGTGTGCGTGTTCATGTGCATGTGTGTGTGGTGGACAGCAGTAGAAAGGTGAACCCACACATGACCAGCTCCTTGAAGGAGGTACAAACCAGTTAAAAGGTGTATATGGCTTTCTGATGTGGAGAGGTAGAAGGAGAGCGGCAGATTATGACAAGAATATTTTGCTTTCCTTCATTATTAACGGCACAAGAAAGAACCCTGAACAGAGAGGTGCCCCTGTGAAGTCAGAGGGAAGAGGGTTCTCAGGGAAGCCAGTTCCTGCCTGTGTGTTCACCAAATGCTCCACCCTGGGAGACATCACAGTAGCTCCCAGGGGACATTGACTAGTGAAGGAACAGCCCTTACCTTCCTCAGCTTTGGGCACTCACAAATACCAAGAACAGTGTGCTCCATAGTAAATGGTTCCTAATGATGGTAGCTTGGTTGGTTTATTTTCCCTGAAGCTCATGGGGGGAAAAAAGGAAACTGTGAGTAAGAAACCCACTCAAAAAAGCTGGACAGTGGGGTCCAATGCAAGGCTGGGATGGACAGTCTCACTAATCCAGGGACCCAAGTCCAACCAGGCTTCTTGAAAACCCTACGACAGCTCAGAACATCTCCCTAGTTCCCTTGGCAGCATGCTGGATCAAGATAGGCGAGCCACTCTGGGGACCTACTTGTGATGGGTACCACTTTGTTATAACACCTCTGGTCCAGAGCCCAGCACCTCAATCAGAGCATCCACAATGCCCTAGGAACATTCTTAAGACTTTCGAGGTAACTAAGTCTGTTATTAAAAGTTCCACCTAACTCTTACCCGCTCTGGCCACCACCATCAGGGTCAAATAGCTCATCAAAGGCCATGCTGTGGTTCAAGCGGGGCCGACATGTGTACTTGTATGAGTCTACCTGTGAATCAAGCATCTAACAACTGAAGAACCCAGGGGCTTTCTTCTCTTCAGAAAGCAATATCTGAACCCTCGGGGAGACAGAACTGACAGTTGTTAGAATTAGGACTAGACATTCTCAAATCCTAAGAACTTCAATTATAGGCCGATCTCTATAAGTTTTATGATAGCCTAGTCTACATAGTGAGACCCTGTCCTAAAAATCAACAACAAAAAATTCAATTAAAGAGGCAAACTCATGTTTCTTATAAATATATAACTTTATATATTATACGTATTTACAATATGTACAGTATACAGATTTTTAAACGTAATAATAAAAACAGGTTAAGAAAGAGATGTTTTCAAAACAGAGGATTGCTACTTATTCAGGTGGGCTCCTGTTTGGCCCAGGTTTATGTAGAAGCCAAAGGGCATGGAAGAGTTGCTGGGACATGGCTTCCCCCTCTGGAACACCTTGGCTTTCTACTAGCACCAGCTAACACAGCCCTATGTTCATCTCTAAGATGGGCAAACCCTGAGCCTGGGGCTCAGTGCCTGGTCCACCGTTGGCATGGCAAACCCTAAGGCCAGGCACTCACTGTTGGCATGGCAAACCCTAAGGCCAGGGCTCAGTGCCTGGTCCACTGCTGGCATGGCAAACCCTGAGCCCGGGGCTCGGTGCCTGGTCCACTGTT
>NC_022027.1:28559761-28563555 GCF_000317375.1 Microtus ochrogaster
GGTCCACTGTTGGCATGGCAAACCCTAAGGCCAGGGCTCAGTGTCTGGTGCATGGTTGGCACTCAAGCTCTTGGAGTAATGAACGAAGTGAGATCTTCAAGTCACCAGCTCTAAGACACCATCTCTGCAGCCTACAAAGCAGCCACAGAGCTCGGGCTGGACCAGAAGCAAAGGCTTTGGAGTCCCCACATTGTAAGCAGAACCGTCAATGCTTCCAGGTGCCAACTGAATTACGTTCCCACCGCATGCTATTTCTTCCTCTTGCCTTGGAAATCGGAGTCACCGTTTATCTTCCAAAGGTTTCTTCACATTCAACTAGTTCATCTATCGTACGCAGCAAATCTTCAAACGAAGGCCTTCCCTCTGGCTTCTACAAAAAGTCCGGGAGAAGCTGTGAGCCTCAGAATCCATTCCCAAGAAAACTCTCCTTGCTCAAATCCCACGGAACACCACATAGGCAAGACTCAGGGATTGGGGAAACACAGGCTGGCCCTTCTATGCCCCAACTATCCCCATGGCTGCTAGATCCCTGCTGTCATTGTACCTGCTCAGGGACCTACTAAGGCTCCACAGTGCCTAAGAAATCAAGTCTTACTCATCTGGAAAGCCCTCTGCGACCTGACCCTCCGCCATCACCTTGCCACCTAACCTCATTTCCCACAGAAAGCCTCACTCTGGCTCTTTGTTAAATCAGACTAAGCTCCACCCTCGGGTACACACACCATGTTTACAACCAAATCCTTGCCTTTGTTTCTGTTGCTCTCTCTGGTACCGCTTCCTGCCCAACCAGCCTCTGCCCACCCCAAACAGTACATGTGGGAGGCATCACAACAAGTGACAGGGAGCCCCAGCTCTGGTGCCCCGTGGAGTTCTGATGCTCTGTGGGCAACTGGTCCTGGGCAAGCATCACGGTCTCCTAACAAATGGTCACAGTCCAAGTGTCTATCTCTCAAAGGGTTACTCTGAAAACTCCATACACAATATATGTGAACGCCTGTCTTCCAAGGGTCTCTCTGGTGTTTAATCTCTTTATGGAGGTGACATTTCAATGCTTCCAGAGATTGAGTAAGATAACTGGAGACACTGAGATCAAAGAAGAACCCTTCTCTAGAAAGAGTGTTGCTTCAAATCCACGGCTGCTGCACGGGAGAGCGACTTCTCCAGGCTTTCCCAAGCCCGTCTGTGGAGGGGCTCCCATCTGGGAGTGAGGCATCAGCCTGAGTATACTAAGCTAACTCTTGACTTCTCCATTTCTTCAGATTCTTTTCAATACTTAAATGGAGACAAAGATTTGACTTCCTGTTGGAGTCTGAACTCCCTGTGCAGGAGGCGTGGCCTCCCTAGGCTGTGAGGACAGGACCTTCCCCCACCACTGGACCAACTGCTGGATGCTTTACAGATCACAAGACAACACAAAGAAGTAGATACCTCCTGCCAACACCTCAGCATCACCTCATACAAATATTTGGATGCCAACTTTGGCCGGTGGAGTCGGTGGCCTCTAGTAACCATGGTTACCACTTCGTAATTGGTGTTCTTCTCGAAGGGCATCCTGCCTTCTGTGAATACTTCCCACATTAGGACACCTACAGAATGATAAGGTTACTCAATGATGTGTCTGCTTCCTCCTCAGAGGGAAGGAGAGGAAGAACACATCATGGACCTTACCAAATGACCAGACGTCTGACTTGCTGCTAAATCGGCTGTAATTAAACACTTCCGGGGGACACCACTTGACAGGGAACTTGGCACCGGAGGAACTTGTGTACTGGTCGTCCAGAACATACCTACGGTGGGACACACTGTGAGTTACACCTTTGCATGTCAGACCTGGTCTTTCATTTCCCCCTTACACAACAAAACAAGCCGGCAACTGAAGTCTACCGCGCACCTGGCTGAAGCGAAACACTCAGCTCGTGGCCGTGCCCCACGGTGTCTACCTCCTGAGCCTACGCAAGGACCCGAGAGGAGAACCTCACAACCCTACTGTGCACACCTTTGTTGTTCTGCTCTTCATCTTTCTTTTTTTTACGAGGCAACAGAGGCAGGATATCAGACAACTGTTGCAAACTTTTGGGTCTGTGATCTTGTTCTCTGAACAAACTTTCACCCAGAGGCCCTGTGCGCAAAAGATCTAAAGCAGAGTTGCTAAAAGGAAGTGGTAATGAGAGACTAGAGACCCCCCCCCGCCTGAGCCCCGCAGCTCCAGAGTGCGATCTAAAACTACAGCACGTGAAAACAAGCGAGCAAAAAACAGCAGAGGCAAAAAGAATAAAAAGATGGTAAATCTATTTATAAACCATAGCAACATCCATCCACACCCATCCTCAATGTCTTATCCCTTTTCTGCGGGAACATACACAGGTCCGTCTAGAAGGAAACACGGAAACTGTAACACTGACCACTCCCTGGGACAATCCTTGATAGTGGATGACTGTGAGGACCTCAGCACAGATTTATCAGAGGGATTGGGAGCGCATTATATATTTATATAAAGTCAGTTCTAAAGCTGCCGTGTGAGAAGGTTCAATGGAGTACACAAACTTCCTCTTTTGGGTGGTACAGATAAAGATGGTATCAGGCAGACAACATCACCTTGGGCTGGATCAAATACGTGTCAGTCGGGTGAGTGTGAATTTAGTGCATAAAGAGTAGTTTTACAAGGACTGGTATAAAAGTACCAACCTTCTGAAAGTCAAATATAGGAAGAGTGGCTATAAGAAAGCGGAGGGCCGTCTGTCAGGAGCTAATTGTCTTTACATACGGCAGGTAGAGAGGACTGGGTGATAGGCTTTGAGACTCGGAAGCTGCCAGGGACAGCGTTCTGGCCTCCCTAGGCCACATTTTCTTGGGAGCAGGTCTTGGCAGCAAAGGACCCAAGGGTTCGCTGCCTTCGCAACTGTTCTCAGATCTGCCTCTGGACCACTGCCTGGGCCCTCTTCTGGCTCCCTAGGCAGGTTAGAGTAGTCCCAGACTTCAGGCGCTACCAGTCTTGCTTCTTCTATTTTGTGTCCATTTCCTGTGGTGTCTGCTCAATGTCCCCATGGGAGAAAAGTCTTTCTGGTCGGTCACCAGATTGCCAGTGGCTATGGCCACTCCCCAATCCCAAGTTATCAATTTCAGAGAAGATAGCAGACTTTTGCTGAGAAAGAGCAGATGATACAGAGAGGATTTCAGATTCTGCAGGACTCAGTCACCGTGACAGCTTAAGGTTTTGCTTCTGCAATATAAAAGTGGCCACAGACGGCCATCAACAATTGATCAAGTCAGTGTGTCTTGATAACGCTACTTGTTTTAATGGACAATGACTCAAACATCAGATAATTTTCAGGTGTCCTGATATACTTTCAGCTTCCTTTTCACTATTTTTTTTTTAAAGAAAAGCCCACCATTGACTCACAGGATAGACAGAAAGACACAGACTGGATGGACAGGCCACCATTTGCTGGCCAACCCCTGGCTCTGTTACAGTCATGCACTCCAGGTTTGTGTATCTCCTTCCTCTGGCCTTTAAGCTGCATGTGGGCAGGCCCTCCAGCCTAGTCTCCACTGCGGTCCACAGGGTTAGACTTCTCACACGGCATGCACCTGCCCTTATATATCCACGACTCACTGAACAGAGGACACACAAAACGCTTCTTACGTAGCAGTATTAAAGTTACAAAAATCAAGAGATTAAAAAAATACAAATTTGGCTATACTGAGTACTGGATCACCAAACACGTTCCAGAAGATTCTAAGAATCTAATTAGCGAGAGAAAGAGAGAGAGAGAGAGAGAGAGAGAGAGAGGGAG
>NC_022027.1:28563655-28570859 GCF_000317375.1 Microtus ochrogaster
GAGAGAGAGAGAGAGAGAGAGAGAGAGAGAGGGAGATTGAATAGGCTCTAGTACCATCTAGTGGAGAGAATGGCTAGCAGCACAATATAGAGTTAGCATCATTAACCTCAGGACAGTTGAAGAGATTTCCCTTTTGTTTTATTGCTGCAAGTTATTCCCATGTTCATTTTTAATAGCATGGACTCATGTAGCCCAGGCTAGCCTCAAATCTGCTATATAGCCCAGAGTGACTTTGCAATCCTGATTCTCCGGCCTCTGCCTCCAAGTACTGGATTATAAGCAAGGACCACTACAGCCAGAGCCCCAGCTTTTGTTTCGGTTCTGGAGTAGGGGAAGCTTGTGGGGGTATGGGTGCTTACGGAGAACAGAGGACAACCTTGGGTAGCATGGCCAGGAACACGGTCCACCTACTTTCAGACAGGTTCTCTCAACGGCTTGGAGTTCAGCAATTAATCTAGTGTGGCTAGGCAGAGATCCCTGTAATCCTCCCAGTTCTGGGATTACAAGCATGAGCTACCACTCCCAGGATTTTTTTTCTTGGGTTCTGGTCAGACTCAGGTTCTCGTGTTTAGGGTGCAAGCAGTTTACCCACCAAGCTATCTCCCAAGACCTTCCCATGTTTATCAGTTATTCAAAATAATGCGACCAGCACTGAAGCACACAGCACTCAACCATACCTGGCCATTCCAAAGTCAGAGACTTTCACAACTCCAGCTTCATTCACCAGACAATTTCTGGCAGCCTGGAAAACAACATTATGACATGACATTTATTAGAAAGCCCTGCCATAAAGGGGAAACAGAAGTCCGATTTCTAGTAAATATAACAAAGTCAACATCAGAGAAGCTGTAAATGTGTTGTGGAATATTAGTTTAAGGTGTGTTACATCTGTTTATGCTGTGGGTTATTTGTTAAATGATGGAAAGATGTATGGCATTCTCTTCTGTTGCATTTGTTTAACTCTGTGAAGCTGTGTTACTTTGCCTGTCTGAAACACCTGACTGGTCTAACAAACAGGTGAATGGCCAATAGCTAGGCAGGAGAGAGAAATAGGCGGGGCTGGCGGGCAGAGAGGATAAATAGGAGGGGAAATCTAGGGAACAGGGAAAAGAGCAAGAAAAGGAGGATGCCAGGGGCCAGCCACCCAGTCACACAGCCAACCACAGAGTAAGAAGGAAATAAAGATATATAGAATAAAGAAAGGTAAAAAGCCCAGGGGCAAAACATTGCTAAAGAGAAACAGGATAAGTTAGAAAAGCTGGTGAGAAACAAGCCAGCCAGGGCCAGACATGAGTAAGAATAAGTTCTCATGCATTTATTCCAGAGCTGGGTGGCAGAAAAGAGAGAACCGACTACAACCAACGCCATAAATGTGTCCAAATAAATGGTTTACATCCCAATGACGGTACCTCCAACGTGAATCTGAAACAACCTGGAGAAATAAAGATCAAAAATGCCACAAGGTATCACAATGCATATTTAACATCACCCTTAATGAGGACCAGTGGACCTGCCAACCTTCCTCCCTGACCAGGCATATTCTTAATAGGCTGTGTGATTTTTCTCACCGACAGCGACAGCACGGCTTGAAGTCTGTAATCTAGATTAACGGTGAATTATCTCCAGGTGACAGCAGAAACACATAATCATCAAGGTGACAGGCATCAGAGAGCCTTCACCTCGACAGTCAACAGAAAGGCTCCTGTGTACACAGGGTTTGCTTTATCATGTATTAGGTTTCTAACGTATGAAGATATAATGTACTCAGCTGGTAAAACACAAACAAGTGCTTTTTTTGGTTTTTGCTCTATTATTCAAAGTTCTGTGATTCAGTAATCTAATTTGGTGGAATGGCACAGTACTCTTCAGAAGCAAGTGTGATATTTTTAACGCCACAACCCAAGGGATGAGGTGTAGTTTTCTCCCTGCTTCTTGAGCCGCTTATTCTTTTCTGTGTGGCAGCTCCCCTTACACCAGCTTCCTCCTTCTGAGCACAATTATGAGCCTCTGCCTGAATTATCTGCACCGTCCCACGAGGACAGCCACAGTGCTGTCAGTCACAAGCCCATGAAATTACTTTCCCCAGGGGACAGGCACAGCAGACTTTTTCTTTAAAGTGTGGTAAAAACCTGCCAGAGTTTAATATCAGTATCACAGGCCTGAAAGACATCAAAATTCGTTTTCAAGAAAATAAATTGTACATCGACAAGTGCAAGAGTCATGAAGGTGTTCATGCTGTATCCGTTTTGTAAGAACAAAAACAAGGACGATGCTTCATTCGTGAGTTTCAATATGACAATTAGCCTTTGTCACAGCTACACACACTCATCAAAACTAACGACATATGTCACGTCTGCTTTACAAAACCCTTTGCCTCAATTATAGGTTATAATACTGTAATAACAAAACAATGATGTGTAAATTGCAAATCCAATTCACAGAATGCATACGGTACTAGCCTCTAACACGCCTAGGAGACCAAGTCTTCTGTTGCCAAATCCTTAATTCTTTATTCTGTTTTAAGTCTAGAGGATAACATAGCCGTTAGAGCACTGATCCCGGAGACAAACTCTCTGGGTTCAAATCCTGCCTCCACCATTTCCCTGACCGCTGAAAATAGAGGGAACTGAGAAGTGTGTCCACCACAGTCACGTAGAACAGGGGTTTTGTTTTCCTAGTATTTTCAGAAACAATGAAAAGTCCCGGAATTCCCTCGCAGTTCACAGATAAAGGACATGAGCTCGGGATTTCTCCGGTAGTTTCTGTTCACAGTGTGTGAGGTGGGACAGAGCCTGAGAGCTGGTCAGAAGGTCAGCGCTAAGCCTAACTTCCCCATTTCTCACAATGGGCAAGCCATGTTCACTTCTCCAAAGCTACCATCCTTATCTGTAACACAATGACACGGAATAAATCTGCTATGACTACCTATCTCCTGGGAATCTTCCCCAGAGCTCAAATAATTAATTCACAGAAACTTGCCTGAAGATATTAGTCTGTAAGTTATTGGATTTAATAGAGGTCTTTTCCTTGAAAACTATCAAGCGATTGAAATTTACCATGTTTTAAATGGTTGAAATTTTGCTAAGGACAAAAGCAGGGGACTAATGCAACACAGCTCACTGGCTAAGGCAGTGTGACAAAGAATTCAGCCAGTGAGTGGGACGCTGCGGGGAGTGGGAGGCAGGGGGCGTGGTTACCAGGTCTCTGTGGATGAAGCTGTTTCTCTCCAGGTACTCCATCCCTTCGCACACGTCCTGGCACATGCTCAGCAGCACATCTCTGCTGAAATGGCCTTGTCTCTGCCTGAGGAAGTTCAGAAGGCAGCCCCGTTCCATGAACTCGGTGACGATGTAGATGGGTTTCTGCTGGGTGCATACACCATAGAGCTGTACCAGCTTGGGGTGTGTTAGCTTCCTGGGAACGAGGACAGACATATAGAGAGTTACCACAGGAAAAGAAACCAGCAGGCGTATGTGCTGGGTGGGGCCAATTGTTCATACAAAAGGGGGGACCTGGTAGAAGCTAGAAACTTACACCATGGGGACTAGAGAGATGGTTCGGTGGCTAAGAGCACTGGTTACTCTTCCAGGGGACCTGAGTTCAAGTCCCAGCACCCACATGATGGCTAATAATCATCTATAACACCAGGTGGATCTGATGCCCACTCTGGCCTCTGCAGACACTGCATACATACAATACACAGGCATACATGCAGGCAAAACGCTCATACACATAAAAGTAATAATAATAATAATATGATATTAGTAATAATAAGAGTGGTGATAATAGTAGAAAGAAACTTACATCATGACTTTAGCTTCTTCTATAAAATCCTCCTCGCACATGGCACCTTCCCGAATGGCTTTGATGGCTACTTTGTACTGGGCTCGCCACTTGCCAAGCCGCACCACTCCAAACAGTCCACTCCCCAGCTCCCGCATAAAGGTCAGCTCGGATGGGTTGATCTCCCACTTCTCTGTAAGACAGACGAGAGAAGGAGATCTTTAAGAAGAAGAAGAGCAGTGTAAGTCTGGGGGGGAAAGAGATGTTCTAAGCAAGACCAGCGCCACAGTCCTGGACAATACAGTAGTAATGACCAGAAGACAGAGCGGCCAGGGAGAACCATGGCAGCAACGGTCTTAGCAGTGACATACTTAGCTTTTACCCATGGAAAGTTTTATATATATATGACAAAAAACAGAAAATCTAGTTTTACTATAAAGTATCTAAAAGCCCATTCTATCAAGGCAATACAAACAATTATATAACTTGCACCCAGAGAATCCTTGGTTAAAACCACAGGTTCCTCGCGTGGGCCCACAGGGTGACTCAAGCAGGGATAAAGCCTGGCGTCTCTGCCTTTGTCTGTCTCATTTATACACACATGTGTGAGGAGCACCTGTCTAAAGCCTGGAGACTGCAATTGTACCTTCTCCCCTTCATGGATGGGGATGCAAAGGCAAGAGGAACTGAAGCATCTTACAGATTTTACAATATCCTATCTGGATGCCCAAAAGACACTCAAGGTCTCCAGGAGTTGTCTGAAACCTACAGTCTACCTCTGATTCCAGGAATAGCAGGGCCTCTCAGGGCAAACTGCCTATCCAGTCCAGGTACAGTCAGTTATTCCCGATGTCAAGGTTGCACCCTGGAGCAGGAGCAACCAGCCAGCTCCTGAGAACCAGCTTCAAGCAATAAAGACTTCTTCAGACTACGTTGTGGGGCCAGATTTGAGATAATTATCAACCAGACCACACTTGACTGCTCTCTGCCCTGACCCAGTTCTTTCTCTGTTACAGCCTTGAATGTGAGTGCCCAGAAGACACCTTCAGTTCCTCTTCCCAGTACACTGTGTCAAGCCTCCTCTCTGCTTTTCACCACCCCTCATCTTTGGCTGACATTGTGAGACAGGTTGTCAAGCCTAGGCTGTTGGGGCCGCCAGGGCCTGGGCATTCGCTCTAGAATTGTGGTTATAGCCACCACTTCCCCGGGTGGTAGTGGTGGGGGGTTTTAATTCTGCACATTTACAGAATTATAATTGTAAAGATGGATTCTTTCCAAGGAAAACTTGCCAACGCAACTACAAAATGATAGTTACCGTAGCTGAAGCCTGCCGTGGTTGGTGCGTTCCTCCCCTTCGTACTAACTGGGTACCGCAGCCTGGTGACAAGCCCTGAAACGTGAAGAAACTATTGCAGGTGAACTTCATCTCACCCAAGCGACTTAGTCCAACGCTAAACAAGGCGCGCGTAGGAAAAACTCATTCTCTTGTTATTGAAACCCCCTCTTCACGTACACACGGCACCACAGAGCATGCGTTCAGTCATGCCACATATTTCCTTTCAAACGCAGTGTTCATCTGGCGCAAGGCCAGCTCCCTCTCTCCTCTAACACCGCAAAGGATATTAAAAGATTGCCAGCGTTTATTATCAGGGACTTCATGATCTTTTCTAATATGAGAGCTGAACTATGGAAGATTATTTTATTAGTCTGCTAAAAATTAAAGTGAGTCACCTGCTATACCTCAGTGTTTGTGACAGCAACATGGAAATCACATGCCAGCAGTGAGGACTGTCAACCACTGCAAACGCTTTCTGCCACTTAGAGCCCCAGAGGAGAAACCGGAGGCCCTCTTCCAGGAACGCCCACATAGGTCTGCAGTTCCCATACACGGCACACCTCATCATAATTTAAAACCATATGTGCATCTTCATTGATGACTGTCGCATGTCTGCCATGCTCTCCTCAAAGGCTGGGTTGCTTTCTTTCATGAAGTAGGCACTAAACCCATGTCAGTTAAGTAAATTACGGCAGTGGTAAAAACAAAACAAAACATATAAGAGCACAAAAGTAGAAAAAGAAATATAATAAAAACAAGAGAATAACAGAACAAAGTTATAAAAAAATTTGGAGGAGAAAACAGATAAGAATTAGTTCTTCGAGTTGGTTTTTTTGGTTTGTTTGTTCGTTAGTCTGTTTTGTTTTATCTTCTTGGTTTTTCAAGACAGGGTTCTCTGTGTAGCCGTGGTTTTCCTGGAACTTAATCTATAGACCAGTTGCCTCCAATTTAGAGATTCTTTCTATCTCTGCCTGCCAAGTACTGGGATTAAAGGCATATGCCACCACGCCTGTCTTAATTGCTCAAGTATTGGACATGGAATTACAGAACAACCTAACACCCACTTGTTGACAAGCACCTCAAAGAAACAGAACTCTGTTTCCATGCAAACACATATATCCAACTATCAAGTCATTGTTAGTCATGAAATTCAAGATGTGGAAACAACCCAAATGTCCACACAATGGACTGTAATCTGTCAATAAAAGGGAGTAGACACCTTCTCTGGCAGCCTGACTGTTTTGGGATTTCAACTTCCTTGGGATTTCCTTCCTGGGACAGGTCAGACTTGAGCAGAACCCACAAAGCAATCTCTAAGAATATGTTCAGTCAATGCATCATAGAAGAAAACAAAACACACAAAGAAAAATAAAGAACCCTGGGGATTCACAGTGTCCACAATTCCCAGCAGCCCCCCTTTTCCCTAGTCATCACGCCTGGAGCGTGTGCACACCCAGGCTGCGTCTTCGTTTCCACAAGTAGACGAAGCAGAAATTTTGTCAAGGTAGATGTGTTAAGATAGTTTTCAAGACTGGGAGTTAGAGGGCCAATTGTCTACCTTGCCATTTAGCAATATTACCCTCACATTGGAAGCAATTTAAGAATTAAACACAGACTTATAACTGGGCTGGGAACCTAACAATTGTGCAAATATTATGCAAGGTTCTGCATAATAATTCATACAGCATACTGGACAATTCCCATATGTCAGGCCTTGATCATTTTTTGCCTTTTTTGATTATTTCAAAAAGGAATAAACAAAACAACATATGATGGAGGAAGGTCATTGTTTAAAAAAATAAAGAAACTGCTTGGCTGGCCCTCATAGGTTAAAACATAGGTGGGAGGAGTAAACAGAACAGAATGCTGGGAGGAAGAGGAAGTGAGCTCCGACTCGACAGCTCTGCTGTTTAGAGCAGAGACACCATGCTCCCCTCTCCAGGGCGGATGTGAGAGCTCTGCTCTCTGAGACACACGCGATGAAGCTCCGACCCAGGATGGACATAGGCTAGAATCTTCCCGGTAAGCGCACCTTGGGGTGCGACACACATGATTGGAAATGGGTTAGTCCAGGTGCGAGAGTTA
>NC_022027.1:28572824-28597306 GCF_000317375.1 Microtus ochrogaster
TCTCTGAGACACACGCGATGAAGCTCCGACCCAGGATGGACATAGGCTAGAATCTTCCCGGTAAGCGCACCTTGGGGTGCGACACACATGATTGGAAATGGGTTAGTCCAGGTGCGAGAGTTAGCTGAGAAAAGGGCTAGAGCTAAAGGGCCAAGCAGTGTTTGAATGAATACAGTTTGTGTGTTGTTATTTTGGGGCATAAGCTAGCAGGCAGCTGGGGTGCTGGGGATGCAGCCCCGCCGCTCATATTACTACAAACATGGACAAATGTAAAAATGTTACAACGCACCAAAACAAAACCAAAAATACCTGTCACAGTATATACATATGAGTCTATTTCTATGAACTGTTCAAAACAGGCGAATCTACTAAGACAGAAAGTGGATTAGTGGTTGCCTGGGGCTGGGCTGGAGAAGGCTGGGCATGGGTAGCTGCTAATGGGTACAATATCTCTCTGGGGGATGACAGTGTTCAAAACATTAGATTACGGTGATGTGATTGATGGCACACTGTAAATATTCTAAAAGCCATTGAACCCTGTATTTTAAATGTATGGATGCCATGGTGTGTAAATTATTTACTTCTCAGTAATTCTTTCTGTCATCTGAAATCACCTCACAAAACAGCAACACACTTTGTGAAGAGGGTCTCTGATTAACTCGCAAGTCAAATTACACAGGTGGAATTCAGCAGCTGGCTACTGGACACCCTACTTGTTTGTCCCTTTAAAGTAAAAACTGCTGGAAACCCACTATGGGCACCTTATTTTCTGCTGTTTGTTTGGTGTTGGGTGTAACACAGACTCAAGCTGTTGAAACAAACCTGTGTGCCATGATCCCCGATCTTCTGCAGCCTTCAGTGGTTCAGTTTACAGTTTCTCAGTGTTAGCAAGGTGCCAAAGCAACATGCGTTCTGAGAAAAGCATCCTTTTGGAATCTAGACCTTTTCTGAGGACAGTGAATTCTCTTTGCTCCTGGACTAGTATTGGAAGACAGCATACCTTGCAGCTGTGTAGCTGTAATGAACTTCACTCCCAGCTAAACATGTGACCATGATGTACTCTATGGAACACCACTTAGGATGTTCAGTAGATTAGCTGTACTAAATATACTTTCTACTTAGGGTATTTTCAACTTCTGAAGGCTTTAGCACACATAATCCCACTATATATTGAGGGGTACCCACACTCTGATCCTTGGAAAGGTTCCATGTGAACAGAAACCCTGGCTCATCTGAAAGCTTCTATGACCACGCTATACACATCTTCGACATTTATTTGCTGAGGTGGGGGACTTCCTTATGTTGCCCAGACTGGCCTTGAACTCTCTGACTCAAGTGATCCTCCAACCTCAGCCTCCTAGGCTGCTCTTTCTTGTTTGTTTGTTTGTTGTTTTGTTTTGTTTTATTTTTCGAGACAGGGTTGCTCGGTAGCTTTGGAGCCTGTCCTGGAACTAGCTCTTGTAGCCCAGGCTGGGCTTGAACTCACAGAGATCTGCCTGCCTCTGCCTCCCAAGTGCTGCGCCACCACCACCTGGCTCCTAGGTTGCTCTTAAAGTAGGCACATCTCGGAATTTTCATTTAGTGCCAAGGCTATGAGGTGTGAATATCCACATACATTAGAGACACTCACTCCTGTGATGGAAAAAAAGTATTTCTATGAAAACTGATACAATTTTTCTTTGGATCTAGAATAATCTTAATATGCAATATTTTTACATCAATCATACTTGACACCTATCTTCTGAAGAATTCATCACCGTAGCTGACAGTGTGGTCACTAATGCTCGTGGGTCTTCACCACTCACTCACCTAAGAATTCATCACAGTGTCTGATCACATGATCGCCAATGCTCATAGCTCACTCACCTGCTGCGTTGTGCTTATGATACTCAATGATCTCAGGGATTGACCCAAATGCATGTTTTTCTGCAAGGTAATACTTCTTTGGAGATGTTGCTGTTTCCTTTATGTGATAATGTCTGAAACCTGATGAACCTTCCCTATTAAAAAGACAAAACAAAATGCTGTATTGTACCAGATTGCGATTCTGGAACGTCACTCGCCGACGCTCTCTGCAGGGTAACCTCACTAGGATCTCTTCCTACTTGTTCCTTCTCTTCCCGACACAAATATGAGTTTTCCCATGCTCTTAGCTTGTCGAAGTCTTGAAAGTGATAATAATAATAAATAATAAAGTCAGCCACTTGCATGGGAACAAAACAAGAACATATATCATCTCCAGCCAGCAGCAGTAGGATTTTAATTTACTGTTAGCTTCTGCCCACAGAAACACAGACCTGCAATGCCTAGAAGACCCTCCCTTGCAAAGGGAATGGATCAGATTTAAGAATGTCTACATTCTACTGTAGATATCGCTCTAGAATATAGATCATCTCTAGTCATCTCATGCTTTAAATTCGGGATGATTCATAATTGCTCTTGGGGTAAAGCCTGGGTTCCTTGGCCCTTATGTGATCCGGAGTCTGCTTCCACATCTCAGGTGCCTCTTCCTCCCTTGTCCCGGCTATCTCTGTCATTCCACATCCACTACAGACATTCCCTATGCTTCCCTGACCTCACCATGGCTTCTCTCGCTGCTCAGTCAGCAACTCTCTGTCCCTTCTCCCAGGTTTTTCCTGTCTTGCTGTAAGGTCTCAACTTAGATGTCACTTAAGAATAATTGAAATGTGTCTCGGCAATATAACATTCTAACTGTTCCCTTCCTTATTTTCATGGTACCATGGCTGCCTATAGGCCTGTCTGCGGCCCTCAATAAACTACTTAAGCCTACTCTACTCAATGTAGATTCTTTTGTGCACAGCTCAGAGCGTAGTAGTTATCCAATGAATGTTACTAAATCTCCCAAAGTTATTCTCAACAAACATGTATGTGTGCACACACATACATAGATATGAGAAACTACAGGGAAATTTTCTGAAAAAAAAACATAAGTACAAAATATAGCCAGGTTTTAGAAATGAAGATTAGATTTTTTTTTTCCTCCTAATGCTGACATGGAGCATCTTACTTTGAAACTTAGAAACACATTCAAGCAACATAGGGAGTTCATAAAAAACTCTGAATTAAAAGAAAAATATGGGGCTTAAGTAGATAGCTCAGCAGATAAAATGCCTGCTATGAAAGTATAAGGTCATGAGTTCGGATCCCCAGCACACCTATAAAAGCTAGATGTGCTGGCATATGCCAGTAACTGCAGTGTTGGCACAGAATGGAGGGGTGGGGAGAGACTGACTGATCCCAAGAGCTCGCTAGCCAGCTAATCTAGTCAGTTGGTGAGCTAGTCAGAAAATACAATAAAATAAAGAAGATGGGTAGAGACACCGGTGAGGGCAATGCCTGCAAGTCCATGTCTAGTCTCCACGTGTACAATAGACACCCGTGCTCCCACACATTCATAGCACGCACATGTCACACACCCACATACTCCACACATAAAACGAGTAAGACAGCAACCGCTTAAAACTAGAGCATAACAACTTACCCCCCAAACTTTGTGTACAGCGACACCGTGTACAAGCCTGGTTGACTGGAGTCTCTCACCATAAAGCCACCCTCTTTATCCTAAAATCCAAATTAAGACAGTCCTTTTTAAAATTCCAGTTAGTAAGGATGTGGCAAAGATTCAAGAGCTCAATCTTATCGTTTTATTATCATCCTCTGTGTAGCAAATCTTGTGCTGTCAACAAGAGCAACCTAACAATAGAGCCTCTTGAGTCTGTCCGCCCACATGACTTTCTGCCTCACACTCCGGGTTCGGAGATGACAGGGCACACTCACTCTGTCCCAACTACAGTTTCTCATGCATACTGAAGTGGGCCTAAAGCTAGCATGCCTTAGGGCCTTGGCAGAGCCACCAGGCCGGTACCACTATGCTGTAAGCCCTGGGCTTGTGAAAACCAATCACGGAGACTCTCTTTCTGGGTTCCCAGTTCATAGCATTCTGCTGTGTGGTAGGAGTTTTCAGCTCCTCTCAGTATGAGTTCCTACCCACGTAGCCTTTCTCCTGCAAATACCTCACGCTTTACAAGAATGTGTTAACCCTGGATTCCCCGGCAGCTCAGTGTCAAGTATCACAATATAGAAAAGACGAGTAACTTCAGCAGAGATTCAAACATGCCAGCAATGTTGAGTGAGTAATGGTTAAATTCTCATCTGATTCCCAGATGAAGGGCAAGAAATGGAAGATACACATTTTAAAGACTTCTCTACCAATGGCATCATATCTTATCTTTAGTTTTTACATTGTTTTAAGATGAACAATGAGTTTCATAGTTGAAAAGTAACTTTTGTTCTTGTTCATAAGAAAGACAGTGGAATTAAGTAAGGCCCCACAAGCCTATCTGATAACAATTAAAAACAGCAATCATGATCACTTCATTGGTTAAAAAAATTAACAAGAGCCACCATTTTGAAACCCGATTCTTTTTTTAAAAAAAAATAATTTTATTTAACTTTATTTCATGTGAGTTGGTGTAAAGGTGTCAGATTCCCTGGGACTGGAGTTACAGACAGTTGTGAGCTGCCTTGTGGGTGCTGGGAATTGAACCCGGATCCTCTGAAAGAGGAGCCAGTGCTCTTAACCTCTGAGCCATCTCTCCAGCCCCGAAACCAATTCTTTGTAAATGTGTCCTCATATACAAATGTATTTAACACTCAGACAGTCATCTGAATAACAGTCTTGCTTTTCTTCTTTTATCTTAAGACAAGGAAAGGGGACACAAAAAGATGAGACAGCTTCCCCTAGGTCACCTGGTAGTCAGTAGCAAACAGGAATTTGAAGGCCAGGCTGCCAAGGTACTCGGCACCCCCTCTAGCTATCTCGGGGTGTGTGGTCCCTGGGAAGCCAGTCAGGATCCTGGGGAGTGAGGATGAGCCCTGTCACATAAACTATACTCAGTACTCAGCCAAGCCTTGGTGTTGGCACCCAGAAGAGGCCTTGAGCTATCACTAAGTAAAACAACTAGACCGTAAATGTGGGAGCTGTGAACCTTGGCTTCTTTCCTACTTTACAGACTGAAAACAACGACTAAAACCATCCCAGAGAGTCAGGCTCTCTCAGCTCAGTGTAACTTCCTCTTTGCATGCATTGTCTTCTCCTCTAATTTCACTGTAAGGTGGAAGAAATCATTGCGACTATTACAATAGGTGGTTACAGGTTATTAATTTACAAAATATGTTACAGAATATTAATGCAAGCTATTCTAAAACAAATGATATCAAGCAAAAAAAGAAAATACATAGAAGTATTAAAATAAAAGCAGCAAATGATAAATCAGTAAGGAACGGCGCTCTTTCACAGTGCAGATCTCAGGGTACCCCGCTGCACTCTGCTACACTCCAGAGAGCCGAGTCCTAAGCTTCAGAATGTGAGTGCACTCTGGCATAAGGGTTCACACAGGACATTAGATTAAAGTGAAGTCATCAAGGCGGCTCTAGATCAGTATGACTGGTACCATTACCTAAAGAGAAGATGCAGACAGAGACAGAAGTACGTGCATGGAGGAAGACAAAAATATGGGGGAGAAGAGCCATCTCCAAGGCAAGGAGAGGGACCTAGGCCCTCCCCCACAGCTCCCGGAAGCAAGCTATCCTACTGACTATGACCTTGGATCACAAGTCTCCAAAACTATGAAGTGATGAACTTCTGATGTTTGAGCCACTCAGTTTGTGGCTCTTCGTTACAGCACACTAACACTCCAATCCCCTCTTTTAAGGGATGCAAAAAATACAGCTTGCATTTAGATCACAGCCCCTTCAGGCTTTAGGGAGAAGTATATGGAGCCACTCACGAAGGATTCAGTAAAATCAATCGATGCTGAAGTACAACGTGAAAAATGAAGGAAGCACTTACTTCCGTCCTGAGGAGCTGCTCGGCTTTGCTTCTGTTGGTATTTCTGCAATACCACCTGATCAGAAAGAGATCTTCATCAGATTTCAAAAATTATATTTTATTCTTGGTCTTATTAACAAGCTAATACAGCTTATCAATAACAAATGTAATAAACACAACCACAGTAAGACAGCATTCACATTCTCAACAGCAATAACATGTTTTCATACATATGTCTCCAGACTTTTCTACCTACATTCCCAGGAAGACATCCCACATGGGTTAAATGGAATCAAAGGCTACTTGTTTGGCATAACCTGGATTTGTCACAGGACAGCTTTGAAAATCAACACTATGCATAGAGGCATGGAGGTACCAGATTTCATCAGCTCTTGTCATTCAATATAACAAATCATTCTCAATGACTACATGCATAGCAGGAAGGAATTTTAATCCAATGATTAATACATGCAGAAAATGCCACTTTACATTACTGTCTTTAATTCAAACTAAATCATATTCCAGCCCCCATCTCATCAGCTTGGCAGATCATCAGGTCACTGTGGTACCTGTTCACTGAATTTCATGGAGATCTCAAGTGTCAAGAAGGACCAACACTACAGAACAGCCACCGAGGTGTTCCAGACTTTCTGATGTTCAGCACACCTAGACCCTTGTGGTCACCTAGTCATTTTGGTTCTGTGCTTTGTCTGAGCACGCACCCTACCTCCCCACCTGGTCCATACCCTGAGGCCCTGCAGATCTGCCCCTTCTGGGCCTTTGGGAAGACTCCCTCTGTGTATTGCTGGTTCCTTCCTCACCCCAGAGACAGTCTTGCCTTTGAGTTCCCCAGGATCATCCCTCCATTGACTATAAGCAAATGGGCCCCAAAGAGTTTGAATAAGAGTCTTCTCTGGACTTCAATTTTAAATTTGTTTTGTTGGACTGTCAAATACCTACAACTTAAAAAGTCCCCAGGGCCTCTTTGGGCATCTGAATTCCCCCCTGTAGTCTCAGCCTATTCATATAAGGCCCTGGTGTGTAGCACTTTTTTCTGAGATTAAAACGTTCCATCCTGCAGGAAGCTCCCTTACACAGAAGGTAAACAAGTATAAATAGCTTCAGGAAGTTCCTGAAACCGGACCAGTTTCACTAGCCCCGGCCTCCCCAAGAATAAACAGTAAAGATTGCTGAGAGTCCTCCTCAGACAAAACAAGCTGCAAAGAAGACTGCCAGATAAGTTGCCCAATTGCCTGGAAAAAGCTGAAAACAACCAGGCTGACTGGAAGAGATCAACAAAGTCACCTGGAACAGACACTTTTCAGCCTGCTGAGATGTCTGCACACTGTACAGTGTGCTCCAGGTTCCCAGCTCTTGTGAGCTGCCACCCGTGCTGGGGTGGGCCTTGGTGATGCAGCTGTCTTTGAGTCATCCCTGTTCCTGTAAGCAACCCCTCACCCACACTCCTGCAAGTAACAGCGATAAAACTCACTGATTCACCAAGTTGGACTTTGGTCTGTTGTTAACTGAGATGTGCGTGTGTGTGTATGTGTGTTGCTTCTCCCCAGGAAAAGTCTGTCACTCAACAGGCCTCTGGTCCCAGACACGCTGGACAAGAAAATACAAAGGCTCATTCTAACTGAGAAAAGCAAAATCACAACAAGTAAAACAAGACAAGAAGATGTCTGTCATCATCCGAACGTTTTAGAAAGCAGCTGTATGCCCAGTGAAGTTGCCATACACTGCATTGATGTCAGAGCTTGCAATGATGAACCAGGCCTGGGGATGAACAGTGTGTCCATCACACTTCATGAAATGAGGCATGTTCAACCAAACTGCCATTGTGATCAATCCATTCCATCATGATCTGATGTGGGAGTGTCATATATCAATCTGTTGATTTCATTGGTTAAGTAATAAAGAAACTGCTTGGCTGGCCCTCATCGATTAAAACATAGGTGGGAGGAGTAAACAGAACAGAATGCTGGGAGGAAGAGGAAGTGAGGTAAGACGTCTCAGAGAGAGACGCCATGCCCCGCTCCCGGGCAGACACACGCGATGAAGCTCCGACCCAGGATGGACGTAGGCTAGAATCTTCCTGGTAAGACCGGTGCTCACAGATTATTAGAGATGGGTTGATCGGGATATCAGAATTAGCCAGTAAGGGCTAGAGCTAAAGGGCCAAGCAGTGTTTAAATGAATACAATTTGTGTGTTATTATTTCGGGGCATAAGCTAGCCAGGCAGCCGGGGTGCTGGGGACACAGCCCCACCACTCTTATTACTACAATGATCCATCCATTTCTTTTTTTTTAAGATTTATTTATTTATTATGTATACAACATTCCTTCCATGTGGCGAACTTCTCGACCAGCGAGAAAGAACAACCACCACACAAGGATTCTTCTCAGATCACGCTTTAATTGGAATGCCCTTGGTTGAAGGAGCATGAAGCGAGAGGACCCTGAGAGCACTAAGGCAGCTGCTTATATAGGGAATTGGCACATGGGTTGCCCTGTGATTGGCTGCCACCATCAGCTGACACCAGACTGCATTGGGATAGGCCCAAGGACCCTTATCCACCACGCATGTGGGAAGCGGGGGACACGCAGCTCTCAAAGGCATAGCCAAATATGGAGTTGTTTATTTCCAACAAGACAGGATGTCGGCGCCATCTTGTAATGGCGATCCTGTCCGGCTCCCTGCACTTCCATGTATGCTTGCATGCCAGAAGAGGGCACCAGATCTCATTACAGATGGCTGTGAGCCACAATGTGGTTGCTGGAAATTGAACTCAGGACCTCTGGAAGAGCAGTCAGTGCTCTTAACCCCTGAGCCATCTCTCCAGCCCCCAATCCATCCATTTCTGAATGCAACTGAAATACAGTGATAAATTAGAAGAGATTCTTTCTGTCTCTAAAGCTTTTCTATTAGTATAAGAAATCTTTATCAGAACCCAAAACTCTCACAAAAGTTACTCAAGAAAAGGTAGCACTATGAACTAGCACATTGCTTGAGGCTTAAAATTTTGATTTGTCAACAAAACAGAAGATCCAATTTCACATCTTCCAAGTGAGGGCAAGAGAAGGAGGGTTCAGGTGCAGATAACAGGGAGAGCTGCTCTGTGGCTTTAAAATGATAATAAGATACCCTGAAAACCAAAGAGGCCCCTTCCTCACAGTATGAATTCCAGACCCTGGGAAAGGACGCAGGAAACCAGAGAGTTAAGGACTCTACTACAAGAAGCAGCTCCTTGAAGGCCGGGCAGTGGTGGCGCACGCCTTTAATCCCAGCACTCGGGAGGCAGAGGCAGGCGGATCTCTGTGAGTTCGAGGCCAGCCTGGTCTACAAGAGCTAGTTCTGGGACGGGCACCAAAGCTACAGAGAAACCCTGTCTCAAAAAACCAAAAAAAAAAGAAGAAGAAGCAGCTCCTTGAGATCGGTTCTAATGAATTGTTTTCTCAGCGTCTGCAGCTTCCAGCAGAGATCTTTCCATCCTGGGGACATGCCACAGTTTCTTCCCACAGTGTGGGCCGAGGCCTGTGTGTTAGCAG
Source organism: Microtus ochrogaster (assembly GCF_000317375.1). Classification (NCBI taxonomy): domain Eukaryota; kingdom Metazoa; phylum Chordata; class Mammalia; order Rodentia; family Cricetidae; genus Microtus; species Microtus ochrogaster. The sequence continues at coordinate 28,582,229 of NC_022027.1, forward strand.
CTTGGAGACCAGAGTGGCACTCCTGGGCGGCTGTGAAACCTTTTGTCATTAGGGCCTTACAGGAAGGTGTGTCATCAGAACACACCTCTGAAGGGGAGCAGAGCATCCCTGAGCCTTCCTCTCGGCTTTCCGGTTATGATGAAAGCAGGTTTGTTCTAGGGTATGCTCCCATCGTGACTTCTTTTCTCACAACAGTGCTAAGCCAATTGCATCAATATATCATGGAGCAGAAACTCCAAAACTGCGAGCCAAATAAACATGTTCTTGTTAGGAGGTATTTTCTTACAGTGATATGAAGCAAAATAAGATAAGATACAAACCCAGACCCTGCAGGGTTTAGGGAGTAGTAAACAAATAGATGAATTAACTGTTGATAGCTATTTTGTAGCAGCTCTTCTGAGTCTTTCTCGATCTTTCTCATTTCCCTGTCCCCAGGCAGAAGGAAAAGAACCACTGACGAATTCATTCTGTCAAGAGGAGCACGCATGTGAAGAATGTGAAGGAGCCTGCAGGGCATAAGGAGACAGCGATGCCAGGGCACAAACCTCCCCATAAGGTGTAGCGATGGCGTGTGGCGATGCCTCGTTAGAGTTTAATACCTTTTGCTGAAGGAAAGCTACATTTGGAAACAATGCCCAAGATTTATGGGTGATTCGTCATCCTTTTCTCAGGCATCAAATATTCCAGAATGAGTTAGATTTTCACATTGGCTAGCTACCCCACAACCTTCCAGGGGAATGGAACCTTATTGGCAGTGTCTGAAGGAGAGGGAAGAGGCGGGGTTTCAGAACACCCTATCTTCTGCAACCTACGTAGTTCTGTCAAACTACGACCAAGTTTCTTGGGGAGGATGAGTAAGAGTAATGCAAGCAAAAAAGACATGAAGGGAAAACACAATCTGTAGAAATATGAGTGGTGGGGCTGCTCCCCAGCACCCTGGCCGCCTCCGGCTAGCTTATGCCCCGAAATAATTACACAGACACTGTATTCTTTTAAACACCGCTTGGCCCATTATATCTAGCCTTTTCTTGGCTAACTCTCGCACCTGGACTAGCCCATCTCTAATAATCTGTGTAGCCCACAAGGTGGCTTACCAGGGAGCTTCTAGCCTACGTCCATCCTGGGTCGGAGCTTCATCGCGTGTGCCTCAGAGAGCAGAGCTCTCGCCTCTGCCCGCAAGAGTGGAGTATCGTGTCTCTCTGAGGCATCTGCCCCTGAGAGGAGAGCTGTCGAGTCTCTGAGCTCACTTCCTCTTCCTCCCAGCGTTCTGCTCCTCCCACCTACGTTCTAACCTATCAGGTCAAGCAGCTTCTTTATTTAATCAACCAATGACCTTCCTCCATCAACAATCAACCAACCATGTGTACGTCTTTGGCTTCTCTCTATTCCGTTCCTGCCTCCTCTGCCCATTCAGAGCCGTTCCTACAATTCTGTTCCTGCCACCTCATTTTGGCTACCTTATTCTTTTAATATTGTTCATCAGGAACACCTCCCTCTGAACATCCTAATGAGATTCTCCCCTTTTTTCCTTATGGGAACCTTTAGACCGTTCTGAGCCTTTAAAATCCAAACTGTTGGCAGAGTCTAAGGTCAAACTAGGTTACTGACAGTGCTGGTAGTCCTGGGTCTGACCAGGGACAGCAGTGGCCTGGAATTCCTGGTTAGCCCCAAAAACCAGAAAAAACAGTTGATTCAACGTCTATGAGGCCATGGAAGATATGTTAGTAATGAGCTGTGCTAACACCCCCCAACTTTACACCCCCCCCAAAAAAAAAACTGAACAGAACATAGGGAGGAGAGAAGCAGAAGACCCTGCCTGCCTACTTTGAGGACAGTCTTTAGCCTCACCACCTTGTCCCTGGCACAGAACGCTGATGGAGAGGAGAAAGATTCTTCAGAGAGATTAAATTTCCAAGTGGCAAAACAACCAAAACACTCGCGTCCTAGTTACAAACCACAGGGCTGGAAACCCTTCTGTGAAATCCCGTGAGTCATGAGGAAGCTTCATAGTTACACCAGGATTATCTGGTTTCCATGAACGGAATTATCAGTTCATTCTTGGTTCCATCATTTCAAATCAGTGCAAGTTTGAGCCTTTGCCCATCTTCCCTGTTTCTAAGGATTTTCCTAAGATATATTTAAGAGCCAAACCATCATCCTTTACACAATCATCTATCACAATAAGGAGCTCTCAGAGGAATACACAGGCAGGCAACTGTCTCTGAGGAACCCTCACAGAGCGCACTTAAAAGACCTAACCCACTCTGACCCTGGTAGCAAATATAATCTACATCCCAGCCCAACCCCCAGACCACAAGAAGCAGGCAACCGTTCTAGGGCACTATGCTATAAACCTGTACCGCATGTCACTGCACAAACGGTATGGACACCACAGCACAATGGTAAGCATTTATGTATCCACATGCACAGAAAAATATTAGACAATAGGAGTGCTCCAGCTCCATCACGGTCCCAGGGGGAGATTGTCAGGCACACAGTATGTTTCGGTAAAAGTGCTATATGGTACATAATTGTACACCATCTATATTTCCACTTCTACTGTCACTTTAAGGGATGATGCCACCAATGCTGGGACCTTTAGACCCTGTTGGTCTTCTTTCAGATTTTGAGGTATGCTCATGCAGTCACAGTAAGATGGTAGAGCAACAGCTGGCTGCTTTAAGGAAGTGAATGTCCATTCACATCCTACCTCAGGAGGACCACAAAGGGATTGACACCCATGGGTCATGCATTAAAATCTGGCCACACAGTGAGATGGTAGAGCAACAGCTGGCTGCTTTAAGGAAGTGAATGTCCATTCACATCCTACCTCAGGAGGACCACAAAGGGATTGACACCCATGGGTCACGCATTAAAATCTGGCCACACACTGCCCGTGGGCACAGAAAGTACAGCTTTTCTGGAAAGGGGTCGGACAGCATGCATCGGGAGACTCAACAAAGTTCACACATGCATACTTTTGAGAGATGATTGAAGACAGCAAGGAGAGGCTACCACAGTTATTTTACTATTGCATGGATCCCTGAAATAACCCAATAATTCCCAAATAATAAAACAATCATGTTAATTATTATGAGCCCATATACTGGTTGTAGTCCTTGGGCCTCACCCGACACTAGGACAATGCTAAGAACTCAGCAAATGTTTTATACATTTATGATTGAATGAGCTATACTGCAGCTATGAAAATATTTTCAAAGACCATTTAATGGCAGGAAGAAAAACGAACACATATGCACTCATTGCTTGGTGGAAAAAGAAAAGAAAAAAATATCACTAATATTGACAGAGGTCAACTCTTGTTCATAATATTTTCTTAATAATATTATTTCATATTTTCAAAGTTTTAAAAAGCTATAATCATAATAGACTGTTGTTTTCATCTGAAAAAAGAAACAATGAAACATTTTTAAAGGCTCCTCTGGGAAATGTTGTTCCCTTACCTTGAATGAATGGACAATGATATTTATTTCAAATTCAGCTGAGCTGTGATTGTTCAAATCCAGTTCAGCTGTGTTTGCTTATATAATGGCATTCACACACAATATACTCAAGGAAAAGGCCATGTTGAGATGAGTCTCGAGTTTTCACTAAGTCAGACATCAGAATTAAGGCTATGTTGGCACCTTCTAAAGACATTAATGCTATTCTGTAATCATCAAAATGTCTTACATAATTAGAAAAACAAAAGTTTCTGGCCATGCGTACTTATAAAGCAAATGACTACTTACTCATATTGATCTAAGTTGTTTGATTTCTTTCCTGTGACATAATTACTTGGGATATATCCTTCACTCCTAGAATTAAGATGAGAAAACAGAAATTACTTTAATTTTTGTATAAGGAAAGGTAACTGATTTTCTAAAGCACATTACCTAAATTTATATAAAAACCCAGCTATCCCAACAAGTCAATATATCTATATTGTATGATTCCTTATAATGTAAGTCCATATTTGATTATCACAAAGATTATAGCTGTACAGACATCATTATACCCATTTTCTCGTGGGGGAAACCAAAACCTAGATTAAGATGCTCTCTCATGGCCTGCAAACTCAGTCAGCATCAGGTGTGAATTTGAACTCTAGGTCTTTCGAATATTCGATGATGCTGGTCAAGACTTTATCATTTCTGGGGATGTCTTAAAGAAACTCCTGCATCACAAAAGCCTGTGTTGGATGAGTCACCCACTGCTCTACTACCTCAGCAAGCTCTGCAGTACACCATCACAAGGGGTGGTCCATGCCCTCTGCATTGGCACCATGAGGAACTTGTTAAAAGGAAAATTCTTCAGCGATCCTGAGTTGAGATACAAAGTTGTGGTACAAAGGAACCACAACTTTTTCTCCCCGGTGACTCCTATACACACTACACTATGGTTTAAGAAACATCTCTATGTTGGTAGGAGCCACAATGCCCATGTAGAATTTTCTTTAAAAAAAAAAAACTAGATACTTTATAATCTTTTATTTGGTACTGAACCTTTAGTAAAAGCTCATCATACACATGTGTGCAAGCATTCTCGCCCACCTACTCACATACACACATCATACACACGCATGCATTCTCGCCCATACACATGTGCTTTCCTCAGCAATGACAATACACCAACAAATAGAATCCCAGAATTCCACCTGTTATCTGTAAAACACTGTTTCTGACAGAAAAGAGGCAGAATTCCTTAGACAAAATGTCAGGATGCAAGTCTGATGAGGAAAAATACAAGGTGAACTTGGATTATCTTACTGAACCAGAAGGCAAAGAAGCATCAGTCGGGTCCTCAACTCAAGCAAACAGAATGATGTCTCCTTTGGATTGAAACCTAACACAAAAGCATTCACAACACTAAGGAAAACCACCGGTTACCACTGTAACCATCACAGGAAGTTCAGTCAGCAACTCATTCTGAAAAATGGAGAGCGTTTAGGATTAGTTGTAGCAGCCTTTCATGGAAGAACTAAATGCACTCAATTAGGAGGCGGTTCCTTAGAGAATTAACAGCTGTGTGTGACGGCAAAGTCAGAAAAGGCACCGCTTTGTAATTGCTAAGGCAAGAATGGGTCTAAATAGCAACCACTCGCGGATGCTAATGTCAAGATGGGATACAACATGGGAACTTTATGATGTGGCAGGAAGGACAGCTCCTGAACCCTGAGCATGCTTGGCACCATTTACAACATGGCAGCTGGAGATCATCTTTACTGTGATCAAGTGTCTAGCTCCAACCACCAGATTACAAAAAATAAGATGACACGGAGGTATGCCAGACATTCCAAGATGGGAAGAGTATACTTAATATAGATGATGGTTCACTTTATAAGGAAAATAAGCTGATCTCATCAGATCAAAAATGAAGAGGAAAGGACTATTGTAAAACAAAACAAAGAAGACACAGGAGACAGATCCAAGTCAGGTGTGGAGGCACACACCAAGGTCACTTCCCTTAAGCCCTAAATTATCTGTACAAATAATGCTTGCTGTATATATATATATATATATGTGTGTGTGTGTGTGTGTGTGTGTGTGTGTGTGTTTTATACACTTATGTACACATTTACAAAGAGAATGAAAAATTCAAATAAGAAGTTGCTCCATTAACTGTGAGTAAACAGAGAATGAGAGAGAGAGAGAGAGAGAGAGAGAACTTGGAAGGAGAAGAGAGGAAGAAGGAAGAAAAGAAGGGAGAAAGGGAAAGGAAGGGAGGGAAGGAAGAAAAGGAGGGAAAAACAGAAGATGGAATGGTTTTTTACTGCAGACAAAATATAAAAAGTCGTTTCTGCCAAGGTTAAATGATCAGCATATGAGAACTAAGTATAATGTATTCTAACCCCTGGAAGGAAGTAACTGATTAATTCACACTTCTTGAATGGTCAGTGAGGATACACTTCAGGGTTAGGGAGATGGTTCTGTGGGGAAAGGCAAAAGCCACACAAACAAACAACCTGAGCTTGATCCCCAAAACCCATGTAAAGGTTGACGGAGAGAACTGTCTCCACAAAGTTACTCTCCGACCCCATCTCGGCAGACAGAAATGCGCACACACGGGCACACGTGCACGCGCTCACGCACATGTACGCCACCAATAACAAAAATAAATTTAAACACTTTAAAATATGTCACACGGTGCTTCAATCCCAGTTTACTTGAATTTGTGGCCAACTGGGCTAGTCCGCCTTAGTCCGTGACAGTGCACACGCGCGTCACTCAGACTACCACTCCCATCCACCGAGAGTCACGCACAACGGAAACACTCACCCATACTTATCTCTTGCTCTCCACCAATGGGGGTCATTCTTTTCCAGTATGATATACTCTTGGCCTCTCTCTAGCCTGAGGTCATGTGCTTCGGTTGCTTGGAAATCATACATCGCCACAACAATTTCTTCGGTATTTTCTTCTTCTGGGGGAATTGGTGGAGGAGGCCTTCTCTGTGCAGAGAAGATAACATTGGCAAGTTCAGCTTCTGTTTGACATTGGCCACGAGGCACAGCAGTAAAATCCTAAGGGACTCCCACGTCACCGTAGCCTCACGTCTAGTCTAACCACCCAGTGAAACCTGGGAGCCCTCCCATGACAATGTTCGTGGTGTTGGAAGTTTTTTTAAGAGTTTGAGAGTCAAGGGAGGGGCAAGGCCTGCCTTGAGTGTTACAAGGGTTTTGTTTGAAAATTGCTTGTGTGTTGTCAGGTCAGGGATAGTTTTCCAGAGGAGGAGGCAATGACAGCCCGTGAGTAGGTACTCAGTAGACTAAAGGACTACGGGTGTTGGAGAACGGTGCATCATGGAGCCTTCAATGGTCTCCCACTCAGAGCCATGTCCACTGCTTTATGCCTTCAGTGCAGAAAGCACACACTTAGGACCTAACATGTTCCCTCATTTATTCTTAGCAATGCTACCACGAAGTAAAGTATTTACTCTATAGTGAGTCCTAAACTACCGCTGAACTAACCCACCCAAAGCTCAGTAACCTACCCGCAGGTCTTACTGGCTAAGATGCTGACGGGGTCTGAATTACTGTTATTCCACAGTAGTACACTCCAAGGGCATATCACTAAATCCACTGCATCACTGTGCCGTGTTCTTAAGACAGAAGCAGTCCTTTAAAAGGTCACACCTCTCAAATGACTCCTGAAGCTAAATATCAGATGGTAACAGGGCCTCAACTAGAAAAGCTAAAGAGCTAAACGGATAGACTGACATCAAGAACTACTCAGATGAGCTCTAACACATCTGCTTCTAAGGCGGGAGCAGGAGGAAGCAGTATCGCATGGCTGCACAATCAACCAACCGCAAACCCTCCTAAAGCCCACAGGCTTGAAAGAGCAGGGAACTTAGAGACGTGAGCTATGAAGGCGGAGACCACTCACCTTCTTTGTTTCTGGTGCTGGGGGCAGGGCTTTTCTTATACCTGAAAACCAATAAATGTCGATCACTACGGTATCCCACAACAATTGATGGAGAAGATATCGGGCCACTGCGCCCAACTCCCAACTCCCAACATACACTAACATCATAATTTCATCATAACACACTGCATCGTCCTGGCTCTTCCTTGTTCTTAGGATCAAAATCTAAACTGGAGCCAGGGTCTGGTGAGTGCTTAACAGCAGGAGGCCCTAAGTTCCATCCTTACCATCACAGAAAGACAGAAGAATAAACACATACATTAGGTAACAGTAACGCTCCCTTCTCTACGGCTTCACTTCCCACAATCTGAGCTGCACCAGTGAACCACAGTGTGAAAATACCAAATGGAGCAATTCACCAGCTGTCATTTGTATACGCTTCCAGGAACTGATAAAAATCTCTGGTTGTCTGCCTTATACCCTCCCAGGAGGAGTCATCCCTTCGTGCAGCCTGTCCAAACTGCATCCACTATCCCATCCAGCCGCTTCACGATCTCGGCTCTCACATCAACTCCGGTAGTTATCACAGCACATCAACCGTTTTTAACTGAGTGGCGACCCCACTGCAAGAATAGCGATGCCGGCACTCGGATGCACCAAAGAGAAGCTGAAAAGTGGACCCTTGATCTGAAAAGCTGATAGGTCTCAACTTAATAAGGAAAGAAAAAACAACAAGAATACGCTGATGTCGTTAAAATCTGCAACACAACAAGAAATTGTGCATACTCACTCTTACATGTTATTAGAGTCATTTCATTTCATTGGTAGGTGTTACAGCTAATCTCTTACTGTGTCAAATTATAAATTATATTTTATCGCTGTACATCTGTATATATGTATCGGGAAACAGTATATACAAGGTTCAGAATGGCCTATATCCTGGGAGTCTTGGACAGATCCTCTGAGGATAAGGTGAGAACTGAGAAATACATCAGTCTGTCAGCCTTTCCCCCTGCAGATGTTGAGTTTGGTGCGATACATGGTCACCCAGGTGGTGGACAAGGATGATGTCCTAATCAAAGGAGTGGGCCATTTTTAGACCCTGACCCTATTTAAAAAACAAACAAACAAAAACCCCCAAACTTTCTGTGGGCAGTCTGGATCCTTCCCCCACTCGGTTGCTAAAGGAGCAAGAGTGGCGGCAGAGTTAGAATCTGAGCCTCTACAGCCACCTGCAGCGCCATTGCGGAGCCCCGCCTGCCATCTCTTGCCTCCGTTTGACTACATGAGATACAAACAAATTACTAGCTTTAACTAACTGTAACTTCTCAGCCATTTCTCCAGCAAGTCAGGGTGGGCTTTACGCAGGTAAGCTCTAACAGCAGCCTGGAAGCTGGGGTCTTGCTTGCTAAGGGCTAAGTTAAAGTCAGGATGACTACCCCGGAAGATTCAGAGTGGAGGAACTCAGAATCAGAACTGACCCTGCCTACGGCAACAGCACTGAGAGATGGCCATTCTCCCCGCCCCCAGAAGTTGCACTGATGCTGATTCACATAGTAGTCACAATGCAGGGTGACAGCATGGGATGTCCTATCCTCCTCAGCACTCATAGCTTTTGGTGTCTGGTTTTCACTCATGACTAGGGTTTATAAGGGTCCTGGGTAAGGGATTAACCTCCTGCCCTGAATCTGAGTCTGGGATTACAGGCGTACACTGCTCCCTGTGGTCCATACTTTCAACAGATTCATTTTAACAGGCCTCCCTGCTGTGATCAGAGCTCCCCTGCTAAGAAACACCCTCACTCTGAGATGCTGCACTTACCTTGCATTTGCACTTTTCTAGGCAGTGTGCTCTACTTGGTCAGAATCCACACCCCATCACTTCTCCCAACACCAGAAGGATGCTCATTCTGAGTACACCACAACTAAAGAACCAGACGAATACTTACTGCTCTCAAAAAGATTGTATTTTTCACATCCGGGCGCTAGTTTTTCTGTTTGTCTGCAACACTGGTAACTTCCGTCTGCCCAGAATTTAGGATGATATTTAATCATAATATTGTTGTTGTTCTTTATTTCTGTAATGCACAGACACATGAATGGTTAGTGAAGTAACACAAACTAAAGGCCTCTGAGTAACTAACTGTCCGTCTTACTTCTTCCTTGACCAACACGTATGTTATGAGAATGCCATTGTGATCTTACATATTCGGCATTCAGAAAAGCGAGGTGGCTTTCTCTCTCTGTCCCCTTTTACTGGTGAAACACTCATGTGAGGAGAAGTCAATCTGTCAGGAGCCAATTTCCTCCTAAAGTCATTGCAGGAACCATCACCATGGGGAGACTGCAGAGAACCCCACACCCCTAATTGTGTTAGGAATCGTTCTATTGACAGAGCCTACCCCACACCTAAACTGGCTGTTAATGGAGAGCTATCTGTTAGCGGAACCCACCCCACATTCCAAACTATCTAGAGAACTAGGTGTGTCAACTCCTAGTTGTGACTTCCTAGCCTATGTGACCAACGAGAACCACATGACCAACGTGAACCATGCAGCAAGCTCCCAGACCCTTGTGCCCACCCCCCACTCCTTACCCTATATAAGCTGTACCCCATCTCTAATAAACGGAGGCTTTGACAAGAATCTCGCTTAGCCTCCTTCTTGTCTCTCAGCCCATATCTTCCAGATAGTGCCTCTCCGGGACCCTGGAATAACTGAACTGCCAGGCGGGTTACAACCCCTAGACTAAGTAACCCGCCAAGGCAATCTACACTCCATGGTGGACCAAAGCTACTACCACTGTGTCCCATCAAAGAAAAGAGCATTGGGCGGGACAAACCATCCATTTAAGTCTTCACCATGAAACTGATTCCGTCCACACCAAGTTCTTGACACGGGCAATTTCTTAGGAAGTACAACCTCAATTATAAAAGCCCATGCTCTATCACCTTCAACCACACTGTGTGACAAATGGAAGTATGCTTTTACTAGAGAAAAAGCATTCAACTAGAAGGAAATACGATCTTAAAAAGGGAAACTGTCTTCAATGTGTTACCACTTAGGATGCCTGGCTGTCCTTGGAGAGACACTCATTATCACTAACTACAAATACAAGAACTAGATTAACAATATGTCTGATTTTTGTAATTTCCTCAAATTATATAGAATGCATGGGTTTTTACCTTCTTTTAACTTCTTCACCCATCGGTCCCTGCTTTGTGGACTAGGTGCAAAAATATAAAGTGTGTTAGCATCATGAACAACCTAGAATAAAAGAAAAAATGGAACCAGTGACAATACTTAGACACAGCACTGCTGCAGTTTCTTCTGAGTTCTATATCCAGAACAGCTTTAAGGCTGCTGGCTGAGATGATCCGGCTTCACAGAATACTCCAGTCAGGACTTGACCATAATCCTAAATTTCACTCCCAATCAGCAGAAAGTAGCCTAGAAAACTACACCTACATTCCCCCCCCCAAAAAATGGGTTATGGATGTTTGTCTTCAGTGTGTTGGTTACAGGTTGTTATGGATAATGGTCAGGAAAAAAGCTAAACAAAGGAGATTAGATTCAGGGTCTTGTTTTGAAAAGAAAAAAGGGAAATGCTGTAGGATAATGAACACTGTAAAGATTTGTTATTCGTATTGGTTTAATAAAATGCTGATTGGCCAGTAGCCAGGCAGGAAGTATAGAAAGGGCAACCAGACTAGGAGAATTCTGGGCAAAGGAAAGGTGGAGACACAGTCACCAGGCGGAAGCAGAGGAAGCAAGATAAGAATGCCTTACTAAGAAAAAGTACCAAAAGCCACATGGCTAAACACATATAAGGATTATGGGTTGATTTAACTTATAAAAGCTAGTTAATAACAAGCCTGAACTAACAGGCCAAATCGTTTATAATTAGTATAAGCCTCTGTGCGCTTCTTTGGGACTGAACGGCGGCGAGCCCAGCCTCTGTGCGCTTCTTTGGGACTGAACGGCGCGAGCCCAGGCGGGAAAGAAACGTCCATCTACACAGCACTTCCGTCCAGCAGAGCCCTTGATACTGTAGGCATCAATACATAATTCCTGGATGGCTGAAAACAAACCCATTCCTTCAGAAATCTAGTTTCCTTACTTACAAAAGCATGTATAATTCTTAATTTCAACATCAAGTGGGGTGTGTGTTTTACAAAGAATTGTGGGATTTGTGTGTGTGTGTGTGTTTTATGTCTAAAAGCCACTTATGAGTGAATACATATTATATTTGTCTTTCTGGGTCTGGGTTACCTTATTCAATTTGGTTTTTTTTTCTAGATCAATCCATTTGCCTGCAAATTTCAAGATTCCTTATTTTGTATTTTTACATTAATAATGAGCCTTGGAAATTAACCTAGGACTCCTGCCACTGCTCTCAGACATTATCCTTAACGGTCAGTCACAAGGCAGAAGCACCCTGACTAAAACATAATGTATTCTATTGTACACCTCTCTTTACCAGGCTAGTACCCATTGGACTGAAAAAGTAAACCACTACCTTATTGGTCACTGCTGTCCCTGGCCAAGTTTAATAAGTAAACCCTTCCCAATTCATTTCAACACCTACATTTTGGTGCAACTATCCAGGACACAATGCATTAAACATGAGCCTACTTCGAAGATGCATGTAGAGATGCATTATAAGACAGGACGTGAGAGGCCGTACCAGAGATACGTGCTAACAGAGACGCGAAGAGATGTTTTCTCATTTGCTCCATGGTTTTCACACCTCTGCCAGCTCTGTCTGCTTTCGGCTCTGAACTAAATAATGAATTTTAGCACACCAGGAAAGTTATCCTGAATTGGCAGACATATCTGCAAAGAAAAGCTTCGGCCTGGACCACCTCAAAAATCTACACTGTTGTTATAATAATAATTTGTTTAATGTATTAATTTATTGACTCCCTAATTTGCTTTAAATACTTTAGGATGCCTTCTGGCTTAATCTGTATTGTACAGATTAACTTTATTTTGTATTTGTACAAAGAATTCTAAACATACTGCTCTTAATCTGAATAATAAACATCTAATTTTGACATGTTAGGCAGTTTGGTTGTCTGGGAGCGATTCTAGGGTACCAGTCTCCTTCCGCGTATAAACCACAATTCACACCACGCCTGCCCCATGAAAACCTGTAAGAGTCAGATACCCACTTTGTGATGTAGAACTGCAAAGTCTCTCTTTCTCTCTCCCTTCAGGGCACCATGACCAAGGCCTACAGCCCCCATCCTCGCTCTCCCATCAAGCCCCAACCATGTTCTCCTGTTTTTCCACATAAGAGCCACAGCCTGTACCTCTCCTAGTTTATCTGAGATTCATTTCCTGTCCATTTCTTTCCATGAACTCACTTTTTTTTTCTTCCTAAAAAGCGCACATCCTTGGATGTTTTCTCACTTACAAATGTGGTCCTGAAGGAGCCACTGATGATCAGTGGGCGCCACTTTCCTTGGTCATAAGTGAGCAGAGTAGAACACGGGATTGCCGTGTAGTTTTAGCAACATACACTGCTGCTACTACCTTTTTCCTCAAAAGAAGCCCTTTCGTCGCTTTTCTGGTTGAAAGTAAATTGTTCTTGCTACCTTCCAACTGCTCAAGTTCACAGGACTTTGTTGAGCTGCAGAGTTCACTCCTCGATGCTCTGCAGTTCAAATGACCCACAGGAAAGAGCTGGGGTTTGGTGACTCAGGATGGATGACGGCCAGCAGCAGCCAAAACAAAAGCAAAGTGGCTGCCAAAGACTCAAGCAGTTAACGAAGAGAGGCAACAACTACGAAGACGACAAAGGAGACCAAAAATCAGCCGCCAAACCCAGGACAGGAACCTGTAATGTCAAATGGGAACAGGACAGAGGCGGGCACCAAGCGGCTATAAGACTGCCAGCTCACCTGGAATGGGTATTTATTTGGACAAGGAATGACACCATCATCGTTCTTCACTATTTCCACACACTTGATTTTTGAAACATCAATGGATCCCTTCCTGTATTTTTTCTGTGAAAAGAGAAAAAGAGATGTGTCACAACCACAGGACATAAGAGAGCTATTTAATAATTCTATCTGATGATGGGATTACTGATTCAGAAGATTTACAGCTTCAGAGCAGGCACGATTACACAAAGACAGCCTGGCTGGTAAAGTGCTTGCCTTACAAGCACAAGGACTTGAGCTCGATGCCCCAGAAACCATGTGGAAATAGCCAGCCACAGGCAGATGCTGGCAAACCCAACACTAAGGAGGCAGATCCCCAAGGTGCAGGGGGGCAGACAGCCTACCCTGACTGCCAATGGGAAGAAAAAAAAAAGGTGGACAGTTACTGAGAAACGAGGCTATCTTCAGACCGCCCTCCACACACACACACACACACACACACACACACACACACGCACACACACCCCTGCACGCAACACAATTCCCTTAACAATTATATAAATCACATTTTCCTTACCTGTTAAAAATTATTCAAAATATTAACACTGTGACAGCCATAATAAACACCATTAGAACCTTTCATTTCTAATGATGAACTTGTTCTGTCCTTGCTTAAAAAAGATCGAAACCAAAAGCCTCTGAGGCAGAGACCTAGACACCCTTTCATTGCTGCCTTTCCCACTAGATACAGCTTTTGTTCATCCTCTTGACGATAGAGCTCATTTAAAAAAAAAAAAAGAAGAAGAACGGGCAAAATTAACAGCCAAACACACAGAACTCCATTTACTGAGTCACTGACACACATTCTAACCAACTGTACTTCCTCCTGTGTTCATCCTGGATGGAGCCCGCCCCCCCTCCTTGGGAGCACCACAGAGTTCAGGATCATCGATGGGAAGTGAACTACCATACACACATAAAAACTCAGCCTAGATCCTAGTGTGGGAAGCTGGGCTTCCTTATCAACTTTCCAATCTCCCTGCTCACCGCAGGCAGGCCTGCCAGCAGTCTGTCAGGACCCACCCACGCCCTGGAGCACATTAACCTCATACCTGGAAATTCATTCCAGGGAAGAATTTAAAAAAAAAAAAAATGTGTCAAGATCCAGGAATGTGGTGCATGAAAAACTAACAATAAACACAGTATCCAGATAGAAAACATCTCCCAAATATACAACTGAAGCACGGTACACAAGAAGTCTTCTGAAGACTAAGGTTACTTTTTCTGGATAAAGAGAAAGAAAGAACACAACTGGATACCCCTGGGATCAGCCACTGAAAATTATTTTCTTCAATATGGACATAATGGTGCAGGCCTGTATTCTAGCTACTCAGATGGCTGAGGCAGGAGGATCAAAAGTTCAAGGACCTGCTGGGGCTATACAGAAAGTTGATGGCTAGTCCGAGCAACTAAGAGTAACCTATCTTCAAAAAACGCGAAAGGAAAAGGCAGGGAGAGGGCCAGGGTAGCTCAGCAGAGCCCTTGCCCGGCCTGTGCTAGGCCCGAGGTTCAATCCACAGTACACAAGTGAAAACTAAAAAGTCAGAGAGAAAAATATTTCATCCGACACTCTGCGGTCTCTCCTCTGGCCACAGCTGTGTTCTGTCCTCTCTACACTGTGCCCAAGAACCTACACAACAGACTCAATGATAAGACTTCACAATCCGTAGTTCCTGGGGCAGCTGAGGATAGGGAACCTGAAATGATCCTATCCTATAGCCATACTGATGAATATTTTGCATATCACCATAGAACCTTCATCTGG
>NC_022027.1:28598143-28638624 GCF_000317375.1 Microtus ochrogaster
CTGCCTAACCCTTTTATTATTCATAATTCTGATCTGGTGTGGAATTATTTTGTGACGTCCGTCGTCACACTAGCACATATTTTCTGTCAGTGGTTCACTATTTACCCCACCTTCCCTTCTTAGCTCTTTCTTCCTCTCTCTCCCTGCCCCCATCCTTCCCTCCCTCCCTCACCTCCAGACACTCTAAACAGTCTTCGGTCCGATCCCTGTTTCCTTGAAATTGGGCTGCAGCTCGCCTGCCCTCTCCACACCTAGCTGGGCCCTCAGTGCCGCTCTCGAGTCCTGTGCATCTATTCCAGAGGCCACCAGCACTACCAGGAGGGCCTTCCCCCTGCCTTGCCTTTCCCTGCGGGGACAAGCTTTCGTGAGAGGTGCACAGCCACTCAGGGCAGGCCCTCAGCCCCTCCGTCCCGCATCTCAGTGCCCACTATCTCTCCTAACCCTGTTTCACGGCTGCCGAAAGACTGAAGCTGGCATTTCACAGATGCACTTCAGCCCTGTCTCATGGCATCCCATGGGGTAGGTAAGTCTAGTCTCCTCACCCGACGGGCGATGGGGCCATAGCTCACTCAAGCTGAACACAGTCCCTTTGGACCTCTACAGCTGCCAAAGCCCTCTGGCCCCAGGATGCCCCAGCTGCAAGAGGTGGGAGGATCATGGAGTCAAGTCCCAGAGTGGACAGTGGGGATGTTGAGCAGGGAGTTCCCTAAGGGTTCAAGTTCAAGGTCAGCCTGCTCTACACAGCTAGTTTCAGGACAGCCAGGGCTACCCGGAGAACAAGCTGCCGGGCTGTTCTCCTCCAGGCACTTGCTTCTGCCTCTGGACAGCTAAAACAGCACCTGCCTTGGCCAGCCTACCACTTCATTCTTCCTCTTCCTTCTTGCAGAACTACTGAATGCTCAACCTACGCTTCCTTCCCACCCACCCCCCTGACCACTTGCAACCTGCAACCCCTACAGTTGCCTAGGGGCAACCACAAGAAACGTCAGTGATGACCAAAGCTCAGCGGACTTGCTAGTCTCCCTCTATTCTCTGACCATAGGAGTGTCAACATTCTCTTCTTCTTTGGTTGGCTCTGTCTTTGGGCCATCCTGGTTTTCCTTCCGTTTTCCCCTTGGTTTCTCAATCCACATCTGCCCTGTGTCAATAACAGTGTCAAGAACAACGACAAACCAACAAACAAAAATCACAAACTAAGAAAGGCTTGCCAGGAGTCTTCAAGCGTCACAGTTACCCTGCATGGTAAGACCCATTTTACAGATAACAAAACTAAGTAGCAAACTCCAGCTTCCCTGTGGGAGAGACTGGCACACAAGTCACTGTAAAATGCACTAAGGGCTACATATAAAAAAAGATGCTTAAAGGCCAGGTAAGGTGGCTCATGTCTTTAATCCCAGCACTTGGGAAACAGGCAGGCGGATCTCCATGAGTTCAAGGCCAGCTGGTCTGTAGAGTGAGTTTTGGGACAAGCCAGGGCTACACAGATTAACCCTGTCTCAGAACAATAGAAAAATGCTCTTTTAAAACACTGTGACACCTAGGTCAGACATGGGATAGCAGGAAGAGAAACCCCAGCAGAATGAACAAGTGATGCAAAGAAGATCACATCCTGTACGGCGCTCCCATCTGTAAAAAGGGAATAACAGCAGTGCCGATTCCCATAGGCTCAGTGTGAGAGTTCAATGAGCTAATATTGCAGATGTACTTAAAAGAACATCTGGCTCAAAGCAACAGACTCAGGATTATTTGCTAAATAAAAAAGCAAAAGCAAACCAGACTGACTGAGGACAGCATAAGGCAGGATGGAAAGGTGACTAGGGACCTTGTAAATAATCTGCTACACGTTGTCTTGTCAGGCAGGGTTACCCATCCTGCTCCTAGGTACTCTATTCACTAACAGGTAGAAGAAGTTGCAAGAGCATCATCCTGCTAACTTAGAAATATCAGAAAGTTCCATGATTTCTCATCCCTAACCCCTGGAGGTAACACCACTGTCTTCGGGAGACCGGGAGACTGAGACCATTCAGCCAGCTCACAAGCCTTGCAGGAGGGTGTGTTCTGCCTCCAAAATGCCTATCTCCAACCACATCATCAACCTTGGGCTACTGCCAGCCAGTGTCAGAGGTAGGTCACTATCAACAGAAAACTGGGGATGACTTTGATAGTGAACTAATTTTTACACACATGGTCTATGAAAATCTCCTAACATGCTAATTAATATTTGGGCTTTTGGATCTAAAGATCTTCCAGTAACTGTTGGTAGTGGAGAGACACCGATCAACACAGACACTGGGAGCCCGAGGACCTGAATTCAGGTAAAATCAGCTCCCTGATTCCATCTCAGAAAAGAATTTTAGATGAGCAAGGATGAATCAAAGGTAACAAGTTCAATAAGGGGAAATAAGGGGTACCCCAACTTTAAGAGATGATATGTGTGTATGCTTTAACCGTGAAGAGTCAGGGAGGAAGAGGAGGGAGAACACAAAAGCATGTGTCTGCTTAGGAAGGTTCCGCTCTGGTTTCTAGCAGGGATACAGACTCTTGCATGCCCTTGCCGAAGAATTGCTCTCTTCTGATCAGTCCCTTCCCCACGGCAGGCAGCTACCGAGGAGCTGGAGGCAAACGAAGGGTCGGGGAGGCAGGAGACAGCCAGATACGGCTGGCAAGAAGAACAGCCTCACATCAGGCTTTGTGGCTCACTCACACTGCTCAAAGGAGATGACTTACAGGGTTCAAAGACAAAATGAAGTTAAAAGCCAGGCAGTGGTGGCACAGGCCTTTGATCCCAGCACTCCTGAGGCAGATGCGGTTGAGTTTGAGGCCAGCCTGGTCTACAGAGTGAGTTCCAGGACAGCCAGGGTTATACAGAGAAACCCTGTCTTGAAAAAAGTTTTAAATTAAAGGGTTTTTTTTTTCCTTTAAAAAGCAAAAGTCATATGAGCTCATGAGCTGCTCTGCTCAGTCCTCCTAATGAGTTTCCTTTTATCAATGAAGCGGTTTTATGAAATGCACTATTTATATCTAGGGATGAGAGAGGAGTGCTAATGAGGTCAGCTCAAGGTCAAAGACATTCTCACCCTAAGTGAATGAAGTTCATCCTTGTTTTGAACATCCCTGCACGAATGGCCGTTAGGAGGACATTATCTTGGCAGACAATCTTGACCTTACCCCCTTGTGCTGAAATTTCTTGAACTCTCAGTCAGCAGGAAATTATCATAACATTAGGGGCTTAATTCTCTTTTCAGGACTCCCATTTCCCCCATTTTTCTATTGTGTCTCCCCACTGGAAGTCTGAGGGGCTGTAGCAATGGCTCAAGAAGGCATTGTTCTAGAAGGGGGCTGTGCTCTGCTTCAGAGCATCCCAGCCTAGGAGTCATTAAAGCCTTCTAATGAAGATCAGAAAATAGGTATAGAAATTATTAAAAGAGCACTCAAAATTCCCACAATGACTATTGCTAAGAATGCAGGTGTTGAGGGTCTTTGATAGTTGACAAAATTCTGTAGAGTTTCTCGGAAGTTGGTTATGATGCTATGCTAGGAGAATTTCTGAACATGGTGGAAAACGGAATCATTGATCCGACAAAGGTCGTAAGAACTGCTTTACTGGGTACTGCTGGGGTGGCCTCCTTGCTAACAACAGCAGAAGCTGTAGTGACTGAAATCCCTAAAGAAGAGAAGGACCCTGGAATGGGCGCGATGGGGGGAACGGGAGGCAGAATGGGAGTGGCGCGGTCTAATTCCTAGAACAGCGCTTTTCCCTTATCAATGAACTGTGACAGGAAGCTCAAAGCAGGCTCCTCACAGGGAACTTCAGAGAAGTCCCCTGAAGAGAATGAAGAGAAGGCTGGCTGGTCACTATAACCTTGAGTTACTGGTTTCCATTGACAATATATAATGGTTTACTCTCGTCATTGTCCATGCCTACAGATAATTTATTCTGTATTGTTGAATAAAGATATTTGTACATTCCTGATACTGGGTGCAAGAGCCATATATACCAGTGTCCTGCTTTAGGCTTGAGTGACTGAGGGCAGTCCTGTTCTGTCACAGTCAGGACTGTGGCCCTTGTGCCACCAGACGAGAGGTCAGAAGCAGCCTTTCCGTGGAGCGAGAGTAACTGTACAAAGTAAAGAAGTATCCAACTATGTGACAACCTTTGTGTAATAAAATTTCGTTGAAAGTTAAAAAAAAAAAAAAAAAGACTGCTTGCTGCTCTTCCAGAGTACCCAAGTGTGGTTCCCAGCACCTTCAGTGGGCAGCTCCCAACAGCCTGTCACTCCAGCTTCAGGAGGACATGGTGTCCTCTTCTGGCCTCTAGGGAAAACTGCACTCACATGGACATACTTTAGAGTTGTTCCTTCATTGCCTCATTCTGCCAGCTCCGGGGCTGTGTGCTGAAGTCTCAGAGGTAGGGTAGAGAGCAGAGGGTTTCTACAAGACTTCACCGAACACCGTGGGTGAAAGAGGGGATGATTTCTAATCTGAGAATGGGAAAGCCTGGAGGTGGGTGGGGGTGAGGCTAGAGAAGTTGGGGTTTTTAAGGAAGTGGCATTCAGATCTGGTTTTCAAAGGATAAAGAGCAGCTTCTCTGCAGAGAAAACAAAGAAGGTTTCAGGTTGCAAAAAAAAACAACAAAAGAACTCTGAGTATTTGGGGAACTGAAAGATATGCACAATGGCTGAATCAGAAGTGTAGGAAATGACCCAAAAAAATGCTGTTTGAGACCAAATTAGGCAATGCTCACATACAAGGCTGAGGATTTGGGGTCTATCCTGCTTGAGTCTCAACCGGCAACAAGGAGTGCTAGATAACCAGGCATATTCTCAAAGAAGTAATTATTGTTGGGGACATACCATACTCAAAGCCCTTGACCACTCGCTCACCACATTCTCAGTGCTCACAAGCTCGGAGGACTCTTGCTCCGAAGCTCTTGTGGGCTAATAATTAGCTGTTCTTGCCACACTGGGGATTCAATACAGAATTCAACAGTGCACGAACAGTGGGAAGCACAGCTTGGAGTTTGAGTTGATACAATGAGCCATGACCGAGAAAAGCAAAGGACAATCAGGTTGGAGAGTGGAACACTGGGAAGGACTTGAGTAACTATTAAACAAGCTGCTGCAGATGTTTGGAAGCAGCTGGAAATGCTTATGGCCACCCTCAGTGTAGATAAATGTTTCCGCTCTTCACAGCACTTCTGCGGTAGGCACAGCGGTGTCTGGTGTTGCCACATCTCAAGGTACCCCTGGCAGGTCAGGCAGCTCAGAGGGTAAGAAGGCCTGCCACGCTAAGCTACTCACAGGGCACCCAGAGTTACCATCAAGAGTCATGTGCTCGTTGTATGTCTGGTTCCATGTAACTCTTGGAACTCTTGTCCCCCCTTGTAACTCTTGGTGTGTCAGCTTTTCAAAACCACCCAGGAACCTTGGAGAAGCCAGGGGCCTTGGAAAAGTACTATCAGAAACAAGAAGGGTTTTCTCTCTATGTAGATAGACAGATAGATGGATGATAGATAGATGATAGATGATAGATAGATAGATAGATAGATAGATAGATAATAGACAGATAGATACATAGATGATAGATAGATGATATATATAATAGATAGATAGATAGATAGATAGACAGATGATAGATAGATAGATAGATAGATAGATAGATGATAGACAGACAGACAGACAGATAGAGAGATAGCTCTTTAACATTTCTTCCAGTAAGACAATTAATTCATTATTGCTATACTCTACTCCATGTTTTTGTGGACACTGGGGCCTGGGGAGACATAACCAACATCATTACCTTTTTTCATGTAAATTTTACTTATGCAGCCTTTTTTTTCCCCTGCCCACAATACTTAAAATGAAGGGGAAGTGAGACTGCCTCACACTCGTTTTAGAATACGCCCAGCTAAAAAGGCTGCCTCAGACTTGGATGTTGACTCAACAGCTAATACACAAAGAATAGCGGCAGTAATGTTTTCTTACGCTGGGGCATAGTGTTCTCGTGCACAGCCTCTGGGCTTTTCAGAGCTTTAAGTCCCCTGTACACCATCCCAAAGCACTGCCAGCTTCAGCAAGGAAGATAGATGCTGAGATAAAACAGACCTTGCCTAAAGCCACACGTTACTGAGTGGCAGAAGGATCTGGAAGCAGGGCCCTGTATCTGAGATAGGCTCACTGACTGTTATGGTTTGGAAGGTCCAGGTGACAGCACTCCAGAGAAAATATGGAAACTTTGGGAGGTGGAGTCCAATGAGAAGAAGCGGAGGGGCAGAACTTGGGTAGCCTGGCTCCTCTTTCTGCCCCATTAGTTTGGGAAGAGTCGAGAAAGTAGACTCACGTTCTTGCTCCCACAGACCTGAGCCCTTCTAGCTGTTGTGACTTCCTCGTGATAGACTATATCCTTAAAACATGAGCCACGATACATCTTCCCTTCTTTAAGTCACTTCCTGCCCAGTGATTGGTCAAAACCTATGAGCATATCTGTGAAGGGTTATCTGGATTAGCTAACTGAAGCACAAAGACACTGCCTAAATGTAGGAGAAACCATTCTATGGGCTCGGATCCCAGACCGAATGAAAAAAGCAAAGGGGGCTAGGTACTGGATTCCATCACTTTCTGCAATGTGACCAGCTGCCTCAACCTCCTGACACCATGATGGATGCATGCGAGCTATGAGCCAAATAAGCCTTTGCTTCCTTCAGTTGCTTTTGTTAGGTATTTTCATAAGAAAGAGAAAAGTAACCAGCCAGTGTACTCTGCTCTTAAGTGGAAAACCCATCTGTTGTAACCCCAAACATCGAGCTCTGGCTTCTTGGCTTTGGGGACTAATGTCACACCCTCCTCCCCATCTTTAGGTCTCAATCTTCTGGCTACGGATTGAAAAGTTCCACCACTGGTTCCTATGAGTCTCAAACTTTATGATTTGTCCCAAACTATCACTGGCTTTGGAATCTCTAGACTGTACGTGGCAGACTGTGGCACTTCTCAATTCCATGGTCACAGAAGCTTGTTCTTATAATCAATCTTATATATAAGCTGTCAGCAGCTTCTTTGGCATTGTCTGAGATATATATATATATATATATATATATATATATATATGTATGTATATCATAACAAATTCCCTACCTATATGTGCATATACACATACGCATAACACACACACACACACACACACACACTTTACCTTACTGGTTCTGTTGCTCTGGAGAGCCCTCACTAACATAAATTATAGTTTACAAATACTCTGGGAAGCCGCCAGGAAACAATGTCTGAGGGGTTATGAGGCTGACTGAATATCATGAGACGCTGAGCAAAAACATTTTTACCTAAAACACTTGTTAAAGAAGCCACTGGGTTTCTCGAGCTTGAACACTTATGGACGCTTACAGAAGAGTAATCACGCTGCGCTCATCACCCACATTCAGTTGCCGTGGGGCAGCTACACGTCAGCCCTGCACACAGAGGACTTCAGGAAGTCCTCACAACACTTCCACTCCATTTTACACACAGAAAAACCAAGCCATGGAGAATATAATTCATTAACCCAAAGTCACAATCTTCCCTGAATCCGAACTCAGTCCTAAATTCTTCAGTGCTATATGAATTTAATTCATTTGCTATCACTTGGTTATGTGTGGACAGAGCACAGAATATAAGTGTCTTGTGCTTATATCACTGTGCAGTTATGAGGCCAAAACAAGTTAACAAGCTAAATATGAACAAAAGGTGAACAAAAGGGGGCGGGGTAAAGCTGACTATGCATTTGGGTGTGATAAAAATGGTGCTTGTTGGAGCCGAATCCCTCTCTGTAAGAATTCTCCGGGTGTGCACAAGCTCGCCTGACTGTGCGCCGTGTACGCTCTCCCACCCTTTCTCCCAGCTCCAGCTGTGAGGAACCTGCCGGTACACTCACCCCTGTCCTACCATGGGGTCCCTCAGTGCCACCACACAGTTTCAGATCCCGTCAGCCTCGTTCCTAGTCAGTGTGCTAAAACAGACAATGCCAAAGAAGCTGCTCACACAGCAGGTCCACGACAGACGCATCCAGAGAATGCCGACCAAAGAAACTAAAAACATACAATAATGTATGTGAAATATAATCACAAAAGAATAAGATATGGATCGCCAACAAAAAAGACCAAATTTACAACTCCTAGAACCTGCGGTCCTCAACCCGCATAAAGCCCCAAAGCTTGTGCTGGCATCCACTGTGCTTCATCTGTGTCTACTTCAATCCGCAAGCTTGCCTTGATCCCGCCTTCATTTAGTCACGTTCAAACTACTGACTTCTGCAAAATCACGGACACAAAGTATCACGACAGAGGTCAAAGCAGAGACAATTCATTGACCTTGGAAATCTTACAAGCACATGCTTGCTCAGGTTAAGAAGAAAAGTGTTTGTTATGAAAGTTCAAGTTCAATATAGGAAGGATACAGAGGTCCCACCTGCTTGTTCACAGAAAAGGGGGATACATCCTACGGAAAGTCTCAAATAAGCCCCAAAGGCCTATCTATTCAGAAGATAACTTTTTCCTCTTCCACTGGGTGCAGAATTCAAAGAACAAGTCCCAAGCAGGTGCCATTAATCAGGGAGAGTCAGGGAAGTGCGGGGGGCAATGGCAGTTTCTTGTGTCCACTGAAAATAAGTTGATACAGACCCTTCCAGGATCAGAAAAAGCAGAAGAAATAAAACCTAAAGGCTTTTCTAATTTCGTGGTTGATTGTCTTCTTTTAATAAGGATGAGATCTAGTGGAGAGCAAAAACCACAACCTACCATAGAAGCGGGGGGAAGGTTTTACATTAATAAGCTAGTGGTTACACAGAAGAGAGGCTTAATTGTGAAGATTACGCCTTTAAAAGTAATATTCCTATTGCTGTCCAGGCTCTTGCCTAAGACCAAGGACTATAAGTAATATACAGAATAAAAACAGGACGTGAAAAACTCAAGGCAAAACTTTCATTTCCATTCCTTAAATCAAGAGTAATATTCATGTAAGACTGTACCAACGCAGGCAATAACAATTCCTAGGGACACATTTCGCTGTACCTACCTGCTGTGGAACAATCCTTTTCTACACTACGAACATGTATTACTCTCATTGGCTAATAAAAGCTGACAGGCAGGTAGCTACTAACACTCTCAAGACCACAGGAGGCCTAGGAAGTGTGAAAGCATAAGACACGAGACTTTAAGGAAAGTCTCTCATACCTACCTTCAGGACCCCAATAAGGCACATGGGAGGACTGGTGCCAAAGCTTGGCAAATAAAATACCAAATAAAATGGGATGAGAACCTGGTTTGGGACGTGATGAAGGAGGAAGATCGCTAAGGTTTTAAGAGAACAACAGAAATGACCACTGCCCGCCACATTTATTCTTTTCTTTTCTGACACAGGATCTTGCTCTGAAGTCCTGACTGCCCTGATAATACGCAGAGGGACTGGACTTGAACTTGCGGCCATCCTCCTACATCCGCTTCCCAAGTTCTGGGATGACAGGCTCGGGCCACCATAGCTGGCTTTAACATCTGTTGCTCTCTGTAAAGCAGCTTACCATGACTTCCTCAGGTTTTGCAAATCTTCTCAAAAAGGATGACTGGCTCCTCATGTGACTGGGCTATTTTTACCCTTCGAGGCTATTTTAGCTCTGTCACACTGACAGCACGGAACCAAAACCAGGACTGATTCATCCAGTGAATTGAGCACTTCCCGGCCTTTAGTGCACAAGAGCCGGGGACACGTTGGCCAAATGCTTCTCTTCCTTAAGTCAAGCAGTTCAAAGGCAAGTGGATACCAGTCAGGCAAGCGTTAGTGACAGTCTCAGATGCTGGCAAATAGCAACATTAATCCATGTTGGACTCCTATGTAAATACATAGTTTGGCCAGTCAAAAGCGATCAGAGACTTATATAGGGGTGGCATGGTGTCGTGGCTCTGAGTTTTGGGATCACCCTGCCTGTGCTCGGTTCCTGACTCTGCAACACATTCTGGGACTCTGGGCAGGTTCTTTGACTTCTGCTCTTCACTTTCCTCTTCTGTTAAAGGAATGAGGGTTACTTGCCTCACAGTCGTGAGAATAAAGTCAGTACTGACTTACAGAGCACATGGCCACGGTGAGCACTTCGGAAAGGAGGCACTACCCCCAGTAGACGACCAAGGGATGTGACTATTTTCTGTCAAAAAGCACCGTGAAAATAGTGGGCACAGGGAAAGTGCACCAGCCGGCCTTCTTTTTGAAGTCCCCTGGTGGGGAGGGAGCAGGGCTCTCCACAGCATCAGTAAGAAACACCAGCTTGGACAAGGAGCTGACAGAGATCCATGCGTATGGTTTGAATGGGAAATGTCCCCTAAGGTGTATGTTTAAATAGTGGGCTGTGCTGTGGGGAAAGGCTGTAAGCACCAGTTCTCCACCTTCTTAACGCTACAACCCTTTAATACAGATCCTCAGGTTGTGGTGACCCCCAGCCATACCATTATTTTCATATGAAGTACTGTTATGAATCATAATATAAACATCCAAAATGCGACCCCTACCCCTCTTCATGGGGCTCACGACCCACAAGTTGAGAACACTAATGCAGATAAACAGTCGGGCCCTGTTGGTGATGGTAGGTCACAGGAGCCAGGTCTTGGGTCACAGCCTGGCCCTGCTTCAGGTACTGCTCTGTTTCCTGGTCTGTCTCCCACACACTCCCACTGCCACGATGGACTGAAACTATGGGCCAAAGCAAATCTTTCTTCTCGTCAAGCTTCTGTGTCGGGAATTCTGCACAACACAAAAGCAGTCGCTACACCGTCTGAGCCCTGTGCAGGCCACCTGTGCCATCTTTGATTTTTGTGCTAGCCGAGGCTGTCAGCCAGGAACACGAGTTTTCAGCTCTGCGCCACCTCTTTGCATCTTCCTTCTCCATGTGAAGGTGCCCACGCACTTGTAAGAAGTACTGGATTTCTCCTGTTTATCTTCTGGTAGTCTAATTTTTAGGGCCTCAGCCAGAAAAACTAAAATCAGCAGAGAAGAAGAGGGGTTTCCCCCTCCTCTCCATGCTGTATAAGTATTTGTTTAAAAAAAAAAACTAAAAAAAAAAGGCTTCAAAGCCTTTTTCTGTTCCTAAGCCAGGAGCCAATCTTGCTTTTCCACTGTGCAAAGTATCTATCATGGAGGAAGTGATGAGGGAATTGTACTCCATCTCTGCTCCTGCCATCTCCCTGCCTTCTAAGCCACATTGACAGAGAAGTCTGGAATATTCCGCCAGGCGGGGACGCACATACAGCCTTGTGGAGAGGGTGTTTGCTCCGCTGACATGTGAGGGAACCAAGACTCTGAGTTTGCTCCAATGTCCACTGTCACAGCTGGAGAGTGAGAGCAGCTGCTGGCTCCAAAGCCCACAGAGTGTGCACCTGGGAAGCCCGCTCCTTTTAGGATGAGCAGCATTGTGTGAGCTTGTTGGGATGGCTCCAGACGCCATTCCGAGCCCTGCTCTGTACTCTGGCTGCCTGGCAAGACAGCTCTCTCCTGTTCTCCTTTCCTGAGATGGAACACAAAAGCAGTCTGCCACAGGCCCCCTCAGTCCTGGATCCTACATTCACCAGAGAAAGAGGGTAAAATAATTTTGCTGATAATAAACTAAAACCAATTCACGTTAAAGCAGAGACAAGTAATTAAAAAGTAAACGTGGAAAATGCCATTGCAGAGAGAAGTACATAGATTCTGGGGTGGTGCCTAAGGATTGACCCTGCAATCCACTTCCACTGCACTGAGCTGTGTCCCGTGTCCACACGGGGAAATCTATCCTAATCAGGAACAGTGGAGTGGAACTAGGGGAAGATGTGATTACTGAGCTGGGGCTGAAATGGATAGGACTGAGTCAGTCAATGGAGGGAGACGTGCAATAGAAAGAGAACACGGCCAAGGCTGAGAGTGCATGTTGGGATGTCTTCAAGGACCAGAACTCAGGAGAGCAGAGGGAAGTGAAGAGGAGAAGGGATGCAGATACTTGAGAGCCGGCAGGCAGTGGCTACCCATCTGGGGTGTGTGGAGGGATAATGTGACATTCCTAACAAGTCGCAGGGAAGCACATGGTTATGTTTGTCTTGTTATCACTGTGTACAGCAGACTGGAGGAGAAGGGAAACAGGAGCCCGTTAGCATGCACTGGTGTGGGAGGTCCTTCTGTCTATGTGTTGCTTTTATTAGTTAATGAATAAAGAACTGCTTTGAGCCTATGGCAGGGAAGAACAAAACTAGGCGGAGAAAGCTAGGCTGTATGCTGGGAAAAAGAAGGGCGGAGTCAGAGAGAAGCCATGGAGCTGCTGCCAGAGTCAGACATGATGAAACTTTGCCGGTAAGCCACTGCCACATGGTGATACACAGATTAATAGAAATGGGTTAGATTAATGTGTAAGAGTTAGCCAATAAGAAGCTAGAGCCAAGCATTTATTTAATTAATACAGTTTCTGTGTAATTATTTTGGGTCTGAGCAGCCGGAAATGAACAAGGGGCCTCCTCCAAAAATGCACAGGGATTGCTAGCTGTCTACCTCAATACCCATTCTCTATTAATGACACCTACTCTGAGGTCGGTATGCTGTTGTCCAGAACAAAGGAGTCTGTACCTAGATCTGACCATGTGGCTAAGTTCTGACCAGTAAGAATGATGGAAAGTCTTTGTGAGAAGCACAAGGGAAGATTGCTAAAGGTGGTTCTGGTGGGAGAGGTACCCTCCTGCCTCTGCGTCTCTTGCCTCTTTCAACTTCCGGTGGCCATCACGGGCCACAGTAAAAGACCTAAGCTAGGCAAGAAAAGCAAGAATCAAGATTTCTAGTTTGGATCCAGCCCTATGAGTTCTGAACAGTTGCCTCCAGGCTTTACTTCCAACATCCACATTGAGAGAGGAAAAACAGTTTCTACATTTGAAGCCAGTATGGCACCAATTAACTGACTGGTGTTACTATATTCACCTAAGAAGCAGCGCTGGCTTGGATTAAGGTGGTGGTGGAAATAAAGGGAAAATGGCAGGGTTGAGCTATATATAGGTAGAATTATAGAACCAGGTGAGTCCAGACTTCAGAATACATGTGGTTAAAGAACAGGGAAAATTGTCAAGACAAGACACTAACAGAAGCCATGGAAAGACAGTGTCTCCTAAGGCAAATGCCAACTGGGAAGAAACAGTGAGTAATGACCACATCTGGGAAGCAGGCCAGGAAAGGACAGCCTTTGAGGGGGACAAGAAGCCACCAGAACAAGAGCCATGGAACTGACATAGGCAGACACTGCCAATCACTCACTGAACAAAGAGCCAGGGCCATCGAGAAGGCCCAGGAATATTTCTTCCAACTGTGCTCAAAGTGACAGAGGTAACAGGACCCAACAGAGCCTCGCAGCAGCTGAAGAAGGTGAATGAAGGTTGGCGGTCGTGCATGGTGACATGTGGCTTTAACAGCAGCACTTGGGAAGCAGCAGCAGGTAGAATCTGAGGTAAGCCTGGCCTACATACAGGGTTCCAGGCCAGCCAGGGATACACAGTAAGACCCTGTCCACCCACTGTCCCCCAAAAGGGGGTGAGGGGAGTAGGAAGTTCAATGCTCTGATTCGGGGGACAGTTTTGGGGGTGTTTTGTATATGTTTTCTATGGGTTTGAGAGTTATTAAGTAAAGAATTAACAGACAATATGCAAAGATAAAGTTCTTAGGAGCAAAGGTTTTGAGTCAGGCATGGAGACACACACTTATATTCCTAGCCCTCTGAAGGCTGAGGCAAGAGAATCACAGGTTTGAGGCCAGCCTAGGCACAACAAGAGTGAAAATCTGACTCAAACAACAACAACAACAAAAATTATGGCTTTTGTATACCACATGACAGGAAGACCTACTACATTTTTCTAAGTATCAAGAAGGTAACAGAATTGAAGCCTGTGGCTAAAATTTCCATTTCTACAACATAAACTCGAGCTGAGTAAGTATAAATAAGAAGCAGGCCCACAGTGATGACACAGAAATCTTTTTAGAGGACCCAGGAATGCATCTGATAAAGGTGAGCCTTCTGTCTATGTGTTATCTTCATTGGTTAATAAAGAGACTGCCTTGGCCTTTTAATAGGGCAGAAAATTAGGTGGGTGGAGTAGACAGAACAGAATGCTGGGAAGAAGGGAAGTGAGTCAGTCGCCATGAAGCTCCAGCCCAAGATGGACGTAGGTTAGAATCTTCCCGGTAAGCCTCGTGGTGCTACACACATTAATAGAAACCAAGATGTGAGAATTAGCCAGTAAGAGGCTAGAGCTAATGGGCCAGGCAGTGTTTAAAAGAATAAAATTTGTGTGTTGTTATTTCAGGTGTAAAGCTAGCCATGCAGGAGTCAGGTGGGATGAAAAGCAGGCCTGCTCGCCTCTTCACAGCATGCATCCACATTCAGGTTCATAATAACAGCTCTAGAGACAAGCTGGGGGCAGACTGTGGATGGTCCCCCTTCCCCCCAACAGGAGAAGCAGGGAAATTATTCATGTATATCTGACCCCTGGAGCCAAGCCTTCAGCTCACTGAGCCAGCAGGAACTATGAACAGAGCCCCAAAACACACTAGCTCACTGAAGGTAGACAAACTGCCCCTCCCCGCCCCCCACAACACACACCCTGGAAGTTCCCTCAAATGATAATCTTAAAATGTCCCATTACTGGTTAAAAGAGCTAAACAATGGCTGGCTAGGCGGCAGTGGCACATGCCTTTAATCCCAGCACTGGGGAGGCAGAGACAGCAGATCTTTGTGAGTTCAAGGCCAGCCTGGTCTACAGAGCGAGCTCCAGGACAAGCCCCAAAACTACAGAGAAACCCTGTCTCGAAACCAATTTCAGTTAGGCATCCTTTAAGTTTTAAAGAAATGTAAGGTAGAGGGCAAAGCATTTTGTTCTCTCAAATCAAAACAAGTGCTCAAAACTAGAATAGGTTCAGGTACCCTGAGCGTTCACAACAGCAACATCACTGACTTCCCTCCGAGGCTCACTCGAGCCAGGCTTTGCTCCAAACTTATTTAGTGTCCCTTTCAGAGGCATTGCTTACCCGAGGGCATGCTACCCCTATAAGGCTGTAATTGTCATCATCTCTGTTTCACAGTTGAGGTCACTGATGCTCGGTGTCACGTGAACTAGTGAGTGGGAGGGAGGACCACAGGATGTCAAGACCAGGGCTTTGTAAGTCAGTCAAAAACCCTGTTCTGACCAACTCTCCCAGCCTTCTCGTCTTCACACCAGAGGAGTGGAAACAATAAAAGACAGCAGGAGAAGAAGTTTTCCCTGGACCTGAGAGCTGAGAGGCAAGTGAGCTGCCCATACCTCCTTACTCTGTGCTGGAAACTCAGAAGAAGTGGGAGGGGCCTCTCAGGACAATGGCTGGCTCCTCCCCAGAACAGCTCCCCCCACAGAAGAGTCCCTGGAATGTGCCCAGACAACTGGACACCCACAATGAACTCGGTCACCTCTGCTCGTGACCCAGACACAAAGGAAGCCAGGCGGAGGAAAAGACTTCACCAGTGTAGAAAGTAAATCCGAGGAGAAAGCGTGTCTGGGGTTCTGGAACACAAACTGCAGAGCTCAGCTGTTCTGGCGAAAGCCTCGCACGGGGAAAAAGTCACCAAGAATTCAGTCAGGCTTGGGAAATCACTCAGGGACATCTGCTTAGGCAGTCGGAATTCATCCCCCTTGGGAGGAACACCACAGAAACTTCCAAGCCCGGGGGCAGTCACATACTAGACAAAAGTGCTAAACATGTGTGCACATCTGTTCAACTAGGCAGGCAAGCTTAGGAAGCCATGCTCCATCCAGTTCCCTACAGATCATAACAGACAGGCTGGCTCCCTCCTCCTGCCACTTCTCCCCTTCTGCCTCTGGTCCCTGCGCAGAAAACAGCACACTGAGGCGGACAGCTAGTCTTCAGAAGGCTTGGGGACGCTGTCACTGTTCCCAGCTCAGAGTGACTCACTGGCCTGAAACAGTTTATAAAAACAAACTGGAAGTCTGGAGTCAGGGGCACACAAGAAAGAAGGCATTGATTGAGTTTCAGTCCCTGCTGGGTTTAATTGAGCGTGTCTGAGGTCACTGCCCGGAAGTGGACTTTCGGAAGCTCACACCAGGGTCCCTTGCAGACTTCACTAATTGAGCCTTCCCCCCTTCTTCATCTGGCTCTGCATAGTCTCACCTGACAAATGACAGACCTGAACACAGCAATGTACTAAATCTCGAATCTGCAAAGCACCAAGCCTGGGGTAGGTTAGGGAAACTCTCACCCATAATATTTAATGAGCAGAAGAGCGGTCTGCTATAACGAAGACCCAGGCTACTTCAATCCCCACTTTGACTCTAATTAGCTGGGAGCCAGCAGCTGATTATTTAAGTCTCCTCAACTTAGGGTGTCTTTAAGACAGTACAGCCTGCCTCAAAGACAGTGTTTAAAGAGCCAGGGGTGGATAATAAATACTCAACCCTTTTCTCCCCAGACTAACACATGAATGGCACAGTGGCTTTGCAGGACCCGGCATGCACTATCAGGCAGCCTCAATGGAGCTCCCTTCACGCCCTCCTCCCCTCTGTTGTGCTGGAGCCACTGAGAGCATCCTCACCTAGTTCTGTCCTCAACATCATGCCGGACATCAGATGGCAGACACCGTGGAAATATACCGCAGAACTTGACAAAGCTAAAAACCAGGTCCCCCGGGTGCTAGACATTGATTAGTGCATCCGTGGGGGCTGGAAGTGTCAGTCCTGCCAGATGAGCTATAGCCTATAGCCATTTTTTTCTAATTAAGGTACGTGAAGACACTCAACAGTGTCTGTCTAAGGCAAAACAACAGCGAGGCACCGCTTCCCGGAAGGACGCGAGTACACAGGAGAAACAAGAGCGGTGGACGATTTGCTGAACACAGGTGTGATGGATGTCACATACCTGTAAGGCACACTCTCAAGATGCAGAGAAAGGAGGACCACAAGTTCAAAGCCAGCCTAACACCAATAAACAAAATAAAAAAAATCAAGAGAAAACATAAGTTTGTCAAAGGCGGAGCAATTCAACTTCTATAGAGAAGAGAAATGAAAGCCTAGGTCTACACAGAAACATGAATATTCACAGCAGCTGTTTACAACAGCCAAAATATAACAGTAATCGAAATAGTTATTTATACGAATCAACAGAATACGGCACACCAATACAACAGAGTATTATGTAGCCAGAAAAAGGGATGACATAAAAACACATACTACAGCATGAATGACGCCAGACGCCATCAAGCTTAGTGAAAGCGGCCATGAACAAGAGAATACTTATCACATAATCCTATCTCTGTAACAATCCAATCCAGAGAAAGAAGGCAAGCTGATGGTTGGTAGGAGCTGAAAGGAGTGGGGAATTGAGGCTTTTGAGTTTTCTTTTTTTTTAATGGAGATAATTTCTGCTTGGATTGATGGAACTGAATTTTGGTGGCTTTTATACAGCAGTAAGGTCACTGACTTGTTCCTTTAAATGGTTATAATAGTAAATTTAGGTTATGCCTATTTTATCACAATAAGAGGAAATATATACGTGCACACATACACACACAAAAGTAACTGGACAAGGGATTGGTTAGATGTCTGAACCCAAGAGGATGACCTGAGTTCAATCCCCAGAACCCATTGTAGAGGGAAAACCAATTCCTGAAAGTTATTCTCTGACCTCCACACAGGCGACACGGCGCATGTGTACACACTTACACCAATAAATTCAAAATTGTAATTTAATTTTAGAACAAGAGAGCTAGACAAGCCACAAACCACAAACACAAGTATAAAGCACATACAGACGATGGCTTGACTTAGAATATATATTCTATATCTTGTAAAAAGTAAATGAAAGCAGACAGCCTAAGAGAAAAAGGCCCAAGTGGACACTTCAATTGAGAGTAAATGCAAATGGACCTTGGACTCTAATTGTCTTAAATCATAAGGTGCCCACCACTTCCCACAGTGCAGTCTCCCTTAACAAACATAGCGCGTGGTCTTTCTTAAGGAAGAAGCAGGGGTAAGTGGACTGGCAAAGGGTGCCCTTTTCAAGGCCTGACACACAGAGCCAGAGGAAGGGAAAAGGAAGGAAGTACACACACCAAGGTGGCCAGAGAAGATGTCTAAGGAAGTCCCCCTGGGTGGAAAGTAGCACCGTGTGGTTTAACAGTCAGTGTGATAGCCAGAGAGATAAGACAGCTTGAGGCACCTTGCCAAATGGGAGTGCACCTGACTTGGCTGTCCCTGGGGTCTTCACTTCTGAGTCAGTGTGACGAAGCTGTGGATAACTTACAGGCTTCATTTATGGGAAGGCTGAGCAGATGGAGCCGCATGGGAATGTATGCAGAGCCTCTATGCCTCCAAGGATCTCTGTATCAAGTTTTTGCATTGAAAGGATCCCAGAACCCCTCCATAGGCACAATGGCACCATCGCACATCTAGAAAGCCGAGAGTCCAGGGTAATCAGAAAGCCACAGCGTCCGCAAACAACCCTGCCCATGAAGATGAGGAACAAGAAGTACAGGTGGGGAAGCCAGGCTGATTTCCCCCGCAGAGCCCAGGCAGTATGAGAAACTCGCAAGACCCCACAGAGGTAAAACTGGGGTCCCATCAAACTGAGGTGAACTGGCCCCAGGATCATTCTCTCCATTATCCCTGCTTCTCCCATTCTGTCACAACTGACTGGTCCCCCACCACGCCCAGGCAGATGAGCTGAACCCCATATTACAAAGGAAAGCACATAACTCCAGTAGGTTACACCCCAACCCTCCAGAGGATCAAAACATGCGTGCTGCAGTCTCATCAGGAAGGAATAGGGCCCGTTCGCGCGCCTTCCTCAATACCATAGAATAATAACGGGAAAGGCCTTCCTCACAATGGACTATGGAGCACTAGCAGTTTGTTAAGCTTCTTACTCACATTTTTACTGAATAAACAGCTATATTGTCACATTTTGAACAATTTTTTCTTTTGGGAAATTTACCAATGCATTTGCTAATCTTAGAGACTGTTTTCTAAAATGAGAAAAAAGAAAGTTAAGCCACGAACAGCATTTTGTGCCTATAATCCAGTCTGGGGTGGGGGCAGTTTAAGGCCAGCCTAGGCTCCATAGTGAGTCTAAGACATCCCTGGACTATATAAGAAGAAAAAAACTTAAAAATTAAAAACAAAAAAGACAAACATAAAGTTGGGTTAAGAAATAGCTAACAGGCCGGGCGATGGTGGCGCACGCCTTTAATCCCAGCACTCGGGAGGCTGAGGCAGGCGGATCTCTGTGAGTTCGAGACCAGCCTGGTCTACAGAGCGAGTTCCAGGACAGGCTCCAAAGCCACAGAGAAACCCTGTCTCGAAAAACCAAAAAAAAGAAAAAAAAGAAAAAAAAAGAAATAGCTAACAGTCTCACTGGTAATCATTAAACCTCAACAGGTATCTTGGAAGTCCAGCTTGTGAACAGAGTCCTAAGCTAACAGTGTCAGGATACAAAACTATTCATTCCATTGTGTTCACTGGTGAGTGGCGCATGCGCCTCTAAGTCCCCTTCTGCCTGTGCTTTGCTACCTTTTCGAAACAACTCAAAATGTAATTTCACTTTTTCAAATTGTCATGTGATGTCTTCCGGTGGCTGTTTGTATACGGTAATGTCTGTTTTTTACTCTGGGAGAGACTAACATCAGTAAATACTTTAAAACACACACACACACAACAGCCTGCTTCTAAATTTACATGATGGGTGTCCTCTAAACAACAAAAAGGAACTGGGCAAGAGTGGCAGCCACCCGTGGCAGCGTTTAAAGCTGTTTCTGCCTTCCCTGCACGCTTTCTGCTCACAGCACGAGCTCACCAACAGCAGAAACTCGCTGGGGTTAGCAGGTGTGAAGCACAGGCTCCCCAACAGCAGAAACTCACTGGGGTTAACAGGTGTGAAGTACTGGCACGCTTAAATTATTAAACAATTTGGGGTCTCGGGGAAATTATTAGGTGCTGATATTGGTCAGGGAAAACGGGAGCACAGATATCACAGGAATGAATGTGCAGACATTCAGAAAGAGTGAGGTGTTTACCCAGGGAATGTCCAAAAGATGAGAGAGAAGGGGCTGTGGTGCTTACTTCACAGGGACGAGGTTCTTAAGCTAAAGTCTAAATCATCAATCAGACTATCCCCTGTTCACGCCCTCTTCCCTTGGAACTGGTATTGAACCCAGGGCCTCAGGAGTCACTGGCTCTCCCACAGGGCTCCATGCTGATCCTGCTGGGTTCTGCTACAACTTCACGCCACCGCATTATCTGATAAGGCAGAGTGCCCTAACTTGTTTGCACAACTTACTTCAGTTTCCAGAACTCAAGTGGTGTAATCAGAAAGCGAGCACTTGGTCCAGGCTGCCTATCAGTTATTGGGTGACTGGAAGCAAATCACTTCCTTACCCTGAGTTTCCAAAACTGGACAGTCTGGAGGTCGTTCTTCAAAGTCTCTTTGGCTCTGAAAATGTCTAATTCTCCATCACGACAACCAATCAATCACCCCTTTGTATGAGTATGTATGTATGTATGTATTTAGTACACACATAGGCCTAGGAGTATAAAAGCTCCAGACTCGCCAAGTCCAACTTTACCCTCGGTGCCTTTGCGCATGTCCCCTTTGCATGAAATGACTTCTCTCTGCCTATCCTTTCTTGTGTTCCTGCTCTTGGAAGACGATCTGAAAACCCTTACAACACCTCCCAACCTCTATACATCAAAGAAAAAAATCACAACAGTTTCTATGTTTGCAACTAAAGCATATTCCATTCCATAAACAGTCTCCCAAGGTAAGTCCAATCATCCCTATTCTGTGTGTGTGCATGTGTGTGTGGTGTGTTAGTGAGGTAGGGTGTGTGTGTGTGTGTGTGTTAGGGGTTAGGGTATGTATTGTGTTGGGAGTAGGGTGTTTGTGTGTATTGGGGGTAGAATGTGTATCTGTGTTAGTAGGGTAAGGTGTGAGTGTATGTGTTAGGGGTAGGGTTTGTGTGTGTGTTAGAGGGGTTGGGTGTGTGTGTTAGTGAGGTAGGGCATGTGTGTATTAGGGGACAGGGTGCATATATATGTGTTGGGGGGTAGGGTGTGTGTTTGTGTTAAGTGGGTAAGAGTGTGTGCACAAGCGTGCATGCAGGCACGCCTCTGGTGTCAGTCTGCACCATCCCTTCTCTTATCAGTCAACACTTAGAGGAAACTGGGGATCCCAAGGAAGCAGCTCCAGGCTCTCAGAATCTGTAGCCCTGCAGTTCCTGAAACAAAATGCCTGTTAACATGAACTGACGCAGAGTACTTTGAAAGGGACGTCTACAGGAAGTTGCCAGAGTTCTGACAAAGACAAGGCAGTCACTGTACGGCAGGCAAACGGGAAGAGAGAGGTGGAGAGAACCAGCTGGGTTCAACTGTGCTACTTCCCAAACTGTGGAAGCCGGATTTTCCATAATTGCCTTTGGTCCCTTCAGCAGTCTTTTGAATATATTCAGTGGGGAAAAGAGAGCTAAATAAAACTTCGATGCAAACTTGACTTTTGGTTATCACTAAAAATTGCTGAGAGCTAGGGCTTGTGAAAATTCAACAAAGGAAACTTGGTGGGAACCATTTTGTTGATTTTTGCTGCTCAGAGTTGCATAGTATAAATAAATTAAACCAGACAATACCACTTACTCGAGAAAATGTTGATTTTTTTTTTTCCTTTTCTTTTTGGGTTTTTGAGACAAGGTTTTTCTGTGTAGCTTTAAAGCCTGTTCTGGAACTCTCTCTATAGACCAGGCTGGCCTTGAACTCAGAGATCCGCCTAGCTCTACCCCCACACCAAGTGGATTGAGAATGGAGGAGGAAGAGACAACAAACGGTAAAACTTAGAGGCACCTGAAGGAGACGTAGCTCCAGTGTCGGCTCCAGTGTCTGGATATTGATCTCTGTACTGTGGCTATAGAGGAGTGTCCATGAGGGGCTGGAGAGACGGCTCTGTTTAAAAGCACTTGTTCTTGCAGAGGACCCAGGTTTGACTCCCAGCACCCAAGTAGTGGTTCACAGACACCCTTAACTGCAGTTCCAGGGGAACTAACATCATCTTCTGACCTCAATGCATGTAAAACATTCATATAATAAAAGAAATCTTTTAAAAGATATTTTTGAAAGATATCAGCTTCCTAAGGGGACAAAAAGTTTAATATTATCCAGGGAAAATAATAAATTTAGCAAATTAATGTAGGGTCAGACCTTTAGACTTCCGATCTGGCATCTTGGTGTTTTTAAATGATTAATGAGGCAGAAGGTCGGGTACCAAGAAGAAGACAACCAATAAAAGTCAAAATTGGAAGAGGAGACATAAGAAAGGGAAGCAAAATATAAATGAAAAGCTGGTATAATACTGCTTTATTTCAGAAACAGAGAGTTCCAAATGCTAATAAAATGATTTTTCATGTAATGATACAGTTGATTCTGAGAGCGTGAAAAATATCGTATTGGACTTGGAGGCAGAGGCAGGTGGTTCTCTCTGAGTTTGAGGCCAAGCTGGTCTACAGAGAGAGTTCTAGGACAGCCAGAGTTACACAGAGACACCTTGCCTCAAAAAAAAAATAATAATGATATTACACTAACCACTGTATTAACAATGAAATACAAAAATTTTTGCTCATCCATGGTCTTGCTTCCTAAAGTTTGACTACCTGAAATCAATCATGGTCCAAAATTATTAAATGGAAAATTTCAGAACTAAACAATTTTTTCATTTATTTTAGCTTATGTGCATTGGTGTTTTGCCTTCATGTATGTCTGGGTGAGGGTGTCGGGTCCCTTGGAACTGGAGTTACAGAAAGTTGTGAGCTTTCATGTGTGTGCTGGGAATTGAACCCAGGTCCTCTGGAAGCACAGTCAGTGCTCTTAACCTCTAAGCCATCTCTCCAGCTCCAAGAACTAAACAATTTATAAGTTTTAAATTTAATGCCATTTTGAGTGGTGTGATGACATTTTAGGATATCTAAGCCCATCCCACCTGGGACATGAACAACCCATCATCCAATGTATTTATAATGTATATATCACAAATTAGCAGCCAACTCAGGTATCAGATCAATTGTAGTAATACTAAA
Organism: Microtus ochrogaster; assembly: GCF_000317375.1. NCBI lineage: Eukaryota > Metazoa > Chordata > Mammalia > Rodentia > Cricetidae > Microtus > Microtus ochrogaster. The sequence continues at coordinate 28,621,268 of NC_022027.1, forward strand.
ATATTTATATTCCAGTAGCAATTTTGCTATAAAAATGATTCTTCTGTTTGCTCTTAAATATTAGTAATGCTTTCTATATATAAAATGTTCATTAAGCCTTATCAGAGATACATATGCATAGGAGAAAACTAAGGCATGGTTCTATTCATGGTTCCAGGTGCACCCTCTCAGTGTTTGCTGCAAGCCTGGGATGAGGGGTGGGCTATGATATCTGGAGCAGTAACTCTTCAGTGTGATACAAATGCTTTCAGAGGGTCTGCACCAAACGGGGTTATTTTCCCATGCCATGCCGACTTCCCAGCATGCATGACGTGCTGCAAGATACGAACCTTCAGAAAGGGACTAGAAAGCCCGTATACCCGAGGGTTCCACTTGGGGATGAACTAATTTACAATGAAAGAAACATTCATCTTGGTGTCTCTCATCTCTGTATTACTAAGAACTTCTAGGTTTCCAAGCCTAGTTAAGAGAACACTCCTCGCCGGGCGGTGGTGGCGCACGCCTTTAATCCCAGCACTCGGAAGGCAGAGGCAGGCGGATCTCTGTGAGTTCGAGGCCAGCCTGGTCTACAAGAGCTAGTTCCAGAACAGGAACCAAAAAGCTACAGAGAAACCCTGTCTCGAAAAATCAAAAAAAAAAGAGAACACTCCTCATATGGCCCAGGACACCCTCCAGAACACAAGAGTTTTTCAAGGCATGCAGCAGTCTGTGACATCATAACTGTAACTGATGGCTTCCATTGTCCTGTCAGGGAATCCCAGTGAATCAAACATCTGGTGGTCACGGATAAACCTGATTCTAGAGTAACAGTCTCCCTAGCTCACCTGAATCCATTCAACTATGTATGATGAACTGAGTGTCCACCCTGTACCAAAGTCTCAGAAATACAAAGACGGGCAAGCTATGATCCCGGCCACAGCCTTTGGGAAGCTGAAAAAGAGAAAAGAGTCTTCTTTTTCATTGTCCTACAATTTAACTCAGCTCTAAAACTGCACAAGCTAATACATACTCATGGGCAAAGGGTTCCGTCCTGTTTACGTTAGAACTAATACATACTCATGGGCAAAGGGTTCCGTCCTGTTTACTTTGGAACTTATAGAATGGGTCTCCAGGTTACTGGGAACTTCTGTTTGACTTCATTCCAAACCACAACTTCCCACAACCACTTCTTCAAGCTCGAGAATTTTCTAGAATTTACCAAGCAACTCTGTTACTACTGACATAATAAAATGAACAAGCAAACAGAGTGACAGATACATAGGGCAGGGGCCAGAGAGGGGCCAATCCCAGGAGTTCCTGCCTCCACGGAGCTTGCATGATGTGGCACCATCGTCCTGGCACATCGTCTCTGGAACCACCACATCAGATGTGTGCTCGTGTCCAAATGGAGATGAAAATGAAGCTAGGCGTATAAAAAGATACAATCTACATAAAATCATTTTAAACTCCATACACAAATTGAAAATGTTATTTTAGAGCATCCAATTAGAGGCAGACTAGAGAAAAAAACTGTTCAGTGTGAATGTTTTTCTCAATACAAAAAAATTCAAAACAGTTTTAACTGGAAATAGTAAAATATCCTCTACAGTAAAATTTTATCTGTATTACAGAGAATGCAGTAATGGTTCTCTTTTCTTTCCTTTCTTTCCCTTTTTTTTTTCTCTTACCCTAATTTTTCCTGGAGCAGTAAAGTGGTTTCAAAGACAGGCTTTGAAGAAACAGCCCTGCAATTTCTTGCAAGAATGTGCAACTTCTAGTATGGCATGGCACACCCTATGCAAGGTTCTTATCTTTCTTTGCCTTGGTTCCTCATTCTGAAAGGAAACCGAATAAGCCGTGTACGTGAAACAAACATATTCAGCATTGCGGCCAACACATACCGTGTTCCAAAAGTCACACCGAGAACACTAGGCTAAGAAAGACCTGCTTGCAGAGTCTGCCACTGGTTAGTGTCTGGCAACTTCGACATTTCTAAAGCTGGTCAGGGTGGTTCGCTGTACCTCAACCAACCACGAGTGTGACTTGTGCTAAACAGCTGCTATCCTTCTAGCACGTGTAATTTTGGTATCTCCTAAGACAAACATGATGGGCACTGAATCTATAGCAATTGTCCCTCACAGACATGCTCACTGTCACAGTATGAGAGAATCATGCACATCTTTTATTGTTTGTACCTCACCTGGTGCCTGGAAACTTTGCTTTTGTTTTGCGTTCTCCCACTGTGATAACTCACAGCTGAACTGTGAGCAAGCGCTGACTTAGTTGGTGTCTTAATTAGGATACCACTGTGATGACCAAAAGCAAGTTGGGAAGGAAAGGGTTTCTTTGACTTACACTTCCACATTGTAATCCATCATTTAAGGAAGTCAAGGCAGGAGCTCAAACAAGCAGAAAGCCTGAAGGCAGGAGCTGATGCAGAGGCTATGGAGGAATGTGCTTGCTTGCTTGCTTGCTTGCTTGCTTCATGACTTTCTCAGCCTGCCTTCTTATAGAACTCAAGATCACCAACCCAGGGGTAGCACCCACCCACAATGGGCTGGGCCCTCCTCCATCAATCACTAATTAAGAAATGTCCTACGGGCTTGCCTACAGCCTGATTTTATGGAAGCATTTTCTTAATTGGAATTCCCTCCTTTCAAATGACTTTAAGCTTGTGTCAAGTTGACTTAAAATTATCCAGCAGTGTTAGGAAGCCCTCATTGTGACTCTAGGCACGGAGGCGGAGCAGGGGACATTGGGGAATATTTGTATACACTGTAAAGATGTGTCTTTGCCAAAGGCGCCTTCTGATTGGCTTAATAAAGAGCTGAATGGCCAATGGTTAGGCAGGAGGGGACAGATGGGATTTCCAAGGAGAGAGAGGAAGAAGAAGAGGAATCTAGTTGTGTGATTTTAACCAGCAGACTCGGACCAAGTTGAGCATGCAGTACTGAGAGGAAGTGACTTAGCTGCGTGGCAGAATGTAGACTAAAAAAAAAAAGGTTAATTAAGCTATAAGAGCTAGTTGAAAATAAACCTAAGCTAAAGGCCAAGCTTTCATAATTAATGATAAGTCTCCAAGTCGTTATGTGGGGGTTGGCAATCCAAAGATAGTCTGACAAAGAAGCTTTCTCAGGGGCCCTGCCACACTGTTGAAGCCCCTCCGAGCTCACAGTCTATTTGTAGTGTCATGCTGCCCACCACAGTACTGCAGGCAGCAAACCAGCCACAGAGCACCAGGGCCCAATCTAAAGTGGCCTGCTTCCTTAGCTAACAACTGTTGCAAAATTCGCATGCCATGTGGTTTCTTTTATTCAACACCTCGCCATTTTCTCTTGCCAGTATCCAGTAGGCATTTTTCTTGAACAAATTCATGTCTTGCACTTCCCTGACTCCCATCCCCATGTCCCATGGAGCCTCCCCAGGAAGGTCAAGCAGCCTAGTCCATCTGTCATCTGGTTCCCTGGGTAGAAAGCAGCATCGCTCACGAACCTCCACGGTCTGTGGTACCGGAAGATGGTGTACCATAAACTGTCATGATCTCTGCTTCCCAGTTCACTGGAACATGCCCAGACGTCAACGAATTAACCACCAAAAGAGAGAAAAAAAAAGGCATACTGAAAAAAATCAACAGCCCAAGGTAACCTGAAACACTAGTTCCTCAATATGAGACTTCCAGGAGATATTTTAACCGGGTTTCTGATGATCTGTCTAAAACAATCTCTCGAGAACTTTGAAAAGCCCCGTAAGTGAAGTCAGCAGGAACCGTCTCAGGAAAGGCTTTTGCTGTCATGTTGCTGGGGTCGGGTGCAGAGACTGAAGGAAGGGTGGACATCATGATTAACTCCGAGTTCTAACAAAGCATCCAACGGCCATGAGGGGGCCAAGAATGCGGATACTGAAGCAACAGACAGTCTCTTCACCAGCTTTCGTGAAGGCGGAAGGGCTATAGAAAATTTAAATGTCTCAGTGATTCCAGTGGTTTTCACAGCCCAGCTCTAGAATCTTACTTTCTAACTCACCAGTCTCGTGGGTTCCCCACCTCACTCTGCTTTTGAATGGTGATTCGAAGAACAGAAACAAAAAAGCAGAAGGTTCATCCACTGCAAACGGGCACCGACACATGCCCCCAGACAGGGCAGTGATGCCCGGGTGAACCGTCTCTAGGATTTTCTAGAAGATGGGCTGAGAGGTGCCCCTCGGAAGTCTTCCCAGTATTGACAGTAGTTACTTCATTCTTCATTCTTATCAGAATCTAGTCAATGTCTAGGGATGGGGATCTAGTCAATGGTTTGGAACATGCTAAGCACACATTCGATCTAACGCCTGGCTACATCCCTACCCCCATCAGCTATTGACTGTGAGAGTCAATAGCTCTGTGACCAGTCACTAAGGAATGCCAGCCCATCCATGACAGCAGAAATCATGAGAAGTTAAAATGCCACCCCCACACATTAGAGGAGCTGGGGGGGAGGGCGGGAATCAGGAAAGAAACTCAGCTAGTGGCTGGGGTCATGGGGTCGGTGAGTCAGAAAAGACACAGACTCTGAATAAGGGTTAGAAGAGGGACTTCTACATGTGGGAGAACCACCTCAATCTGCCCTGTACGGCTCTCACCATGACTGAAGCCACCCGACATTCAGAGAGAGACTGGGATCTGAAATAAGAAGGGATCCCTGTGTTTTCATTCTGCTTAAACAGTCGGGGTACTTTTAACTTCGCACAGTTAACCTTGCAGATCTATAGGTTCTGACTCCACAGTCAATCAACCCTGGAAAATATTTGGAAGGGAAAAATGCATCTGTTTGAACATACACAGACTTTTCTCATGCTATTATTTCCTAAGGAATATAGGATGAGTATTTTTATAACATCAGTATTGTATCTGGTATTATAAGCAATGTATAGGTCATTTAAAATACACAAGCGGATGTGCACAGGCTATGTGCAAATGCTGCACTATTTTATTGAATAGATCTGAGCATATGAGATGGTGGTGAGAGGAACCACCCCCTCACAGACATCCAGGACAGACATCACAGACTAAACATCCTCAGAGTGAGCTGACCACGTGCTGTACTTTCTCTTTCTGGGTACGGTGTATTGCCCATATGTATATCTGTGCATCTCATACATGCCTGGCTCCCACAGAAGCCAGAACAGGCCATCAGAACCTCTGGAACTAGAGGTAACAGCTGGCTGTGAGAATACATGTGGATGCAGAGAATCAAACACAGGTTCTCTGAAGGAACTGTCAGCGCTTTTAACCACCGAGCCATCTCCCGGCGCTCCCTGTGTTGAACTTCAACAGTATCAGTATATATTTCTAAGTTGACAATGTAGGCTTCTGCAGGTTTGGGGTTAGTAAAGTGCCGCCTTTTACCACCCTCGCTGCTGTGTTTCTATTCCTCTCCTGGAATAACTATATTAAATCCAAGTTATAACAAATCATTGCCATACATCAAAAGCTTATTCTTTCCCTCCAAATCTGCTTGCAATTTTAAGATAATCCCTATTTCTGGTAATTCTTATCTAAAACTCTATTGGATTTATGAACTTCTTGGATAACAAAAAGAAATTTAGCATACATATCATAAAATATGACACTTCTCAGTAGGACTAAGGCAGTCGACATAACCGGTCACATTTATAGTTCTAGGCACACCTATGTATGTGTTCACAGTGAACAGGATGAGGAGTGAGCATGGTCTCACCTCAGCTCTAGTTTTACAGTAAAAGTTTTGAAGCTTTGGTTTGCAAGATTTGGGGGTTTTTTAGTTACGGGAATCTGGTTCTGTGGGGTGTGAGTCTGAAGAATAGCACAGGTCACGGTGGTACGCCATAGCAGAAATGGCGGAGCTGAGATTGTCCAGGAAAAGCAATGCCATTCTGTACAAATGAAGGGAACCAAAACACGGAATAAGAAAACAATGAAACAAGCAAAGCAACATCTGAGAGAAATGCCCAGACTGAGCCCAAACACCAGGCCCACCAGACATTCGCCATCGTCATCTGTGCTGAAGCATGTTGTCAAGAGAAATCCAGTTCCCGGCCATTCTCTACACCCCAAAGGAACTTCTAGAACAGAAGACTATGGCAGTAGTAAAAAGACCATGTCCGCCATGGCAAGATTTTAAATTGGCCCAGAGAGAGCCACTCATTCACATTCCTTGTGGAAAGCTAGAAGCTGCCTAGCCAACGCCTCACTGTACCGCAACACCCCACATCAGGAGCTCAAGAGACACCACTTCTCTGCTCTCCCTGCCCCAGCAAAGATCACTGCAGGAGATGTTCAGCATCAAGAGTTGAAGAATTCCTCTGCAATCAACTTCAATAAATGGTTCACCTAAAAACTCATCAGCTTCAAGTAATGAAGAAAGGTTCACACAAAGCAGCTTGGGCTCTGAGACATAATATGACGGGTTGTGGAGAAAAGCCTAATAGATTCAATGAGGACCTACAACAAACAGGAAAAGCAGGAATGTATTTTCTCTGTCAGATTAATATTAGTTCTGACACCAAATGCATCTTAACTTATAACGATAGACTTGTGCCAAATTCTAGCACATGCTAAATCTCATCTCTCAAGTCCAAATAACAACAAACCATAACCTCAAGTCCACTAACTCAGTGGAGAGCATCACATGCTCAATTGTACCGACACTGAATGCGGCAGAATAGACTGTCTCCTACCTCCGCTCGACCCTCGTAGTAGGTTAACACGGACTTGGTAAGTACAAAAAGTCTCTCTTTGTAGTTTAGCGGGGATGTCTTCTTTTTCTGCTGGGACCGTTTAATAAGAATCTCTTCTAGAATAGTGTTAAAATTCATCTCGGTCTTCTGGTCGCTCTTTCTCCTGCCATTGAAGATCCCGGGATTCTAAAGTAAGAAAATAAACAGTGAGGATACGGTGCTAATTTTCTAATGCTACTGCAATTTTAAATTATGAATAGAGGCCTTCCTCACCCTCCAGCAAGGAGGGTCTTAAGTGTCCAGATTGGGTTGTGCAAGGCCCAAAGGACTTCCTCTCTTAGCTCAACCTCCATCCTGCCCAGCCATTTCCTAGGAAATGCTAATCAAGATTTTCCATGATGATGATGGTGATGTATGCCTTTGTCTCTCCCGGTATCCCTCAGCTCTCTAACACGCTCTGCTATTTGACTTCAGAGAACAAATATCTCAGACGGCAAAGTGCATTCCACTGCCTGTATTGTTGGTTTAGGCTTCAAGATCATGGGATCTGAAACACATGCCAGAACACACAGCATTGTTGTAAAAAGGAATGGCGGGCTGCGTTCCCGGCAGCCACCCGGCTAGTTTACATCCGAAATAATTACACCACAGCGTAAGTGATCTGAATGATGAATGAGCATGGTAGTGGGTACAATCCACACTAACTGAGGAAGGATGTCATCGGGACCTGGCATCAGAGTGGCATCAAAGGGAAGCTACAGGGATGGCTCTTGATATCTCCATTACTATGCTCCATGTATGGCTCCTATCCAGACCTCGAGAGAAAAGAAGCCCACCCAGTCAGAGCTAACCCTCCTCAGGACGACCCACCTGGGTACAAAGATCAGTAGTCCTGTACCTTAGAGCCTTGAAACTTAAACAAGAGCTGGCGAGGTGACTCAATTGGTAAAGGTGCTTTCCTCCAAACCTGATGACCTGAGCTCAGTCCCCAGAACTCCCCATGGTATACAGAAAGAAAGGGAAGGAGAAAGAAAGAGGAGGGAAGGGAGGGGAGGGGAGAGAGAGGAGAAGAGAGGAGTGAAGGGAGAAAAAGGGGAGGGGAGAGAAAAGGAGGGGAGAGAAGGGAAGGGGAGGGGAGGAGAGGAGGAGAGGGGAGAAGAAAGGAGGAGAGAGGAGGGCAGGAGAGGATAGAAGAAGCTTGAGGAAGGAAGGAAGGAAGGAAGGAAGGAAGGAAGGAAGGAAGGAAGGAAGGAAGGAAGGAAGGAAGGAAGGAAGGAAGGAAGGAAGGAAGGAAGGAAGGAAGGAAGGAAGGAAGGAAGGAAGGAAATTAAATTCTCGACCATTTTAGAACCCAAAGGTTCTCAGAAGAGACCTGCAGACACTTCCCTGAGACAAGCTGAATTAAGGGCAACTATCCCTTTCCTTGCCTTCTCCATGTCCTTTCAAGAAGTAATTGCATATCAAACTACAGAAACAAAAGGAGTCTCTTGAAGCACATGCAACAGTTACTTGACAGGGTGGCCAGAGACTGGATACTGAGGTACTAAGGAATTCTATCATACCTTCTTCCAACCTGATAGCTTTAGTGTCCTACCGCAACTATACTCTCTTATTCATGACCATCAACCACTTGGGCTCCTCCGACGTCTATGAGGGTTTCTTCAACAGCATAGCCTGTAAACATCCACCCCTTTATTTAGAAGGTATGGCGGGGTCAGAGTGAGGTTTAAATGAGATACTGTGAAAATGTTATACAAATGTCTATTATGGTTATTGTGGTGGTTTAAATAGAAATGGCACTCATAAGTTCATGGACAGTGGCACTATCAGGAGGCATGACCTTGTTGAAATAGGTGTGGTGTTGATGAAAAAAGTCTGTCTCAGTTCATGTCCTGCTGCCTGTCAATCTGTCTGTGGAACTCTCAGCTCCTTCTTCAGTACCATGTCTGCCAGCACGCTGCCATGCTTCCCGCCATGATGATAATGGACTAAACCTCTGAAACTGAAAGCCAGGCCCAATTAAATGCTTTGCTTTAGAAGAAAGGAGTTGCTGCGCCCATGGGCCATGATGTCTTTTCACAGTAACAAAACACTAACGAAGACAGCCATATTTACCTCCACCATCATTTCCCCAGCTCAGAGCATCCTCAGCTCACAGATAGACAACAGCAGCACCTTCCCAACTGGGCTTCCATTACCAACCCTCCTGCCTCATTTCATTCTAACTACATACCCCTTCTTCTTGCTGAACCAGTCTCCAAAGTTCCAGCGGGTCATTTCATTCAGCAGACATCCTTAGGGTCACCCAACTCCTGCAGGATAAAGTCAACACTTAGCCTGACTCTGAAGAGGTTCACAGTGCGGTTGCCATCTGACATCCAATTTTCTTTTAGACTCTTCCCCAGTCACTCCAAATACAAATATGGCAGGGCCACCCCTCGCAGTATCCATTCCCCGGTCTACAGTACTCTCCCACTCCTCCCTCTCCATCTATGACAACTCCATCAACTCAGAACTCACCCCCCCCCAATGCAGTCCTTTTCCATGTCTCTAGATAATGGCAATCTTCCGATATCTGTACCCATAATCTCATTCATGACAAAGGTAATCATATTCTTCCATATCTGTAACAATGAATAAAGCTTAACTTCTCACCTAGTTATTAATCTACTAACATGTACATTGGAATCCTCAAAATAAATTTTGAATACAGATATCTAGGTTCTGTTTTCATTTTCCTTTAATATTTTTTAGATCTGAAGTGGGGCCTGGACATCATAATTCTATGTGCAGGTAGAACTGTGAGCCGCCATCTTAAAGGAAGAGCCTGAAGCTTTGTGCTTCTTTTTACCACTCTTGGTGCTTATAGCAGATGGTACGCAAGCTGGGAACTTGGCTGGAAACTTTACACAAAGAGAGACAGACAGAGACACGGGACACAGGTCATCCTTGAAACAAGAACGCCAACTTTATTGTGCTCAGGTGCAGCTTATATAGGGCTCTGGCCATGCCCCAGCTCTCGGGATCTCTCAGTCACAGGCCCACCAGACACCACTCTCCTGCCATCAGGGTCTCATGCTCAGAGCAGTTGCAGGCACAGGTAAACAGGTTGTTTTGCTCAGTTCACTCCAGCAGGCAAAGGGTCTGAGGCAGGCAAAGAGAGTCAAGGGGCCAGAGGTCTGCATCCCCCAGCTCTTAATAAACAATTACAACCTGGACCCATTAATCCATGTGCATCTTAACTGGAAAATCAAAGGCAAACCATTCTTTTCTTTTCGCATCTAAGTTGGTCCTCTTGCTATATTGCAATTTTGTCCTGTTCATTTGGGTGTATATGGTGAATAACAACACTCAAGAGGTTGAGGCAAGAAGATTGTAAGACTCAAACCAAACCTAGCCTACACAATAAGGTTCTGTCTCAAAAATATAGAGATAGATAGAGATGAGATAGAAATAGATATTTGGGGGAGATAGAGGTACTCTCTTTTGTTTTCCTGAGAAACTATTGGTATGCAAATTCCACTTCTTTAGAAATCTTTTTATGTTTCCAGGAAGGGAAAAAAATGGCTCCTTAGGGAAGATTACCAGAGGAGAAACAAGTTAGGCTCTAGACACGCGCATGTGTTGTTCCGATCCAAAGAGCAACTCCTCTGCTACCCAACGGCGCACAGGTTTTCGGAAGGCACCGGAGGACAGCAAGAGCCTGACTTAACTGTAGTTCTAGAAACAAAAGATCCCAACACCAGAGATAAGAGAAACGGCTGTTTAATGACTTCACGGTGAGGAAGGAACCAGGCAATCTGATTTATTGAGAGACTCATGGTCATACAGAATCATACCATGTGAGCTGAAAGAGATCTCACACATCACCCCCTTTGCCTCACAAATTAGAAAACTAACATTCAATTAGGCATATTGCCCAAAGTATCACAGACCAAGATCAAGAAAAAGAAATAAATCTCTCCTGGTTCCAAATGAAGGAGTCTTCATACTATTCCACAGCACACAAATTCACTGCCTGGTAATAATTCATAGGTCAATGGAAAATTCTGGCCAGCAAAAGCCATTGTCCTTTGTAGGGTGGAAAGGAAGTATATATCTACTCACGGAAATGTCCAGTTAAAGAGGCTGAACATACCCACTGCCGTCCTGGAAGATCATAAAAAACAGCTATTGTATTTACTTGTTGTTATTAAGAAATTAACACTCTGAGGGGCTGAAGAGATAGCCTAGTGGTTAAGAACTTGTGCTATTCTTGAGGATGACCCAGGTTTGGTTCCCAGCACCCTTTCTGGTCTCCACAGCCACCTCCATTCACACACACATATCCTGCCCCCTACACAAACACATAAGTTAAAAAACAAAAAATTAATAAGTTTAGAAATAAATAAAAAAATTTAAAAAGAAATTAACACTCAAAAGTAGAAGCCAGAAAAAGACACTAAAAATAAATAAATAAATAAATTTCAAAAACTAGAAGACAAGTACATGCTAGATCTAACCAAGGAAGGAACAGAGAGGCACCTGGAAACAAATAATTTTATACCTGAAAACCTCTAGATAGTATAAAAATTAAGTCACCAAGTCCAGAAGCTCTAGAAGTAGTGGTAAAGAAGAAACTGAAGCATGTGTGCATGCATATGTGTGTGTGTGTGTGTGTGTGTGTGAGAGAGAGAGAGAGAGACAGAGAGGATAGAGAGAGAGAGAGAGAGAGAGAGAGAGAGAGACAGACAGAGAGAGAGAGAGAGAATGTGTGCATATAAGGATGAGGGTATGACAGAGGCCAGCGATTAACATGTTACCTTTATCAATTGATTTCTACCTTTTTGAACAGTGTCTCTCACAGGACCTGGAGCTCACTGACACACTAGCCAACAAGCTTCAGAGAGCTGCCTGTCTCTGTCTCCCCAGCTTTGGGTAGCAGGCATGCGCTTCTATACTTTTTCTGTGGATTCTGGTGAACAGAACTCAGGCCCTGATACTTTCACGGCAAAGAATTTACCAACTGAGCTACTTTCCAAACTCTCTAAAGAAAGGAACTAGTTTTTCAGGGGAAGGGGGTCAGACAGGCTCTCACTATGTGGTTCTGGTTGGCCTGGAACTCTCGATGTAAGTCATGTAGACCTCAAATTCACAAAGCACCTCCGCGCTCAGCCCCAAGAGAATTTTTTGCAGGTCTATTTAAGATATAAAACATATTCACTCCTCTGTGTCAAGAGTCTAGGTAGATAGCCATCTCAATTCTAGGGTTTGAATTGGTTTCAATTTGGGGGGTTTTTGTTATTTTTTTTTCTTCATGAAACTTAAGACAGAAGCTCTATCCTGAGAGAAATGAAGACCTGAGGCAGGGGTACCATGGGAACTAAGGTCAAAGGGTAGAAGCAGAGGCAGGGGTACCATGGGAACTAAGGTCAAAGGGTCGAAGCAGAGGCAGGGGTACCATGGGAACTAAGGTCAAAGGGTCGAAGCACATACAAGTGAATTTTGACCACCCAGCTCTTTCATGCCATGTGGTCCAGAACATTGGATTCAATACAGACCAACTAGCATTATCGAAACCAGGCACAAGAGTGTTCCTCCTCGAAAAAACACAAATACATCATCTTATAGTCAGGCCCAGTGCCAACAAGGCCCAACTCCAAACACAAAATGAAAGAAAGCTTAGGATCACCAAAGAATTCCAGAAAGATCTTAACATGGAACACAGTTGAGACAAGCTGGGGACATAGCCAGAGTAAGCCATGAAGTGCCGAGGGGTGGGATGGGACACTGGGCATCAAGAGCACAGACATTAAAAACTCAGAAGAGTTAAAATACAAGAAATAAAACAGAAAACCAAGCAGACAATGAATTGGGAAGAAAACACAACTGCATTAGAGAGCCCACCCAGAGGCCCAGAGTGTGAAACTCAGAGTTCTAGAATAAAACAATAGGAGGAGAAAAATTATTTATTTACAATAGTCTGTCTACATGTATGCCTTCAGGCCAGAAGAGGGCACCAGACCTCATTACAGATGGTTGTGAGCCACCATGTGGTTGCTGGGAATTGAACTCAGGACCTTTGGAAGAGCAGGCAATGCTCTTAACCACTGAGCCATCTCTCCAGCCCCCGAGAAAAATTTTTTAAAAATTTAAGAGTTTTTCATCAAGGCCAGCTGGCCTGGGTCTGAAAAAGCATGGGATAAAACCGGACTTGCTGAACATAGCGGACAATGAGGACTACTGAGAACTCAAGAACAATGGCAATGGGTTTTTGATTCTACTGCATGTACTGGCTTTGGGGGAGCCTAGGCAGTTTGGATGCTCACCTTACTAGACCTGGATGGAGGTGGGCGGTCCTTGGACTTCCCACAGGTCAGGGAACCCTGATTGCTCTTCGAGCTGATGAGGGAGGGGGACTTGATCGGGGGAGGGGGAGAGAAATGGGAGGCGGTGGCGGGGAGGAGGCAGAAATCCTTAATAAATAAATAAAATTAAAAAAATAAAAATAAAAAAATTTAAGAGTTTTGCCAAAATAAAAGTTATATCCAGATTAAAATATGACCAAGTCAAGCTACATCTTATAAAATTTTCAAAATTATGGAAATAAACAGAAGACTCAAAAAGCTTAAAAGTGGGTAATAATAGAAAAGATGAGAATCCAGAGTGGTAATCACCACAAGCAATCCGGGAACTCAGAAACAGAGGGTTTCTACTTAGAAGAAACTGGAAACTGAGAAAATGGGAGAAGCATCATCAGAAGACAATGGATTCCTAACTTAAACTCTATACTCAGCTCACTACCAATAACAGTATAGGATCATAAATAGTATTAACACTCATCTACACAAGGTTCTGAGTTGTTTGCCTGCTCTTTACTCTTCTGGAAAACTACCTGATAATGTGTTCTACCAAAATAAGGCAATAAACACACGGAGAGTTCTGGAATCAAGGATTCTAACACGAGAAAGGGCAAGAAGACCTCCCAATCTCCCATCACGATGAAGGGAAATTCCCAGGTGGAATGAAATGACATTCCAAGATGACAAAGAGCAGCAAGCAAAGGGACCATCCTGGCCGGGCGGTGGTGGCGCACGCCTTTAATCCCAGCACTCGGGAGGCAGAGGCAGGCGGATCTCTGTGAGTTCGAGACCAGCCTGGTCTACAAGAGCTAGTTCCAGGACAGGCTCCAAAACCACAGAGAAACCCTGTCTCGAAAAAAAAAAAGAAAACAAACAAACAAATAAACAAACAAAATTTATAGCACATTCCTATCCAAACAATTAAAATGAGAAGGATTAAAAAAAAAGTTAGCTAGGCATAATCAATGTAAGAAATAAAACTAACTAATGCCAGGGAAAAAATTTTTAAGAAATCATACAGAAAAGGCACACAGAAGCAACCACACTACATCCCAAGCCTGGCTATATAGATCATACCCATGGCATCACAATAATGTAAATAATAAGTAATATTCTTGCTGTAATTATAAATGTTTCCGGAGGGCAGGAAGTGTGTTTCCGTGTGGGTGGGAGAGTAGGTTGTGCAAGAGAGCCACTTTCTCTCCGGTAGTGACAGAGGTGGAAGAGGAAGTAGAGTAGAACATAAACTTGAAATATCGAGTAACTCGGGGTGCCACCCATTATCAAGAGGTTACCAAGAGATAAAGTTATATAGATCAATTTGGCTTTCTATGAAACTGCTGAGTGGGGCACACTCTGTTCCGTGAAACAGGGCGAGAGCTCCCTCGGGAAATTGTAAAAGGATGGACTTAGATCAGCAGGACACGGAAGCCAATCAACAGATTTAAAACTACAACACCGAGATCTCTTCATTCTGGTTAATTTTCTTAGTAAGATTTAAAACGAAGAAGACACTTTCCCAGACAAACTAGAATCTCCTGTTCTCAAGGAAAACTCGATTGCTTAAAGATCTGCATGCTTAAAAAAAAAAAAAGTCTGCATGCTTACTTAAAGTCTCTGGGTTGATTATGTGGCACCGTAGTAAAAGTGACTCCATTTTGATTTTCTTAGACTAGTCGAGAACAGAAGCCAACCCCAAACAACAGCTTCCCATAATTTTTGTTTAAAAAGATATATTGTTCCTAAAAAGGCTGACAAAATAAACATGATCATCTCTGACAGTCAGAAAACGTTAGAAAAGAGTGGAGTAACAGATGTGTGTTCTCTGTTCTCCAGAGGCAGACCATCTCACTGCCAATGAACCAATTTAAAAAAAAAGTCTACGAAAACACCTAAATACAAACTGTGATACTCGTATCTGCCAAGTGCTATGGAATCTAGATCAACATAGGAAAGGAAGCTCAAGACAAATTTCCCCAGAAATAGCCGTCTGTGTCCTGACAGGTCACCAATGATAGTCAAAGTGGTACCTGTGAAATACAGAAAGGTGAGCAAACCACAAAGAATGGTCCTTTACACAGAAAATGTATCAAAATCATAAACTTCATGATTAACTGTTACCTGTTTTGTGATATAAGTCCCCCCTATATTGCCTAGTTAGTCCCAGGCCTCAAGAGAGCCTCTCGACTCAGCCTCCTGCGTGACTGGCACTAAGGGCATATCTCACCAGCCTAGGCATGGTTTGTGCTTTCTTTTACTATTTTGCTCTATGTTGACACTGTCCAATATACCAAGTATTTCATAAGCATCACATCAATCCCCTTCTGTGGACAGTTTTCTAAAGCATCTCACAAACTGAGAACAAGAGCCGGGCTTTAATCCCAGGAGAGCAGCTACGGCCCCAGTCCTCCTCATGACCCCAGTCCTGCTCGTGGCCCCAATCCTCCTCACGGCCCCAATCCTCCTCACGGCCCCAGTTCTCCTCCTCACGGCCCCAATCCTCCTCACGGCCCCAGTCCTCCTCCTCACGGCCCCAGTCCTCCTCATGGCACAGGTCCTGCTCACGGCCCCGGTTCTACACACACCGGCACCGGTCCTACACACGGCACTGGTTCTATACAGGGCACTGGTTCTACACACACCGGTCCTACACACGGCACCGGTCCTACACACAGCACCGGTTCTATACAGGGCACTGGTCCTACTCAGAGCCCCGTCCTGCTCACGGCACTGGCCCTACTCATGGACCTCTCCAGGAAAGGAAGGCAGAGGGGAAGGAAAGGCTACTGAGCTCTGAGCTGCCTCAGTCAACAAGATTATGGAAAGCAAGTGGATTCATCTTCGGATGGCCACAGAGACACCCTTTGAGTAAGAAGGAACCTGACGATCCCCAAAATTCAAGGGAGCGGTCTCCTCTCAGCCAGGAACCAATAGCGCAGATTTCCTGTGCGCTTTGTCCACCCTCGTGGGTTTCCCAGGTGCCAGGACACAGGTGACTATGTCTAGGGAAATCTGTCTTCGGCTTCCTTCCTTGTGTTGGTCTAGATTCCACATCCTTTGATGGGAATATCATAGTTTGTAGTTGGGGAGGTTTTGATGTAGGTAAGACCATCCTCAAATGCTCCCATTCATCTCCCAAATATTATAGAACTCGGTTACAAATACATTTTTTTAGTTTCACTAGGGGACAGGGTTTCAGCATGTTGTCCAGGCTGGCCTGGAATTCATGGTTCTTCTGCCTTTGCCACATAAATGTTGGGTCTTCAGGCATGTGCCACCATGCCTGGCTACAAAGAGCTTCTTTGCATAAAACTAAACGGCCAGAAGAAGTCCCCTTTGTCTTTGTCTCCCTGCGGCTAAAGATAACTTTACCATTTACCTTGGCTGCTATTAAAAGCTTAAAACAGACCTTACCAGACTTTGAACACTAATATTCTGAAGAAGACAACAGAAAAAGAATGTCACCTTCTCACCAGTGACAGACTTAAGCCACCAAAGTTATATCCCTGGTCAGTGTTGCAGATAGTCTGAGGATGTGGCAGCTGCAGCCAAAAGATCTTGGAACTCCATTCATCATCAATGCTCTGTCTGAGAAGAATCAGTTTTTAAAAAAATAAGTTGTTACTAGAGCAGCCCATGAAATCAATACAATCTTTCATAGCACTCATCATCAAAGGAGCAGACGCGCTGAATCTCCCTCGGTCAAAGATGCTTCTGTTTGCAGTGGGCAATGATTAATGTGGACTCCTGGCTACTCAAAGTGCTGAGGACAAGTGACCTGGCAGCAGATGACCAGGGCACACTGGCTGGTCTTGGTCAAGCCATTCTCACTTTGCTCATCTTGAAACCCTGCCAATTCCCATCCTTCTTCAGGCGCTCCTTCTTCCCTCGTCCACCTTTCCTCCATGCTCAACTCATGAGCCAATCTGTTGGCAGGAATGATTTCAGACATGAGTATAAGCACTCATTCTGACATGTTCCGCATATCCAGGATGCATGATGAGCCACTCATGAGGCATGCAGGTGGTCGCAAAAATGAACAAGACATGATCTGTGCAAATAGACTTAGAAAGAAGGAAGGGTACTAAAATCTATGGGAGCTGTAAGAGTGACTTACATGAAATATATTGGAATTATTGTTAACCCCAAATGTTCTCCAGGCTGGGGTAACCAAAGAGTACATCATTACCCCCTTTCAGAGTCTAATGAATCACTTCAGTGATTAGCAGAATGCTGACAGGAGGTTAGAGACAGCGAACACATGAAGAAAACAGGTGTCAATCTTGATGGCCACATCCTGACATATAAGTTTCTTCTAAAGTTTATCGAGTGTCAACCGGAACC
>NC_022027.1:28639075-28639738 GCF_000317375.1 Microtus ochrogaster
GCAGAGGCAGCCCAAGCGTGTGGCTGAAATGAAAAGAGACTGACTAGAAGCGTTTTTCCACTTGGATTTAATTCTAGGATCCAAAAGCATTCCTGTGCAGAAAAAATTATTCAGACACACGAGACAAATGCTGAGAGAGAAACAAGCCTGGGACAGTCGAGATATTACAGAACGGAGGAGGATCCACAGAACCTCCAGGATCGGGGAAAGGCCTGAACAGTTATCACATGACTTTCCATTTACCACCACCCCGGTACTTCTACTGCCATCCCCCAAAATCAAATATCCTCCAAATCAAAAACATCTTGTCACTCAGAAATTCTGCTAATATACAAAAGTCCTTAAACTGGGCATTTTCCCATTTGTATATTACCTGACCTAAATCTCTGTATCACGTTCTGCCACTACAGTCTAAAATTCCATGATTCGAGAATCCACCACCTAGTCCATAAAATAAATCCGTGCCCAATTTTTTTCTAGCACACTATGAAATTCTTATAAGCAAACTGTTTCCTCTTGCAGTAGATGGGAATTAACAGAGAGACCCACAACTGGAAAATGTGCAGCAAGTGAGAGACCCTGGGACAGTCAGACCTAAATGCAGTCTCTTTATACTCACAAGGCTCATGGATCTCTCACCACAGCCATAGATGGTAGATGATG
>NC_022027.1:28640414-28650907 GCF_000317375.1 Microtus ochrogaster
GGATTAGAGTGTGGCCGCATGCATAAGGTCTAGACTAACATGGATTAGAATGTGGCCGCATGCATAAGGTCTAGACTGCATGCGTAAGGTCTGCAGAGGTTCAAGCCAGATGAGGTCCCGTAACTGAGAGGGGAAGTGGGCAGGAGCTCCCATCCCTGAGCAAGAAGCTCTCTCCATTTGGCATCCACTTGCGAAGGAAAATTTTGTTTTCTCTAAGGAAGTCTCACTGTGGTGTATATAAACCACACTTAAAGGCAAGCCCTGCACCCAGCAGTAGATAACTAACACAAAAATGAGCACAGTGTATTTCTGTAGACTTCCTATCTTGTATGGCTTGCTTTTCTGAGTATTTTTGGGTCTTGAGTGGGGAGGGTTACTGATCTTTTGCTTGTATATATGGTTTCCAATTTTTGTGTTTTTATGATATGTGTGTTTGTCTGTGTTTTTTGTTTCTTGTGTTTTTCTTTAGTTTTTGTTGTTTTGCTTTGTTTTTAATTTCGATTTGTTTGGTCTTTTTCTTTGCCTGTTTCTAAAGAGAGAGAGAAAGGAATGCTATGGAGTTGGGCAGGTCGGGGTGGGGAGGATCTGCACAAATCAGGGGAAGGAAACCGATGGAACATGTAAGTTTTCATTCTGTCTCACACCAATTTCTCAAAAATGTGTTTTCAAGTCTGACTACTTGTTCTTACATAAATTAAGCAAAAGAATATACATTTAGCATGACCTGGTAGTCAGAACCTTGCCTGGAATAAAGTAGGCATTTAGCAATTATATATGGCCTTCGTGTATTACTTCAGAAGCAGAATCGTAGAGATAACAAAAGTATCTGCTTTAGAGCCTTCACTCTTTTTGTGTCTCTTGCTGTCACTGGACAGACACAAAGGAAAACTCTTTTTTTATGAAGTTAAAGGTCACATGACCCTCACCATCAGCTGGCAGTCTTTGTATTGCAAACACCCACCCGCATTTTCAGTGAGCATCTAGGAATTCTAACTGACAGCAGACTGTGTCTTCTCTGAGATGCTCCTGGGAGCTAGGTCTGTGCTGTGCAGAGCCTTTAAATGGAGCATCCTGTGCCCGGCGCTGTTCTGAAAGGCCCTTTAACATAAGGCGGTGGCTTATGGTGACAGAAGCCCCCTCTGTCCTAGATAAACAAGAACACTGAAGGCAAAACTCACAGATTCTGGGGCCTCTTTGATATTCTTTGGAAGATGTACAGGCTGAAGCCGATGATCTCGAGCATTGTTCTAATTATTCTAGCTCAATATGCTAGACACCTACTGGCTCCCAAGAGAGCTGCTGATTTAAACAGGGAATCACCACGTCGGAGGTGAGCATGTATCTTTTCACATATTGAAAGACCAAAAAGGTTCTTTTTTTTTAAGTTAGGTAGCAATTCTCCTGTCTCAGCCTGGGACTATGGATATGTAGCACCATGACTGGATTTCTAAGAGAACCAACTGTTGATGAGGCAATGGTTCTCTGAACACTATCCTGAAGACGCTTGTCCTGGTATCACCCTCCATTTCCTCATTCTGCCCGTTACTCACAGTGAACTTACCTAAGGACAAGAATTAGTGGACGCACCTGGAACGGCTGAGCTGATGAACATGACTCAGACCTTAGCTTCCCAGAACTCCGTGTACTCCTTATTTGCTATCTTACCACTCGTGAGAATAATGAGGATGGTGGTACCAACCTCAAAGGACTTTCATAGAAACAACAAGGCGATGCACACCTTAGACATGAGCAAACGGCTGGGCAACCCTTGCTAAGTTGGCTCTTGCCATATGTTTACTGTGAACTGGTTCGCATTTATACACTCAGCAACTGTTAACTGTGCACTGGTTGAGTGCGAGCTATGTTCTCAGGCTCTGGAAGACAAAATAAAACATTAGACAGAGCCATTAGATGAAGCCACTCACAGCCTAGTCAAAGGAGCAGATAACGCAAAAGCTAGCGATTTATTTACCCTGTGCTAGACCACAGACAGCTTCTGCTAAGGCAGAAGGTCAGGAGTAAAGGGAATTCCAGGGAGCTGGGAGTGGTGATGTACATTTGTATCCTAGCATTGCAGAGGTGGAGGCAGGAGGATTGACAAGAGTTCAGGACCAGCCTGGGCTACACAGTGAGTTTCAGGCCAGTATGGGTTTCTGACAAGTTTCTTTCTCAAAAAATAAACAAAACAAAACAAAACAAAACAAAACAAAAAAGGTGGTAACCATGGGCTAGGCATGAAAACCCTAGTAAGTTGTCACCCATGGAATACAGTGGAACAGGGCACTGTCAGGCTGAGGCCCAGCACTGAGACATGCACAGTGGCTTGAAGAAGCACAAGCAGAAAAAAAAAAAAAAAAGCTTGTATTAGTTTAAATACTCCATCTCCTCCATTCTTACTCAAGTACAAAGAGTCCTAAGGGAGAGAAAACTATTTCCACTATTGAAAACAAAACCCAAAAGAGTCCTTTATAACTGTGTTTATTTGTTCCCTTGTGTTTCAGTAAACACTTTGCTGCAACTGCAGCAACTGTATCAGGCACTGGAACAGACACAAAAACACACACCGGAAGGCCTCCTCTTCACTGGGCTTACAGTCCCGTGGGCTTTGATGTGATGCCATAAAGGGCTCCCCTGCACCCCGCTTCTGTGCTGCTACCACGTGTGACAGTGAGGCATGGTACCCCAACATGGATTGTGAGGCCCAGCCACGCCCAGACCAGAAATCACCAGATCCAGCTTCTCCACTGAGAGACATTAAAGCCCAAACAAACTTGGCAAACACCAGCCCCTCCCTTTGCTCATGCATGCTATTACTAACACCGCAGTCACTTTGGCACTCATTCTGGCGTGCAGCAGTTGTACAGAATGATGGGCTACACTGGGCCATTGTCATGAGTACCTAATCTGTTTTCTCACATTCGTTCCCATTCTTATTTTCCCCCCTTGGTTTTTTTCGAGATGGGGTTTCTCTGTGTAGCTTTGGAGCCCGACCTGGAACTCCCTCTGTAGACCAGGCTGGGATTGAACTCACGGAGATCAGCCTGCCCAAGTGCTGGGATTAAAGGCGTGTGCCACCACCACCCAGTTCATTCCTGTTCTTATCCCTCTCCCACTGTGATAGTCTCTCTTCCCAAATAGTCCTGCTTCTACATTTATGTATCTAGGATATTACATATCATATTGCCACATATATTATACTTTATATGTGGTAATATATATTTATTAACACGGATTACATGTGAAGAAAAGGAAATATACTCTATCCATAATAATTTGGGGAATCAAAGGCTAATATTAATAAGTATCTCCTCAAAATAATTCTTAAGAAAAAGGAAACTTTCCAACACATACACATGTAACCCTAAAGCTATACCATATTCGGTGTTCAGATTTATTTATTAACAGAGCTAATAAATGTAAAACACTGAGAGCAATGGTCGGCATGTATGTGCCATGGAAGTACTGGCAGTTAGTGTCACTTCTGTGTCTCAATTTCTGTAGCATTACTACAGTCACTGAGATAAGCGGGGAGACTCTAATGTGAATAAACACGAGCAAAGAGAATAAACTAACATTATACTACCAATACCACCATGTATTCTTAATAATTCAAAATAAGGGTACAGAAAAAAAGTACCTATGGCCAATTAATTTTTTACTAGTGTCAACGAAGAAAGAATAATCTTTTTAATAAATAGTACAGAAACAGTTGGATAAAAATGAAGTTGAATCCCTACTCCACATAAGAAATGAAAGCCATAAAATTGCAAAACTCTTAAAAGAAGCATAGGTATAAATTTCCATTACCTCAAACTAAACACAGGTTTTTTATTTGGTTGGTTGATTTGGTTTTTTTTTGGGGGGGGGGGTTGTTGGTTCATTTGTCTGATTTTTTTTTTCTGAGATACAGTTTCTCAGTGTAGCCCTGGCTGTCCTAGAACTCTCTCTGTAGACCAGGCTGGCCTCAAATTCAAGAGATCCAACTGCCTCAGCCTCCCAACTCAGCCTACAAAACTCAGTGAGAGTCTCTCTCTCTCTCTCTCTCTCTCTCTCTCTCTCTCTGTCTGTCTCTCTCTCTGTCTCTCTCTCTGTCTTTGTCTCTCTCTCTCTCTCTGTCTCTGTCTCTCTCTCTCTCTCTCTCACACACACACACACACTGCTGAGAAAAAGTGACTATTGATTGCTCAGCCCTATATGAGATATATACATCAACCCCCCTCCCCAGCCCCACCTTATGCCAAGGCTCAGGGAACAGAAGAGTATATGAATTAAGCTGAGAAGGAGCACTGTGAAGTGCTGTCTTCGAGACACGGCCTGGCCATTGTGCTCCTAAGTCATCGAAGCTACAGTCATCTGCACAAGAATCAAGTCAACAAGATCAGTCATTATTCCAGCAGGAAGCACTGACTGGACTCCAAGGGAGGGAGAGGAGGAAGTCAGCACCAAATAAATAAATAAAAGATATTCTAAATTAATAATTCAATATTCATAGCACAGGTGTACAGCATAGCGTGCGCGCAGCCTAGGCTTCAAAGAGAGGGAGAAAAAGAAGGAAGGAGGGGGAAGGAAAGGGAAAGAAAAGAAAAGCCAAACAACCCAATTTGTGAGTAATGAAGTCAAGTACAGTAGCACATACCAAGCATCCTAGCATATGGCAGATAGAGACAGGAGGAAGATGCTGGAGCCAAGAACTCAAGGCTGTCCTGGGCAAAGCAATGTGACCTTGTCTCAAAGCAAGCAAACACATTACAGTGGGCTACAGTCTTGAGCAGACATTTCTCCAAAAAAATCCACACAGATGACCAATAAGCCATGAGACGATATTCAGCATCATTTGCCGGCAGGGAAATGCAAATCAACGTCCCGAAAAATCCCACTTCATACATATCACGGTAGCTAAAAACAGAAAGAACATAGAAACAGGGAGAATCTATACAAACACCGAGAAGTCAGAATCCCCCACACTGCTGTTGGAATGTAAAGGAGCCCGGAGGCTGTGGAAGACCTGGCGCAGTTCCTCAAATGTGAAGCGCGGAGTTACCCTATGACTCAGATATCTACTTAAGAGACTTGAAACATTTTCATACAAAACCTGCACGTGAATGCTCAGATTAGCACTGCCAACAATAGCCCCAAAAGCGGGAACACCCCAGAGGGCTATCAACGGATGAAGAGACAAGCGAAACACTATACAGCCATGTGATGGACTCGTACCTGACCACGAGAGGGAATGAAATACTGGAACGTGGTAACAGTTCGTATCTTGAAAGCATTATACGATAGAAGTGAGACACGAAGGACTACGGAGCGTGCCGCTTCTGTGTAGATAAAAGAATAAATGTACACCAGCCGAAAGCAGATTACTAATTGGAAGAGAAGAGGGGAAATGTGAGGGTGGGAGGCAGCTTTGGGGAGGGGGTAACAGCTGTCTCAACAGCTTGGATAATAGTGAAGACTGCCTATCCTGGAGAGACTCAAAGCCACTGGCCTGCACCCTTCTGAATGATGCAAATGGTGTATTGCATATGCAACTGAATTTCTTCTCTAGGAAAGAATGTTAAGATAAAGAAGCACATGTATAGCGTGCAAACAACAGACTGAGAAAAATTAAAAGTAAAAGAGTTAGAGATAAATTGCCAAGAGGAAAACTGAGTGGAACACGTAGCTTATTTTTCTGCACTCATGGTAAAACAGAATGCGGTAATGAGCTTAGCCTGCTTCCCCTGGAGGCACAGGCCACAGTAGAGACTGATGTTCTGTCTCTGGATTAAGCACCCCACATGGGCAGAACTATCCAGAAGTTACTGGAAATTCTACCAGCGTTTGGTAAGAGCAAAAACAAAGAGTCATACCCATAGACATGTGCTTTGTCCTCAGCCTGGGTCCAAGAGGGTTCTTTTTGTTTGGAGGGTGTCAGCCAATAAAGAGTCTTAACAATTGGTCAACAACTGAGAAAAAGTGACTGCTGAGTGTTTAACCCTAAACAAGATTTACATAACTGCTTCCAAGGAGGAGGGGACACCACAGAGAAGGTGGTGGAAAGACTGTAGGG
The DNA here is from genome assembly GCF_000317375.1 of Microtus ochrogaster. Classification (NCBI taxonomy): domain Eukaryota; kingdom Metazoa; phylum Chordata; class Mammalia; order Rodentia; family Cricetidae; genus Microtus; species Microtus ochrogaster. The sequence goes on from NC_022027.1 coordinate 28,646,467, forward strand.
ACTGGAGGATGGAGACACTATGAAATGCTGTCTTCTGGGTATGACGTGACCATTGCAATAATAAAAAAAAAAAAAAAACCACAGTGTATCATGGGGGTTAGAAGAAGAACTATTTGGGGAAAAGAGGAAGGCCAGTAAGAGTGGAAGAAGACAGGGTAATGGGGACTAATACAATCTCAACACATTCTGTACATGTATGCAGTTGTCAAAAATAAAGTGTTAAAAACATGGGACTGGCAAGATGGCTCAGTAGGTAAAGGCTTTTCTCCTAAGCCCCATGACCTGAGTTCCATCCCTGAGACCCACAAAGTAGGAGAGAACCAACTCCGTCAAATTGTCCTCTGACCTTTACAACAACACTGTGGTTCCCCCCCCACACACACCCCACCCACATGCACACCATCAATTAATAAAATTGATAAGTAAATAAAAATACTCTACAAGTTGCATTAGCATCAAACTGTATGGACAAGCAGTCCTGGCTGGGCACCTGAAGGCTGGTAGCCGGAACATGCTGGGACCTGTGGGCTTCTTCATACGGGCCTCAAACTACAAGAGACCAAGACCCAAGGCACACAGATCCATTCCTCTGAGATGTTCCATGCACTCCTGTGCCACCGGTCAAAACCAGATAAATGGCCCAACTGAGTCATGAAGGGAGGTGAGAGCCCAGGGGCAGAAGGATGGTGGGAGAAATGGGAGACCCGGGTTTATTTCTTTAAACCAGGTAGCCCAGAGGAAATCACAGGTCTGTTTTCTTGGTTTCGCCTTACAGTAGTTACTGCACTAGGCTCTGGAGGCGGTCCACGATAGCCACACCTGGCATCAGCAGACACTGCTGAGAAGCCCTGCCAACCGAGATGGGGAGTGGCAGGCTGGGGAAGGGCCAGGGGAGTGCTCTCACGCTCTAGAGCATTCGCTCGCTCACCCACAGGGAACAGAATGGGAGTGGAATCACCGCCACTCTTTTGATCGATATTTTCCTCTCTGTCTTTTCTTGGCTGGCCCACAGAGTTGAATTCCCTCTGCTCCCATTCACACACAGGCAACAATTCTGCTCCACCCTGATAGCCAGAACTCAGAACTGTGATTGTTGAAACTGGAACTTCCCCAAATCTGGGGGAGGGGGGAAGGGGACAAACAGCCGTGCGCCTCAGAAAATTGTGATCTTTTTTATGATACCAATTTATCAAAAGAAAAACTTCCCATTACTGAATTCCTAGGGGAAATCTGATGATGGGGACTTTAACAGAAATGAAAGCTGCTGCCCGATATTTTCAACAGGATTTGGCCAAAAATAACAAAAGCGTTCCCCAGCAGACTACTTCAGATATTAACGCTTGATAATGGCTTAGTTAGTGACGCCTTGGAAATGACATTTTTTATGTCGGCTGAGCAAGACAGCTTACTTTCTAGTTAACTCAGAAGTGGCAATAAAACAAAAAATAGATAACAGGTAATATGATTTTTGGTATAAATATGCTAGGTGGTATCCCAATTTTATTCTTGACAAAAGCTGGAAGGAGAGACATTCATGGTTTTCTTTCTATGGGACAGGAAATTAAATCAAACATTGAAAATAATAAAACATAGTGTCATTGAAACATATCTGTCAATTTGGAAAAGGTTAATATGTGCTTTTCTGATGGTCTGGGTCTGCTATAATGTGCCTAGATGAATGTCTCAATGTAAGAGAGAAGGCCCCCAGTCTCGGAGATCCAGAGCCCCCAGTGGAAGTACTCACACCTTCCAACACCACCTAATTGGTTGCCTGCGGTACTGGTGACCAAACCTCACACGAGGCAAGCATTCCACCACTGTAAGGTTCGTGCTCCGGTCTCTTTTGAAGCTTTTCATTTTGAGGGAGGGTTTCACTACTTTGTCCAGGCTGACTCTGAACTTAGACTGTAGCCCAGGCAAGACTCAAACCTCAACTCCTCCTGCCTCAGCCTCATAAGCAGGGTTTACAGGCCTGAAGCACCTAGCCTGAGAAAAACTGCATCTGATCCAAGTCCTGTTTCTTAGCTTCATTTGTGTTCCTCTTAACTACCAGTAAGCTAGGAAATCTCTGATTATTAGGGGTCAGAATCATAAGACCCTGGCAGGTAGGTGTTCTTTTCAGTGTTACTTCCAGCAAATCAGAAAGCTCTGAGGAGCTGGAAGGATGTTTCTACAGAGGACCCAGGTTTGATTCCACATGATGGCTCACAACTACCCATGACTCCAGTTCCAGGGGAGCTAATGCTTTCTTCTGACCTTCAAAGGCATTGAGCACACACATGGTACACGTACATACATGCAGACAGAACACTCATACACGTAAAATAAACATTTAAAATTACAAAAAAAGCAAGGAAGCAAGCAAGCTCTGAGCAGACCGGCAAAGGTGTGGCTTTTCAGTCCACACTATAAGACACGAGTGTTTTCAGTTCATACTATAAGACACGAGTGTTCTCAGTTCACACTATAAGGCACGAGTGTTTTAAAATAGTGAAACAATAAAGTGGAGTTGAGGCCATGAAACAAAGCCTCTCCAAGGTCATTACTAAACCCCGACAAGGCACCTCATCTCTCTGCACGCCCTCACCAGCCCACCTGGCACACACTGCGTGTACGCTCCCAGAGGGCTAATTAAAACAGATCCTCGAGAATGCTGACTATCTGTTTGTCCTCAGCCAAAACACACTTCAGATCTCCAGTGTGTGATACGTTGGCTGTATACTTTTTAAAACCTCTGAGCGTGTGGAGGATGTGTGTGAGTGTGGGCCCCACATGCCATGGCACACACGTGGAGATCAGAGGACAACCTCAAATGTTGGTCTGCACTGTCCACCTTGTTGGCGACAGCCTCTCCTGTAGCTTTGTTGTTATGTAAGCTAGCTGGTCCATGAACTTCTGGGGATTCTCTGTCTACCCTCCATTGTGCCATTATGACATGGGCTACCACTTTTTACATGGGTTCTAGAGGTTCAAACTCAGATCCCACACTTCTGTTCCAAGCACTCTTACCCATGAGCCATTTCTCCAGTGCCTACTTTACACTTCAAAAGTACAGTGGCTTAAAAAACTCTAAAAGGAAGTCAGGCTCAGCTGGAAATCCAGAATACAAGCTTCTCTGGGATCCTGAGTTGTCGGCTACGATCATTAGTCTATGAAGCAATGGGAATCTGCATTACTCGATACCATCAGTTCTTCCTACCAGTCAAAAAGGAAAATCAAATGATGCTGGTCTAAGAGCCTGAATGAGAAGGTAGCGCATTAATTCATATTCCTTTCCTAGCTCAGACTGGGATCTGCCAAACTTGTAAACCACATGAAAACCTAAGGCTGAATTTACCAAGCATCAGTATTCAGTGCAAGACACAGAGAGCGTGTCCTACAGAGATGCCTTAGTTAGGGCTGGTTACTACTGCTGTGAAGAGACACCGTGACAAAGGTAACCTAGAAGAGGAAGCGTTTAATTGGGGGCTTGTTTAGAGTTTGTGAGTTTCGTGATGAAACGTACAATGGCAGGCACAGAGACAGTGGCTGAGAGCGTACATCTGATCCACGGGCAGGAGGGAGGAGAGGGACACAGAGACACAGAGACACAGAGACACAGGCCTGGCCTCCTCCGACAAGGCCACACCTACTCCAACAGGACTGCACCTCCTAATCCCTCCTAAACAGTCCACCAACTGGGAACACACCCAAACATATGAGCCTGGAGGGTGCCGCTCCTGTGCAAACCAATGCAGGAGCAAAAAGGGCTTTGTTCTGTAGTGGTTGAATAAAACAAAGAAAGGAGCACAGTGGTGGAGTATTTTTTCTGAATTTGAGCCCCAGCACTGGAGAAGGAAAAAAAAACAAAGGAAAAAAAAAAAAGAAAAAGTACATGTGAGTACAAATGCGAAACTGTGTATCTGTGTATGTGTGTGTGGTTTGTGTGTGTGTATGTGTGCATGCATGTGTGTGTGCATACATGTGTGTGTGAATGTGTGTGAGTGTGCGTGTGTGTGGTTTGTGTGTGTATGTGTGTGTGAGTGTGTGTGTGAGTGTGTGTGTGTGGTTTGTGTGTGTATGTGTGCATGCATGTGTGTGTATGTGAGTATGTGTGCATACATGTGTGTGTGAATGTGTGTGAGTGTGCGTGTGTGTGGTTTGTGTGTGTGTGTATGTGTGTGTGTGTGAGTGTGTGTGAGTGTGTGGTTTGTGTGTGGTTTGTGTGTGTGTGTGTGCATGCATGTGTGTGTGTGAGTGTGTGTGCATACATGTGTGTGTGAATGTGTGTGAGTGTGCGTGTGAGTGTGTGTGAGTGTGTGTGTGAATGTGTGTGTGGTTTGTGTGTGTGTATGTGTGCATGCATGTGTGTGTGTGAGTGTGTGTGCATACATGTGTGTGTGAATGTGTGTGAGTGTGCGTGTGTGTGGTTTGTGTGTGTATGTGTGTGTGAGTGTGTGTG
>NC_022027.1:28655230-28655879 GCF_000317375.1 Microtus ochrogaster
AAGTACTAGGATTAAAGGCATACACCACCACACAGCTCTGCCAGGTTCTTCTGACTGTTACATCTGACTTACAGCCCAACAACTGCACACACAGCCTCAAGCCATCTGTGCCTAAACCTACTCTTCCTACACGCATGTCAAGATGTCAATCTCAGAGGACCAAGAGGGGGAAACTGGAAGTCTGGGATGTCCTCACATGGCTGGTGCCCCTTTCATGGTGATTATATGTGTGATTCTCTAGCAGTAGTTAGTAGAGACTGGAAGCCCTTCATCCCGGGAGGAAGTAGTAAGAAAAATTGTCCCCCAAAGCGGAAAAAAGCATAGGACCCTAAAATCATCCCTGTATGGGAAAAGAAAAAAGAAACAAGATTCAGTCGGTTTTTGGTCCGGTTCATGTGGAGATGTCATAGGCCGTAGCTGAAATCTAATAGTGGTGGCCACATGAGGAAGCGGGGGTCTCTAAGGAAAAATCAGACTCCCGGATAGATCTGTGTGCAGGATAAAAGGGAAGGGGTAAAGGTGCTGGCCACTGAATCGGGGTAGAAGGAGAAGGACATCCAACAGAAATCTGTGGGATTCACATCTCACACCATGGATGGGGACTTGAAGCCTGTGAGAAGGAGTTAGCTAGTTACAAGAGTAAAATATA
>NC_022027.1:28655979-28667079 GCF_000317375.1 Microtus ochrogaster
GTGCGTGTGTGTGGTTTGTGTGTGTATGTGTGTGTGAGTGTGTGTGTGTGTGTGGTTTGTGTGTGTGTATGTGTGCATGCATGTGTGTGTGAGTGTGTGTGCATACGTGTGTGTGTGAGTGTGCGTGTGTGTGGTTTGTGTGTGTGAGTGTGTGTGTGAGTGTGTGGTTTGTGTGTGGTTTGTGTGTGTGAGTGTGTGTGTGAGTGTGCGTGTGTGTGGTTTGTGTGTGTGTGAATGTGTGTGTGTGAGTGCATGCATGTGTGTGTGGTTTGTGTGTATGTATGTGTGTGTGAGTGTGTGTGAGTGTGTGGTTTGTGTGTGGTTTGTGTGTGTGTGAATGTGTGTGTGTGAGTGCATGCATGTGTGTGTGTGCATGCATGTGTGTGTGAGTGTGTGTGTGTGAGTGTGTGTGTGCATGCATGTGTGTGTGTTAGCTGAGCCTACTGCACAGGCACCAAACCTGCCCAGCAGGACAAGAGAACTCATGCACCCTCCACCCAGGTTGACATCAGAAACTGTCCCAACAGTGGGCATACATACACTTTTACTCCTAATTGACCATAAAACATGGGGTGGAAATACCCCTCTTCTCTGGCATCTTGATCAAGCAGTCCTCTGTCCTCAGTGCACCCCACCTTCTCTGACATGGTACATCATTTACAATCCCCCAAAGGAACCACTCACTTGACCTGCCTGCACCTCTGAGTACCAAGCTATTTCTGAAATGTCCTTGACAAATGAGATTGTCTTTTCTGCCAGCCTGTCTCCCCTCACATGCTTCCCTCAAACTCTTCCCACTAGGCTCTGTCTGTCAGTCTACCCAGACTGTACCTGTCCGTCACTAAGGATATCCCCGTGGCCAGACCCGGTGCTCACTTCTTAATTCACCTCCTAGCTGCATTCAACACATGTAGGTGCTCAGCCTCTCTCGGCCTCCATTTCTTTGGTCTTAGAGGCTGCACTTTCTCAATCTCATTTATTTGCAGGCTTGGTCCCCAGTCGGTGAATTATTTGAGAAGAATTAGGAAACATGGTCTTATTGAAGTGGGTGTAGTTTTGTTGGAGAAAAATGCATCACTGGGGGTGGGCTTAGAGGTTTCAAAAGCCTATGCTAGGCCCAGTGTCTGCTGGCTGTCTCTGTGTATGTAAGTCTCTCTCCCTCCTCCCCCCCAACCTGCATGCGATCTATACATCAAGATGCAAAGCTCTCAGTTACTGCTCTTGCACAATCCTGTCTATGACACCAGGCTCCCCACCATGATAATAATGGATTAAGCCTCTGAAACCGTAGGCATTTCTTTTATAGGAGTAGTCTTGGGCGTGTTGTCTCTTCACAGCGATAGAACACTGACTGAATCAGCCCCTCTTTGCTGGATTTCACTTTTCCGTGTGTGTGCCAGACTCCTTGGGCCTGCTTTGCTTCCACACCTAGATACTCTCTTTATGGCTGGTCTCACGTCATGGCTTCAGGCGCTACTGATGCCTCTGAAATCCACTTGCTCGTCCCTGAGTTCCTCGGGGATGATCTTCATCTCTACATCCAACCACAATCCTGAGATCTTTCTCTCAGAACCTGCCAGGTATCTCAGATCTCTAGGCACCCCAAAGCCTGCTTCTGACCCAGTCTTGGCTATCTGAGGAAATGCCTCATTGGCTCCCTAGCCACTTGGCTCAAATCCAGGAGCTTTCTTTGATCCCCCCCCCCACCAACCCCACCCTCATATCTTAAATCTAATTTCTCGGCATGTTCTTCAAGCTGTAGATAGGAAGTATTTTCTAAGTATTCAACTCACTTCTCCACTTTCCTCCATTAGCATTCACGCCCATCACCCCAAATTCTTGTGTTCTCCTCTCGCCTCAGGGCCTGCCAGCTGCCCACACCCTCCCACACTGACTACGGAGGCCTTCAAATAACCTGCTTTGACTTAGGGTAGAAGCAAACTAAACCAAAGGTACGATTTTAAGATGCCTTTGCCTGTTTGTACCTCCAGTCTCGGTTCTATGCCACAGCCCTTAAAAATGATGCTGAGAAGAAGGCCAAGCTAGGCTCTCAGAAGGGTATAGTGGACTTAACGGGAAAGAACTGAGCTATTCCAGCAAAGTCCTCCTAAAGCAGTTGACATTCGGTACTCCCAACCCCAAACAGTTAAAAATCCAGGCAGTATGGCAAAACTACTCAGCTGACCCACAGTTACTACAGGCACACAGCACGGGCTAGCTTCGTCAAGACCAACAGAGCCTGGCTCAGATCAGGAAAACGACATAACCATTCCATAATCTCCTGCACAGCAATGAATCATTGTTCTTATATGCTCTTGAGTTTATATGGGGATGTATTAAACAGCATGATTGTGGTGATAACTGATAAAACTATAGCCACCATCATAACCTTATCAAAACTACTGCAATGTCCCCCGCTGGGTTCTCCTTATCTCCTTGTAATAGCTTCTCCATTGGCCAGTCAGCGCAGTCTTTTAAAAGCATGAATCATGTCCATGTTGTTATTCCTGCTTATAAAGTGGCATACACTAAGAGCCACTTTAACTTAGCGTACCTCCTACTCCAACTGTATTTAGGACCACCCTCACCCTGACCCACCATGACTTAAACATACTACCATCCTTCTTGTTCTTGCAGCTGAGAAATCCATCCTTTGTATGTGATGGGCCTTCTGCCTAAGGATGTTTCTTATCTACCTATCTCTGTACCTCTTCCTTCCCCTTCCTTTCCCCACTCCACCTACTCCATCTAATTTGAATTTTATCTTACATGTCACATGCAAAAAAAGGCATTGCTCTCACTACCTGCTATAGTTAATATTGACAGACCATATGACAGAATCTCCACTCACCTAGGAGACAAGTTCCTGGTCACGCCTGTGAGGAATGATCTAGATTAGGTTGAACTGAGGTGTGAAGACCCAGCATGTCTGTGGGTTACACCACCCGCCTGGCTAGAGCCCTGGGCTGAACAAGATGGTGCTAATGAGCTAGGCACTAGCAAGCATCACCTCTTCTCTGCCTCCTGACTGTGGATGTAATGGGACCAGTCCTCCAGCTCCTGCCACCAGAGCTCTGGGCCGTGATGGGCTGGACCTGCAAACTGTGAACCAAAACAAACCCTTCCTTAAGCTGCTGTTATCACAGCAACAAGAAAGATAACTGATGCATCCCAGATCTAAACCAGACAGACTAGCTGGACGCAAGCCTGCAGTCCCAGTACTGGGGAAACAAGGGGGTTGGCAAGATCAAATCCAGCCAGGTTTATTCAGTAAGAGCCTATTTCAGAAAAAAAAAAAAAATCAATCAGTGAAGGCTGGAGCCATGGCTCAGGGGTTAAGAGCAGAGGTCCTAGGTTCGATTCCTGGGACCCACATGGTGGTTCCCAACTATTCTTAACTCCACTTTCAGGAGATCCAATACTCCACCAGGCATTCATATATGGTGCATATAGCTGCACCAAAACACCCATACACATAAAATAAATACTAAATAAATAAGTAAGACAAAAAACTAATAACTGAAAAAATAAAACGTCTCGTCCATTATATTCTGTTTAATTCCCATTCTTAGCATTCTAGTAATCGCTGTAAATTTTTCTTCATTCTGTGTACTTTTGCTGTATGTTCTTGCCATTAGGTGTTAGGGTGCATGTGCATCCCACCCATCCCTAGATCCTCAGCTCCCAGAGTTCTTTCACACCGTTTAGGTTCTCATTAAATGTTGTGCGGGAGCCCCCTAGCTGAGTTCGTCAGTGAGTGGACCAGATCCTTTCTGAGAGAAGGGTTATTTTGTATGTTTTAGTTGAGAGAGAGAGAGAGAGTGTGTGCGTGGTCTGTCTTTTTGCTTGTTTCAGGGTTGTTTTGTTTTGCTGAGACCAGTCTCACTAAGGAGCTCTGACTAGCCTCGAACTTGCAGTGTTCCTTTTGACTCAGCCTCCAGAGAACTGGCTGAAACTCGGTTTTCGCAAAGGTGGCAAGCTAACATGGAAGAAGAAAAGACACACTGGCTCTGCCAGTTTGAACATAAAAACCATTACACCTCACACGGGATGGGCTCAAAACAGCCGAGAAGAGAAGCGTGGCTCTAGCCTCACAAACTGTGCAAAATGGATACTACACTCACTCTCCGCGCTTCCTTCCTCATTTATGAAACGAGGTAGTAATTACTACCTCACAGGGCTGTGAAATGAAAGAAATGCACAGGAAGTACCTGGCCCGGCACACGGTCACCTCGTCACTCAGCAGGAAGGATGGTGATGGAGATCCGTGTTACACTGATCAAACTACCATCGTCCACAGGGTCTTACTCAACCTACTGAGTCTACTTAAAGTTCTGGGTTTTTCCATATGTAAGCATTTCAAGTTGCCCCTTCTGATCAAGAACGCAATGAGCACAGAACTTAGAACCAGTTGGGTTAGGTTCTGGCTCTTCTTCGGCAACTAGCTGGGTAGCCTCGGGCGAGTCACTGACTTCCCAGACCTGAAAGTTTCCTTGCCATGTGCTCTGTCCAAGCAGAGCAGGTGGGACAGGAAGATCTCTGTGAAGAGGCGGAGAGGCTGATGCAAGACAGAGGCAGGAGGCCAGAGGGACAGGCAGATAGTCATTCGACATCGCTCCACGCCGGAGTACAAGCAGGGATGTTTCAACAACCTTCGCATGGGCTTTGCCACACCAAGCGCCTCCCAACACCTCCCAACCTGTCAGACGACAACAAGTACTTATGCCCAACCAGAATCTCACAAGGGCAGGGGCATGCCAACATTCTCTACAGCAGGGCACAGTGGCTAGCAATGCCATAATAGAGTGTGCTTTCTACATGTTTATTGTATGTTATAGCAATGCCATTATAGAGTGTGCTTCCTACATGTTTAATGGACAGAGGAATGAATGACCAAGTTCATTTATTTGGGAAAGCCTGACCTAAACAACATCAAGCCTGTTTCTTGCATGCATTTCTGAGAGCACTTAATATGTGAGCATGCTCTATGAATCACATCAAATACAGTGTTTCCCAACTTTATTTGGTCATAGAACTCATTCTATTTCCCTTGAACCTTATTAACATCTCTCGGAGTTGTAGTATTCTATAAAACATGCTTTGAGAGACATCATAAGCTTATATAGTGTACATCATTTTTACTATCATGAAGGAAGTTATCTGACTTTTAATGCCCAGGGTAATTAAAGGGCTGAGAACTTTGATTCCTAGCTAGTATACAGCCACTGTCTCCTAGCATCCCAGAATGTAAGCCTCCCATCACCAGGTAGGGCCTGGTGCTTCTAGGCAGCAGAATGGCCAATACAATTATGCCTCATGGAACTGGGTTCTCTCTTCCCTTCCTACCATTCGTACCCCAGCAAGCCTTTTCGTATCTCTAGGTTCTCCACAAGTTGTTCCCTTTGCCTGGACAGCTCCTCAACTGTTGAGCTACCTACAGCAATCCTATTTGTTTCTCAAGGTCTGGCTTACAAGTAATCTCTCATAAAGTCCCCCTTTGTCACTACCAGCCACTCCCATTACAGACCCCCACAGACAAGCAACCATATACACTGCTACAGCAAACAGAAAGTTAGCTGCACACATGAAGATGGGGACGGGTAGAGAGGCAGAGCTGGGAGAGAAGAACAGAAGCCATCAAACCAGAATGACTAACAGGCTGGTAGGAGGCGAAGCCAGGAGGATATGTGCAAGAATGGCTTGAACTCTAAAGGAGAAGGGCAGAAAGAGATGCCCTGGGCGTAGCAGAGGTAACCCTCTCTGAGGGCTGCGGGGAAGGGAGTGTTTGGGCTGTGTGTGGGAGAACTGATTCACAGTGGAACCAAGGTCTCCCTCTCGGAGGGCTGCGGGAAGGAAGCCAGCGGAAGGATGGAGTATAGAATCACAGCCGGGGTGAAAGGCCACAGGCAAACAGCAGACCGGAGAGGCGGAAAAGTCAAGGCAAGTAGGGCCGAGAAGGAGGCTTTGATCCAAGCTGGGCTGGGATCCCAGAGAGGGCCGGGAGCCACATGGGTTGCATGCTCAGCTGTCTTTGATCAGCATTCAAAGAGTAGGATGGTGATTACTCCCTAATGTCCATGAAGAACAGATTTCTCTACTATTCTACTCAAGGATCAACGTTCACCCCGCCCATACCCATGTGTGTGGGCTACCCCTGGGGAAGGGGAGGGTGCTATGGGAGGGTTGGGTGTGGTGTCTCCTTTCACTGGGGAAAGGAGTGACAACCTAGGAGGAAAGCACAAAGGTTGATAGGACCCAAAGTCTGCAGGGATCAAAGACATCTGGGTCCTGAGGAGACAGCAAGGCCCAAGAATGCCTATGCTCCCCTGGAGACGGACCGTGGCAATGGGGAAGCTAAGGCTGCATTTTCAGAATTGAAGAAGATTTAGTCAACTGTAAATAATTAGATTTAAGTAAACAACAACACAAACGTACTGGCTCACAGAAGTCTAAAGCCCTGGATGCATGAGCACAGCAGAACCCTGAGCTTCAAAGGCGGCTGTCTCCATTCTCCCCACAGCTCACTGCCAAGTCCCCCTGGGTGACAGCTCACTCTCTCCTAGGAGCCAGAGAAAACCTTTTTGCTTAAAGAAAGCAGAAGGGGAGTAGGGAGGTAGCCAGAATTAAGCACCAGCTCCCGAGCCATTCACATGGTCTGATGCAGGGACTCCTTAGACTGAGTTCTACCCAAACCACCTGAACCCCAGTCCCCAAAAACAAGAAGCCAGGGCCAAAAACCAGTGAGCCAACTAAGGTGGGGCTCCTGTTCCTAAGGACTCAGGGGCCACAGACAGTACAACCCCAGTAATAACAATCCAATCCAGAAGAGGGGGCTGACCCTCATCAGCTATATGACCTCAGGTAAAATACTTCATTTCTCGATGCCTCCAGTTCCTTACTAGACAATGGGATATAATACCTGCCTCCTGGACATGTTTACAAGGGTGAAATTAAATAAATTAAATAACACACATGAACAGCTCAGCACAATGCCTGACACGAAGCAAGCCAGAGCCCGTCACTATTATTAGAAACCACCACGATGACATTGAGTGTCATGAGAAGGCCTGTACCACATGAAGGGTGAGCGGGGACTCCATGAAGGAGAGCCACGTCAGCACTTCCATCGGTGAGTCCGGGGTCAAAGAGCATTAGAGCAACTAAGGACACAAGCCAGAGGCCCAGGAGCTAAAGCCAGGTGACAATGCAAATCAAGAAATGTGTTGTGCACCTGGGAATGAAATCACCAGGAAGACACAGAAGGCTCCAAAGTAAAACAGTGTGGAGGGTAACGTGCCTCTGGGCACACTCTCAGCAGGAGGAGAGGCTAACTGGAGCTGCTTTCCTATCTCCAGTCACCGGCAAGGGGGATAGGACCCTGCTCATTGGAAGGAGTCATGGTAATAATAATAATACAGTTATGCTCACTCAGACGCAGAGATGACGACGACTCATTCTCTCCCCGAAATGCCTGTGCACAACTTAGGAGGCCCAACACCTTCCTTTCAAAGCATTGCCTTTATCTCTCTAAAATCTGTAGCAGAAAAGAAGCTGACCACCAAGTCTCTGATGCAAATGACAGCCCACGGTTTTGCAAGAACCCTCACAGCTATGTCTGGTAGCCTGAGAGACAGGCAGGTAAATAAGATGGGGGCGGTCAAGTGGGTCCTCTGGAGCCAGGGGGGACTGTCTGCTCTGCAACTGTGTTGTCAACGTGGCTGTGACCACACAAAGCTTCTTTGCACTGCAGACAGCCTTCCCGCTGCAGGCACTTTGATCTAAAACTGAGCAGTGTAAAACATCTCCCCATGAACCGCAACTCTGTTACTTCGCGAACTGCCCTCCACAGGACACGGGACTGAATCACACTGCATTTGTTGCGCTGCATTTATTATCTCGTGTTGTTCCTAGCTGCTTCTCAACAATCATTTACGATATGGTTATACAGGGAAATCAGAGTATTGAAGCTTCCCTCTTTGGATTTATGTCTAGAGATCCATCCCGAGGCCTCGCGAGGCCTACCCCTGAGCCACATCCACAGCCCTGTTAGCAGAATGTCTGAGTCAGCGTGGCTCATAGAGTATCTCCATCTGCTGCCATGAAGTGATCTCAGGCTCTCTTCAGGGCTGAGGGTTTGGGGCCACACCTGAAGAAAATAACTTTTCATTTTATGAGGGGCAGATCTTCGTATTTGACCCCAGGCTTTCAAATATGTTGAGTAGGTGAGAAGGGCCCAGCAGAACACAAAGGAGAGAGCTCCAGGCTCAGAAAATACTTAGAAGTATAGCAAAACCTCACTGAACCTCAGGCCCTTCGTCTACAAAATGCCAAAAATCTTACTCATTTGAGAATTATTTGGAGAGTGAAATGTGTTGAGCCGTGAGTAGACTTTAGCAGAGGTCCTGGCACATTATACAGACCCCATAAACATGTGAAATGTTTACTATTGGGGGAAAGGAACACTCAGGTGAATATTGTTGTAGTTAGGGTTTCTAGTGCTTTGATGAAACACCATGACCAAAAGCAACCTGGAGAGAAAAGGGTTTATTTCACAGATAACAGTTCCTCACTGAGGGAAGTCAGGACAGGAACTCAAGCAGGGCAGGAACCTGAAGGCAAGACCTGACGCAGGGGTCATGGAGGGGTGCTGCTTACTTGCTTGCTCATCATGGCTTGCTCAGCACACTTTCTTACGGAACCCAGGACCACCAGTTCAGGGATGGTGGCACACATCCTGATGATGTGATGAATGAACCCCACAATAGGCTGGGCCTGCCCCATCAATCACTAAGAAAATTGCCCCATAGCCTGATCTTAGGGAGGCATGTTCTCATTTATCCTTTCAGAAGACTCTAGCTTGTGTCAAGTTGACAGAAGAGGAGCCAGCACAAAGGGCTTCCCTAGCACTAGCTAGCTTGGTGTCTGAGATGCAAAGGTGGCACCCTGGCCACCTGTCTCCTCGCTGATCCTCCCAAAGAGCAGAGCGCCTTGGGAGTATTTTGCTCAGTCTTCTACTGTCCAGATGAACCTATTTCTCTAAGCCCACTATGTTTTCAAGAAATATCAATAAAAACTTGGGAAACTATCACAGGAAAAAAAATGAGTGAAATTACTTATGGTTCATTAACCACCTATTATGATTGAATCCAAAATGTCCCCAACGGCTAGTGTTTTGAACACCTGGTTCCAAGCCAGTGGAGTTATTTTGAAGGCAGGGAGCTTCTAGGAGGTGGGGCTGGCAGAACCAGGTCACTGGGAGGGTGCCTTTGAAGCCTACACTCACTTCTGCGTCCAGTCTAGCTCTCCCTTTTCTGTCTGCCACCATGGGAACATGCTACAGCCTCAGGCTCCCATCACCATGGATGCGGCTGCCATGACAGATTGCGCTGTCATGACAGACATCACAGACAGGAACAGTAGAGAAGTGAGCCTTAAAGGAGTGCTTTCTTGCTGGAGACCAGAGGATAAACTTAACTCCGTATCCATGGAATTTCCCTCAGACCTGATAGAACAAATGGAATATAAAATTCTCTCTCCGTCCCTCCAGGTGTGTGTCTACATTTCCTATCTATGATGAGACTCACTCTTTCTGCTATGGTGGACTGAAATCTCTCTGAAACCATGAGCTGAGATAAATTTTTCTTCCTTTTAAGTTGCTTCCATTAGATATCTGGTCACGGTGCTGTGACAGCACCTGCCTCTTCTGTATCAACTGGTTTTAAAATGATCATCAGATGAGTCCACTCACCTGAATCCTAAGAATTGTCTCGTCCTTTGACATTTCCATTCTCTTGAGTATTCATTCTTAAAAACACTTCTCCCCAGCACCCACTGATTCCCAGGTAATAGCTTTGTGTAGAATAGTTCCAAGATCACCTTGAAAGGCACACTTTTCCCCCTGAATTCCTTCATTTTCTAAAATTCTTTAAGAAAACTAATGAGGCGCAAGTGTTAAGAGCATTGCAGAGGAGCTGGGTTCAGTTCCCAGCACCCACATCAGGAAGCTCATATCTGTCTATAACTCCAGTTTTGGAGATCCGATGCCTTCATGCCTTTGTGGGCACCTACATGCACACGGTGCATTTAAATTCACACAGATATATACAAAACTAATAAACCTTTTTTAAAAAGAAAAAAAGGCAGGCAGAAAGGAAGGAGAAAAGGAAGGAAGTTAATGGACTTCTCAAGCAATTCTTTTAAAACAAGGGAATCCTAATGAAGTTAACGAAGTAGGAGCATGTTCTTCAAATGCTGCATTTGGTTAAAGCAGTATAATCGTGCTACTCAAGCATGCGTTACACACACACACACACACACACACACACACACACGGACAGATGGACGACGGACAGATGGATGGATGGACAGATGGGGAAGTTTATATTTCATTGTTCTAACAAGTCTGAGAAAAACTCCATAGACAACTATGCTAAATTTACCCTCTGATCCTCGGCAAGACACTGCCTCCTCTTAGGCTCACTTTTCCTGTCTATAAAATGGGCACAATACAGGTGTTCTTTGCCAAATAGAGAAGCCATCTCATTGTTCACGCATGTGTATAAAACACCCTCAGAAAAGCTCAAAGTTTTTTACAAGCATTCGGCTGTGTACCTTTCTGAAGTGGGCTATTAATTATGTGTCATTACGCTTTGTTTAATAGATGGAAATAGCTGAAGCATGGGAGCATAATTCCAGTTAATAGCTGACTTAGAAATACAACTGAGGCTTAATGCATGGGAACAAGATAGCAGGAAAGATGTCTGGAGAGCCAGATCTAAGCAGGAATTTGCTCCGCCCTCACTCTTTTATGGTAAACGTCTCAGCTGCCCCTGATGGCCAGCACACTTTCCTGAACCCTGCTTGCTTGCCCGGTAGAGGGATGGGGGAGGAGGGCTTGGAGTTTCCCAAGTACCTCAGATGCCTTCACAGGAAGATTGGTAAACCCTGGCCCAGTACAATGGACAAAGAGAGTTAGAGTCACCATCAAAACCTCTCCACCTTTTGTTATTGACCCTTGGAGACTTCCTACCAAAAGTCTAAAGAAACAATATGTCCAAGAAGAACAAGGCCCTAGACATGGGCCTGTCACCTGCTACTGCC
>NC_022027.1:28668670-28680542 GCF_000317375.1 Microtus ochrogaster
TTTTTTTTTAATACTATGCTTTCTCTAGAATAGTATCTACAATACAGGTGGGAAAACAAAACCAGTTCATGTGAAATGTGTAAGCCAAAGGGGGCTTTGACAGCTTCAAACCTTTCTAAGCATGAGAGTCAGCTGTGTCTAAGTCTAATCTAGGCTACACTGGGTGTGGATGAGTTTAACCTAGGCTACACTAGGTGTGTACGGGTCTAACAGGAAGACCATGTCGCACTCTGAAAAAAAGAGCCCAGTGTGGTGATGCATACCGTTAATCCCAGCACTGGGGAAAAAGAGATTAAGGGTCTCTGTGAGTTCAAGGCCAGCCCTGTCTACCTGGTGAGTTCCAGGTTAGCCAGGGCTATGTAGAGATACCCCATCTCAAAATAAAAGTTAGATGATAAATGGATGAATGGACAGACGGACAGATAGACAGACAAATAGATACGCACAAGTATTCCCTTTGGAAAAAAGGCCCAGTAGACATAGTGGTACACTCTTGTAATTTCAACTCCTCTAAGGCTAAACTGGGAGGCCCACAAGTTCAAGGCCAACCTGGGCTACACAGAGAGAACCAATCATGAAGACAAAATAAAATAACAACAACAACAACAACAATAATAATAATAATAAAACCAATGTGTTTAGGCTTCTCCTAGTCTAAGCCTGGTTTACACATGGACTTGGCTTCCTACAGTTTTGCTCAACTAGTAGTGGACTAGAGAGAACTGAAGCCATCTGTGGGCACCCACTGGGGAACAGCAACATGGCTCTTTTCTGATGTCTGTCCTTGTCTCTCAGCCACCACGGATGGTCAAGTCAAAGCTGGCTGTTTTGCAGCCATGCCCACTGCTCACACTCCTCCCCATCCCTGGGCACACCTGCCTTCCAAGAGTCCAACGCTCTGCCCTGCTTGCAGGTAAAATGCTTAGGGAAAAATGTTCTTCCTGCTTCTGTGGAGGCTGATGCCTGGGGGCAGTCCTCTGTGTGTCACCACTGAGATTGCTGAGGCCGTGAGGCTCCTGGAAAAAAAATGCTGAAGGTCACAATTCAAGAAGAGAGACTGAGCGGTGACTCAGCTGGTAAGCTGGGGCCGGGAAAGTTGCTAAGGGCAGGCTAAGTCAGTATCCCTGTTCTGCCAGCCAGAAACAGGAACTCGGTACACATTCCAAGAAGGGCAAGCACTTGAGAACAGGAAGAGAGGATTCTGGGAAGGCAGCTGGTCTACAGAGAAACCATATCTGCCAGTTCTGAGGCCACACGGTCACCAACAACGCATGGACCATCCTTCAAATTACCCTCACACAAGACATGTGGTGGCCCAAGCGACCACTAAGAGTCTTCAAAGACAACCCAGAGGGGAGAAAGAGGACCAGGACCCAAACACCAGTGAGCTCCCTCTAGAGTGAGGAGCTCCCTTTAGTGAGCTCCTGTGCACAGGTCTAAGCCTGGTTTACACACGGACTTGGCTTACAAGTAGTAGTGGACTAGAGAGAACTGAAGCCATCTGAGGTCCATCCAGTGAGACTCTCTGCAGCAGACTGGCTAGAAAGCATGTACTTTTGATACAGGCAGGGACACAGACAGCACACCACTCACACCCAGCTGCTGGAGTCTGGGTACCGGCTGCTGAGGAAATCTACATCCCTGCACTAAAGGCAGGAGGATCAAAAGCATCTCCTTAACAACCCCACATCCCCATCTGATGGAGGAAGGTCATTGGCTAATAAACAAACTGCTTGGCCTCATAGGTTAGAACATAGATGGGTGGAGTAAACAGAACAGAATGCTGGGAGGAAGAGGAAGGGAGGTAAGACGCCATTTCCTCTCCTCTCTGGGGCAGACGCGATGAAGCTCCAACCCAGGATGGATGTAGGCTAGAATCTTCCGGGTAAGCACACCTTGGGGTGCTACATACTTTAATAGAAATGGGCCAAGCAGAGTTTATATGAATACAGTTTGTGCGTTGTTATTTTGGGACATAAGCTAGCCAGGAGGCTGGGAGCCAGGCAGCAGGAATGCTGCCCACAGCTCCTACTACACCCACCCCTCACTGAAATCCCAATAAAATCAATTGAGAGAGAAAAGTATTTTTCCATTGATGTATAAATCAGAAAAGAGAGAGAGAACACAACACTAGACACATCTGTAAGGTGAGGAGAAGGCAACAATTGAACACATACTCTTAGATGAAGGAGCTAAAAGGCAAGGGGATTAACTAGACTCTATTCAGAAAGCTTAGTTCTGTGAGGATGAGGGAGCATCTAACGTGCTCAAGGTTCTGGGTTCCATTCCCAACACTACAAAAAGAAAAAAGTCAGCTGAACCTCCCAACATCCCTTCACCTACATGGAGAAGTGGAGTGGAGGCTCTTCTCTACCTTCAGGTCAAGTTTGGAAGAGCAGCACGAAAGGGTTCTGAGACTCCACATCCAGCCTCGTTGCAACTGTGAGAGCTAGGCCTCGAGAAGACCAGAAGAGCCCTCTGGTCCCTCGCACCAGACCAGCAATGATATTGGAGATCGCCCTGATCTGACCACAAGGACAACACAACAGTCCAAGGCCAGAGTTATCAGAAAAATAGCACCTTGGACACTCGTGTCACATACATTGCCCATCTCCAGGAAAAACCTAAATGTCACACCCACACATCAAAAAGAACTAGAAAAGGCCCAGTCACGGCACCACAGACTTTGCACCTGGCCCAGCCCAGCCTGCCTTGGGAGGTCCAGTTGAATCAGCTTAAGAAGAAACTAAAGCCAACAAGCTAACCCACATCTTCAGCTTGTTGGGTAACCCAGGGCAACCAGACCAGAAGGAACACCCCAACACACTGCCTGTTTTCACTACACTTTTGCAAACCCCAGGACTGTGGGGTAGGGAAGGCACACTTCTAGACCAAAAGTCAAAAGTCAATCGGTTCCCCAGAGATAAGATCCTAAAAGCAAAAAATAAAAAGAAGTGTATACACACACACACACACACACACACACACACACACACACAGTGCCCAATTGTACCTACTTGGAGAACAACAACAAAAAAAAACTTTTAAATTCAAAATGCTAAAAGCATTATTAGAACCAGATACGGTGACACACCTGTAATTCCAGCCCTTGTGAGGTTAAGGCAGGAGGATAATGGCCTTTGAGCCAGCCTAGGCTGGCATGAACTACACAGCAAGTGAATTTTAGGCTGGCATAAACTACATAGCAACAATAATAATAATACTAACAAGAGTAACAATGTTGAAGACATTGAAAAACTCAATGTTAGAATGGATACTAATATTGAGAAAAATCTTCCCAAAAGATTTTGGAAATAACAAGACATAAATTACGTAAGGTACAAACTAAGAGGATTGATCTAAAATACCTAACATAAAACAAACAAATAGGAGAAATAGGAAAAAAAATCACCAATGAAATAATTCAAGAATATTTCCCAAACAAAAAATTCCCAGATTCAAAGGCCCAGGACATGAGATGAAAACAAGGGCAAACCAAGGCACAGCACCAGGAAACTCAGAGATGATGGTGGAGAACAAGAAAATATGTCAGACCCCCACAGAAAAGCACAGCAGGGCTGTGGCCTCTACTCAGGCTGTGCATAAAGATTAAGGACCCAGAAGGTCACAATTTAGAAGATCCTGGATAATACCCACCCTCTGAAATTTCCACCCCAGAATTCTACACTCAGCCAATCTACAAATTTTGAGGGGGAAACAGGTATCTTCAGTCATTTTTAGTCCCAGAAAGATTGACATCCCATGCATCCTTTTCCAGAAAGTTCTGAAGAGTCCACCAAAATAAAGAAAGTTACATGGATACCAGGAGATGGACCACAGGGAAGAGGGAATGGGAGAGTCCCAGGATTCTCAGTGACAGGACAGCCTCAGGGTGACAGCTGTCCCCATAAATGGAAGTCCACCTCTCCAGAGTTCTGCCAGGAAGTTCAGGTTCAGCTTCCTGGGAAAAATGAAATTAGCAGAAGACCTGATTCCTTTAAGGGAAGGCTTAGAAAACTAACTAGTCAAGGGTTGTGGATTAAATTAATGAGAAGTATGTACACACACACACACACACACACACACACACACACACACAAGTCAAACAGTTATTAATTCCAAGGAACACATAAATCTGTGTTTGGTTTAGCTGTGACTATCAACCTACCATTAACACTGTGGCCTACCCTGACCTAGCCGTCCACAAGCCCACATTCTGGGCCTACATATATTTACACTTACATGTGTTTGCTTCCCCAATGGTAACCTAGTTGTTTGTGAGGTTTGGTTTGGTTTTGTTGTTTTTAATTCCTTCCTTTTGCCTCTCAAAAGAAAAAAAAAAAAACCTGTAACTTTCAACCTCTGTTTCATGGTAACTTAGGTCATCTGAGCTCTATAGAGTAAAACACAGAGTGGAAATTAATAGTTACACACCAACCCAAGGAAGGACTGGCTGACCCAGGCAGAGATAAAAAGGTAGACCTTGGTGGAAGCAAGCATGGATAGAAAAATATCCTCTAAACCCTCTCCTCTAGGTGGCTTGTGGTTGTTTTTTTCCAACAGAGCTCTTCTAATAGCATAATCACACTGAGCAAGATAAGCTTCCCACTGCTGATGATCACAGATCAATTTCATACCTGTTTTACAGACCTGGATGTTCCACTGAGGACCCTAACTGAACCAATACTGCTGTCTCCCAAAACTGTTGGTACGTATTCAACTTGAAAGACTTTGTTTCACCTGCTGCACACTGGTCAAGACGAGAGAGCATCTTACGAGGGCCCTAAACAGGGGCAATGTCATCAACAGACTCTTCCCGAGCATCCACAGGGGAGCCAGCACCAAGCTGGGTATCAGTGCTCTTACTAATGCTGTAGACAACAAATGATCTCCCTCAGATGGGAGTCAAGACCCAGGGAGGAATGAAGGAATGAAGCCAAAATCTAGAAGAACAGGGGCAGGGCAAGGAAGGGAAGCACCAACCAGAGCAGCCTGGAGAACCTGTAGGCAGAGGTGTGTATAGAGGCCCAAAGACTAATCAATCTCCCAGCACCCTAGGCGCCTGGAGGAAGGCAAGAAGGCTAGTCATTCTTCTTGAAGAATACAAACAGACCAGTAATTGTCCACAGTCTCTCCAATCTTCTTTAACGATCAACCGTAAGGGAGAAGGTGACCATCTACTGATCATTACAGGTTTCATAAAAAACATAGCCCCTGCCCTGCTCCAAACAACTTAATGCAGAGTGAAGTAAGGAAACTTTACAGTTTGGCAACGCTAAAACATACATCCATACTTTAGATTCTTTCCTACTTGGGAAGAGAGGAAAATTCTAGGCCACAGATCCATGTAGGGCAAAGGTATTGCCAACTAGAGCGCAGCATTGATTTGCATGTGTTTACAATACTCGTCCCACACAGTTCCACAAGCCAGAAGGCACACACCCTTGTGGGAAGAATGGGGGCCATTAACATAAACACAGCACAGAAAGCACCCTGAGTTGTCAAAGACAGGAATAGCGATCTGATTAGTAAGAGCCTGGTGAAAGGACAAGCCTTTCCTAAACAATGAAAACATAACTGAACAGAAAAGAATGCTTCTAAATACTTAATGGATAAGTTTAGCCGCGCTTCTATCCACCTCTCCCCAGAGAAATCAAGCTATTCCACATTACATTTGAGTCTTGCAGACCAAAGAGCGACCAGTGTCGTTAACTAATCTATTAAACCCCACAATATGCTTGGGAGGCTTGCTGATACGTTGATGCTTCCTCCTACCACTCCCTAGCTCTGTAAAAGAGAATTATCTGGGGGAGGGGATAGATTATCAGAGTTTCCTAAGAGGAAAATGGGGACTCACTGGAAAAATGTAAGGCATAGCTTAAAGCACACAACTATGCTGGTGAGCCTCCAAACCCACTTACCCATCAGCCACCCTGTTGTTCCAACTTAACACTGAGATCCGCTCGTCTAATCAAATATCCCAGTTCCCAAAGACTGGCCCAACATGGGACCCGGTACATAAATGCATAACTGTTATCTGCCAATGACAGGAAAAAGTTAAGAAATTTAAGATCCAGCCAAGATTGCACCGTCCTGGGACAAGGTCCACATAGTTTTTTTTCCGACCCTGTTTATCAAGATCCAAATACTACTTCCCAGAGGGGGGGGGATAAATAAATAAATAAATAAATAAATAAGTGCACCTGACGGGGTGACGCATTCGGCACAGGCAACTGTGGACCCATCTCCGTGAATTCTAACTTTCCCGCGGGACAAGCAGAGGAGAAAAGCAGCCTGCTGCTCTACTGGGGAGGGAACTCAACAGCGAGTGGTTTCCCCTCAGAAACCAAGTCCAAAGGAGCTCACATTGGGCGCCCGGAGAGAGGCTGCAGCCACAGGGAAGGCGCGGCCATCAGGGGAGCGCACTGGTCCCTTCTTCCAGGCCGAAGAGGACGGGTCCCTCACCTGACACGGAGAGCCCACTCTCACCTCTACGCAAAACGCAGAAGATTCTTCCCAATCCCACTAAAGTCAGCCTCCAGCAGGTGGATGCCACCTCCATGGGCGCGCACCCCGTCCGGTCCTCCCCGCCAGGAGTCCCTGAGTCCTTACCTAGACAGAGCGCGGGCTGAGCCAAGCCGGGACCGGGCGACGTCCAGACTGCGGAGCCTCGAGCCGGGCGCGCGGTGACCGTGCGCATCGGCACGCCCATCGTCTAGCTCCGCCCCTGGTCCCGCCCCTCGCCGCACCTCCCCTGCCCTCTGTGGTCCACAACCACGAGTCCCCCACCTTCCTTCCGCGAGTTCAAGGAAGCCAGAGGCTGGCGTCAGAGCCGTGCGGCCGGGGCTCCAGTGTCCTTTATCCACACAGCCGCGGCGTGGGCTTCCCGACTTCCCTTCCCGAGAGAACAATCCAGAAAAGGCTCGTCTGTCCCCGACTGGGAGAGCCCGGAGCAGTGACACCTGTAGGTGGCTGAGCGCCCTGTCGGAACTAGGAACCGACCTCCACTTCCGCTTAGCTCCTGCGGGCGAACCGGTTGACACTGTGCCCTGGGGTGATAAAAGAATGGATCATTTACATTGTACCAAAGTTAAACTGTATTGAACTATTAAAAAAAAAAAAAAAAGAATGGGTCATTTGGCAAGCTCGAAGCAGCAGAGCATAGCATAGGGTCACGTTCATTATTAGTATATTAACAGTTAACTCATTGAAGAGTAGAAAACAACCTTCCAGTTATTCTCTTGTATTAAATACTGTGCAGGACTTAGACACCGGGAAAGAACTTGCCCATTGTCAACTAGCTAATTGAGAAACTGGCGTTGAAAGGCTGGGACTGTAGCTTAGGGGCACAATGTTTGCTTAACAGGAACAGAGTCCTGGGTTTGATCTCTGCCTTGACATCTAAGCTGTCTTTGCTCTTAGCCTCTGTAATCTGGACTGATCGATACTGTACTGTGCGACAGGCATGGTCACCCATACCTTTAATTCCAGCACTTGGGAGGCAAAGGCTTCCCATTTCTATGCATTCAAGGCCAGTCTGCTCTACAAGTGGTTACATGCCAGCCAGGGTTGGGGTGTGAGGACCAGAGGGAGAGGGACACAGATAGGACTGTAATGTCTGTGAATTGTCCCCAGGAATACAAGAAGGAGCTCTGCCCCCTAAAAGCTTTTGAGATAGAGAGACAGATTAATTTGTAAAATGCTTGCTATGTAAACACAGGTGGATCACCAACCTCCCCCCCGAAAAAGCAAACAAACAAAATGAAAAATAAAACAAAACCCTGTTCTTCACCTGCAATCCAGAGCTGGAGGCAGAAACAGCATATCTGGGCATTTGCTGGCCAACCAGTCTAACCCAGCTCCAGATTCTGGTCCAGGTTCAACGAGAAACCATCTCAAATAATATGGTAGCGAGCAATTGAGAAAGACCTCTACCTCTAGCCTCCACAATAGCCTCTCTCCTCTGTAAAGGGAGAAAAAAACAATAAACAGGTTAGCAAAGAAACCATTAAACCATTTCACATGTGAGGTGTCTTGACCGAAACACACTGGGGTGAAGAGAGTGATGGGAAGGGCGACTTCTCAAACAAGGAGACCATGCAGATGAGACCTGAATCAGGCAGCCAACCTGATGGTGAAACTGGGGTGGGGTGGGGGTGACAAATGCAATAAGACTCCTACCTGACACCGGCTGGGGATTTCAAGGTGCTGCCTTCCCGTGCTATTTCTGCTGTGATCATCGGAATGACCTGAGAATTCATGTGACAAGATTCCATTTGAAAAAAAAAAAGAACTAAGGACTGTGTAAAGGACTCCCCTAAAGTCATAGGATTAGGAAGCGGGGTGGGGATGGAAGGAGAACACAGATTTGTAACTAAATCCTCTCCTCTGGGGAGGACACTAAAGCAGAATGAGCCAGGCTCTGAGGGAGCCAACCCTTCTCTCTCCTGCTTCCTAGGCCCTGCCTGTGCTCATTTTTCATTTTCATTTTTCCTGCCATGCAGATGTGCTTGGGAATGGGAGGACTGGATCCTGTATGCAAAAAAATAGTGGAGCATGTATGTTCAGAGACAGCAGCTATGGTACTGCAGTGTGTGTGTGTGTGTGTGTGTGTGTGTGTGTGTGTGTGTGTGTGTGTATACACTTGGGAGCTTATCATATTGACTACCTTGGAAAAGATAAGCACTATTGCTTTTAAAGGACGCCACCATCTGGTACTACTAATTTCCTGTCCTGTGGGCTGCTGCCCCTGGGTGACCCTTGTGTCTCATATTCTCAACTAAATGGAAATGAGGCTTTTGGTGGCTGTGAATTTTAAATAACAGACTTTCTGATGTCTCGTTCATAAAGGTTAAAATTAAGAGGGAAAAAAATATTTTACTGCTCTCCTTTAATTCCAAGGAAAACCAGAGAGGACTTAGCTGTCAGCAGAACACCTAGGTCCAAATAGCTTGACAATGATTGGGGTGGTTTCCTGAAGAAAGCATTCGCTCTGCTGCCAATCAAACAGCTTGAGAAGGTGTTGCCACCTCGTGCCCTCCACAAATCGTGCAGGAGAGAGAGGAGCACTATACTTATCAAGTGAAAAGGAGAAAAAAAGAGATAGAGAGACCAGCGGAGACTTCAAATGCATCAATGGAAAAGTGAAAGCTGAAGACAGAATGTGCTTGTTTAGTGTGGCAGCTGGGGAAATGGCTCAGCATTTAAAGCATTATTGTGGAAGTTTGATGACCCTAGTTAGGTCCCACGCATAAGCTGGACACAGTTACACAGGTATCTGCAATGCCAGCGTTCCAGTGACAACATAGGAGGCAGAGACAGGAGAACCTCTAGAATTCAAGAGGTAACTGATGCACATGATTGTACATATTAAGTACACAATAAGAGACCCTGTCTCAAGGGGAAAGGCAGAGACTGTAACCCAAAGTTGTCTTATGACATCATACAGAAAGTGGCCCATACACTTAAACATGACACATATTCCGTCTCATGTCTTGACTGTGTATGTGTAAATAAATATAATTATTATTAATTATTATCTTCTATCTTACATGAAAAGAGAATATAAATATTGGGCTTCCATAACTCTAACAAAAAGTCACTGATTTAAGATTTCTCCCCTTAATACTGAGTGTGGTAGCACATGCCTTTAATCCTCCCCCCCCCCAGCTAGGGAGGCAGAGGCAGGTGGGTCTCTGTGAGTTCAAGGCCAGCCTGGTCTATAAAGTGAGTTCCAGGACAGCCAGGACTGTTACACAGAGAAACCCTGTCTCAAAAAAATGAAAATAAGATTTCTCCCCTTGCCTCTAAAGTCAAATCAATTACCATGACATTACTGCCTTCTTAATAGAGCACAAAGCAGGCGTTTATATAAATTTCTTGAAGCCCATGATCTCCCTTCTTGTAGGGCATTGCTATAACATCTATAAAACTTTGTATATTTAAATGTTAAATATTAGGTTGACATAATTTCTGTCTCTTGAGAGAGAAAAAAAAATACCTCATTTAACCCATATGTGAATTCCAGATGGTGCATAAGAAACATACAAAATCCACTTGAAAGGTTTGTAGATAAACCAGCATCTGGTACTCCTGTTTGAAAGTCCCTGTCTCTCTTTTATGGCCTTTCACCTATCCAACGAATCTGCCCATAACCTGGCCATGTGTTCATTGAGTGAATAAATGATAACAATGAT
Source organism: Microtus ochrogaster (assembly GCF_000317375.1). Lineage (NCBI taxonomy): Eukaryota > Metazoa > Chordata > Mammalia > Rodentia > Cricetidae > Microtus > Microtus ochrogaster. The sequence goes on from NC_022027.1 coordinate 28,678,867, forward strand.
GATGATAACACAGATCTTATCAGTCTTGCACAGAGAATTTCTTTCTGTGTGAAGAGGACTTTATTCGGATTATGGGACATGTCTGCCTCTTTCCATTGTGTATGAAAAGCAGTGACATCTTCGGAACTCAAGAAAGAAAAGAATGTTGGATGTTGGACCCAAAGTTATTAATCACACTACCAAGAGCAGTTGTTAAGTTGGAGAAATGGTTCTGTAGTTAAGAGCACTGGATGCTCTTCCAGAGGACTCAGATTTGAGTCTCAGCATGCACATGGTGGCTCACAACCATCTCTAGCTCCAGTTCCAAAAGGTCTGATGCCCTCTTCTGGCCTCTGAAGGTACTAGACGCATATAGTATACAGACATCTATGCAAGCAAAACAGTGGTATGAACAAAAGTTTGCGGGGCGTGGAGGTATACACCTAAAAACATATTTTTAAAGTATAATAATTGCTAAGTAAATCAAACATACACAAAGTATGTTTACGAAATCATCATCTGAGTGTGGCAGTACACACCTTTAACCCCAACATCTGGAAAGCAGAATCAGGAGAGTCATGAGTTTCAAATCAGCCTGGGCTACCTAGTAAGCTGTGTTTCAAGAGACGAGGTTTGGAGGGACTGGTGAAGTGGCTCACCGAGTAAAGGCAGTTATTTCCAAGGCTCAGAGATGACCTGAGTTGCATTCCCAGGATCTACAAAGTAGGAGAGAACTGATTCCTGCCTGTTGTCTTCTGACCTCCACACACATCATGGCATGTATGCCCACGCATAAATAAATGTATTTCTTTTAAGGACTGAAGATGTAGCTCAGTGGCAGAATATTAGCCTACCATGTGCAAGATGTTGGGTTCAATACCCAGTACAGATAGATGGATGGATAGATAGATAGATAGATAGATAGATAGATAGATAGATAGATAGATAGATAGATAGATAGATAGATAGATATAGGCTGGATGGTGAAAATAAATAATAGATGTAGAGGGGTTGAGGGTATATAGCTTAGTTTGAAGGAGGCTTGCTTAGCTGGCATAAAGCCTTCATTTTCAATTCCCAGCACTGCATAAACTTGTTGGCACATGTTTGTAACTCTAGCAATTGAAGATGGATGGAGGTAGGAGGAGAATTGGAGACCAGTCATGAATATATGAGAACATGGTTCCAAAAACGAAGAACTCACTCCACATGTGTGGAGGCCTGGAAATGTGAACCTATTTCCACATTGACCAAAGGTCAGAGAGCTCAAACTTACCTCTAGCTCCTTCAAGGTTATTGTGCTGCTACCTCAAAGGCACCACCTAGCTGTAGACCAGAGATTTCTGCTATCTCAAGGTTATAATCAACAGGTGTGGCTAATAGCCAAAACTTGTGCTCCAGGAATAGAAAAGTAGGTATTTCTTACCTCAAACAATAGTCTAAGGATCCAACTAAGTTCCAGTTCCCTTTATGGGGATAACTTGGGATTCCACCCAGGGAGTAGTTTGCCTACAGAATGTTTTGGTCTAGGGTATGAGTGTGACTTGTTTTGTTCTAGCAACAGAGTGTTTAACTATGAATGTAGCCCATGACCTTCAACTGGTATGTTTATTTCCTTGTATCAAGTTAATACAGTCTTTGTGTTGCTCCTACCTTTGGGGGTCAGGGTATTTTAAGTAGTTGGAAATTAAACACGG
>NC_022027.1:28681412-28696100 GCF_000317375.1 Microtus ochrogaster
AAAAAAAAAAAGTTAGTGTGTTTTCAAAACAAAAGAACCAGACACCAATGAAGACAAGTAGCCCAGGTGACCCAGCCTCTCAGAATAACTATGTTGCAGATGTTCAGAACATCTTCAAACCAGCTATCCTCACGGACTATTCCAGCCAAGACTTCAGATAAGCCCTGCAGCTTCCCATCACACAAAAACTGGACAACAAATGATAGCGCTAGTCTCCCAGGACTTGACCATTATCCCAATTTTCTCAGGGTCCCCTAAAGATGCCACCATCCCCAGACAACAGGAAGTAATTTTAAGAACACAGTGCCCACATTCCCAAGAGGTGGGGTAGGTAAGTTTTTGGGCGTTTGGTGAGTTATGGACATTTATCACTGTTTAGAGGAGCTAGTTGCAAGTTATTAGTGGTCATGGTCAGGGAGGAAACTAAGCAAAGGAGGTTAGGTTAACGGGCTTTTTCTTTCTTTTCTCTATCCTTCTTTCTCTTCTATCTAGAAAAAAGGGAGTACAAATGATAAGATAAAGAATAGATTGTTAAATCTACTTTTAAGCTAAAAAGCAACCACTGATCTCAAAATATTTTACATCAGTGTGGATTTTTATATATTGGTACAAATTTAAGGTTATTTTGTTAAAACACTGTGTGTGTGTGTGTGTGTGTGTGTGTGTGTGTGCGCGCGCGCACGCGCTAACTCTTATTTAAGGTATTATGCCTATGCAGTACATTCGGAAATGTAACATAAAGATCTAGACCTTGAGAGCTATTTTTACAAACTGTTTAGGATTATTTTAAAGGGCTGGAGAGATGGCTCAGCAATTAAAGGCTAGGTTTACAACCAGAAATATAGAATTATTTTAAAATGCAAGCTAGGAGGTAGTCATCTATAAAAATCAAATTTGTAGTCAAGTTAGATATTTTTGCAGTTAGACATATGCTTGTGGCAAATAGCCTAGGACAGAGAAAGGGAGCGAAGGAAGGATGGAGGAAAGAATGAGGAAGAAAGAAGGAAAGGAAAAGTGAGCCCAAGTAAAGAAGTAGAATATATGTAGACGAGGAGGGGAAAGCAGCAAGCAAAAATGTTGGCGCTAATAATGCAGTAACCCAACTGAAACTCCATGAGTACATTAGTGTCGGGGAACCAATGAACTGCTTGTTTCTGGAGCCATAGTAGTTACCTAATCTGAGAAACAGTGATGGATGGGGGTGGACAAAAAGAACGAGTAAAAGAAGGAAGGGAGAAAAGTCATTAATAGTGCTACCAGACTACGACAAATGCTTTACTGTTTGCGACATCAGAGTCTCCTATGAGGAAGAGGACAGAGCTGACACAGCGTTCAAAGAAACAATGGCTGAAATTTTCCATATTTGGCAAATGATGTAAAGCTGTAGAGTGCAAATGATGTAAAGCTGTAGAGTAGGAAGTTGAGCAAATCTCATACCGGGTAGATACGGAGAAACACCACAGCTGAGCTTTGTAATGTTAAAGAGAAAAAGACTCTGAAAGCAGAGAAGTGTGACCCTGACCTTAGATAAGGAAACAACTCCAAGGAGAGCTGACTTTCACGGGAAACCTGGCAGAGGGAAGTGGGAGAGATTTCCTGAGAGCTGAAAGAAAATAACTGCCAACCAGTTCAGAATTCTACAGCTAGCCAAATTGTCCTTCATAAATGAAGGATAACACAGCCAGGTGGTTGTGGCACGATCCTAATTAGTCTTATCTATAAAAACACACAGTCAGATAACAAGGTAAATGCTGAAAGATCAAAGAAGCAGAGCAACCAGCCACTAGAGTCCTTACCTCTGTTAATTCTCAGACCAAGAGGGTCTCCTATCTCTACAAATCCTCAGACTGAATAGGTCTGAGATTTTATCTCCACCTGCCTTGTATACCTGTCTCCACCTCCCTAGTGCTGAGATTAAGACGTGCACCACCACCAACTGGCTTCTATGGTTAACTAGTGCCCAGTTCCACCCTCTGATCTTCAGGCACTCTTTATTTGTTAGATCACAAAAAAAAAAAAAAAAAAAAAAAAAAAAAATATCACCATGGATGGTGATGATACTCACCTTTAATCCCAGCACTTGAGAGACAGGCAGATCTCCATGAATTTGAAGCCAGCGTGATCTACAGAACAAGTTCCAGGACAGCCAAGGCTACACAAATAAACCCTGCCCCCCCCCCAAAAAAAAAGAAGGAAGAGGAAGAATAGAAGGAGAAAGAAGAGAATGCAAAGTATTCTTGGACAAAAGAAAATTAAGAACATTTATCATCATCTGATCTAACCTGAAAGAATGACAAAATAAGTATCTAAAAACAGAAATGAATCAGTCAAGGAAGAAATCCTGGAATACTAGGAAAGAACAAAGAACATAGGGAGCACAAATATGGGCAGATAAAATAATTCTCCATTCCTTTGTGTTCTTTCTAAACTGCAGTGGTGGGCTGAGACAAAGATTATAATATGCAGTTGTTGGAAATGGATCCCAGGAAATACTTAGGACAGTTATACATGGGTAAGGGTAAATGTAGTAAGAGGGCCGCTTGTTTGTTTCCCGGCTGCCCAACAGCTCAGACCCAAAATAATCACACAGAAACTATATTATTTAAAATATTGCTTGGCCTATTAGCTCTAGCTTCTTATTGGCTAACACTTATATCTTAATTTAACCCATTTCTAGTAACCTGTGTATTGCCATGTGCCTGTGATTTACAAAGTAAAGTTCCCAGCATCTGTCTCTGGTGGGGCTACATGGTTTCTTTCTAACTCCTTCTTTCTCCCAGAATTCAGTTTAGTTTTCCCTGCCTACCTCTATTCCCTGTGCAGACCCAAGACAGTTTCTTTATACATTAATGGTAATCACAGTATACAGAGGGGAATCCCACATCACCTCCCTTTTCTGTTTAAGTAAAAAAAAGGAAGGTTTTTAACTTTTACATAATAAAATTACATAAAACAAGAGGAATCAAGTAAGAATTATAGTTACAATATTTATATCTACTTTATCTTTTATCATAACTAAGGAAAACTGTAACTATCAATTCTTCAATTCCATAAAAAAACTCCAGAAGGATATAATATTACCTAAGTTAACAATAAGTTCATTGTAAGCAACTTCCAAAACTCTAAAATTGACAGAGACATCTTACTGCCTGGACAGTCACCCAAAGTTCTTCTGTACCATTGGGAAATACATCTTCAGCCTACAGGCCCATAATATTCAGCAGTCTTTTCCACAAAGTAGGAAATGTTAAAGACAGCTCTGCCTATATTGGCAATTTGTCAGTCCCTTTCTTCTGCATCATGCAGACTCTTTCATGAAGCAGGAACCCTGAAGGACTATCTCACCTTTAGGCAAGGTCAGCAGTCATTTCTCTGTGGATCCTGCATGGTAAACAGTCCAGGCAAGAGTAGTTTTTTGCTAAAATGACTAAACAACTCCCAAAGGAGCCTCTTCAATCCCAAAGGAGCCTCTTCGATGCCCATCATTCTTCTGAAGTAAATTGGTGCTGCCAGGAGAAGACATGTCTCACTATTATTAAAAGTCCTAAGTTCTTAAAGCATTTTAAATGCCATATTCTACAAACTCCAAAAGGCAGTCAAAGTATCAGAGATATGCTCAGCCTGGACTAAAGGCAGACTTGTCCATGTTAGCTAAAAGCAGGCATTCCTCAGGGGCTTATGAAGCTGTCTCCAGCAAAAGGGATTATGGCTACCTCTGGTGCCTTTTAGCATAGCAAAACTCACCCTGGCCTCCAGCCTCCCTCAGTATCACAAGTACGCGCCTTACATATTTCCAAGTCTTCGCTAACATCCTAGTCCTCCTCCCCTACCCTATCCTAAGCTCCCTCCGGGTCATGGGCTTCCCGCCTTCTTACCCCTCCCCCCCATTCTCCTTAGAACCCTCCCGTTCTCCACACAGGCTCTCTGTCTCTGCTCTACTCCTGCTTCTCTCGCTGTGCTTCATACTCTGTCCCATGCCATTCCCCGCCCTGCAGATACCCCTGGCCATTGCAGTCTGGTGACCACGCTCCCAGATGCCACTGGCTATTCTCTCTCTCTCTCTCTCTCTCTCTCTCTCTCTCTCTCTCTCTCTCTCTCTCCTCCCCCTCTTCTCTCTCAGAAAAACCTTTCTCTTAACCATACCATAGAGTGGCTATTTTAGTTATGGTTTCTATTACTCTGAAGAGACACCATGACCAGTCAACTCCTTATGTTTGTTTGTTTGGTTTTTCGAGACAGGGTTTCTCTGTGGCTTTGGAGCTGTCCTGGAACTAGCTCTTGTAGACCAGGCTGGTCTCGAACTCACAGAGGTCCACCTGCCTCTGCCTCCTAAGTGCTGGGTGGAATTAAATACATGTGCCACCACCGCCCACCTGACCAGTCAACTCTTATAAAGGAAAACATTTAATTGTGGTTGGCTTACAGTTTCAGGGGCTTAGTTCATTATTTTCATGGTAGGAAGCATGGCATTGTGCAGGTAGACATGGTTCTAGAGAAGGAGCTGAGAGTTCTACATTTGATCTGCAGGCAACTGAAGGAGACTGTGTACCACACTGGGTGTAGCTTGAGCATATGAGACCTCAAAGTCCACCCCCACAGTAACACACTTCCTCCAACAAGGCCACACTACTCCAGCAAGGCCACACCTCCTAATAGTGCCACTCCCTAAGTGCCACTCATTCTAACACACAAGACTATCAGGGCCATAGCTATTCAAACCACCAGAGGAGTGATGTCATCAGTTTATATATAACCATCTCCAAAGTTCATAGTGTACGCAAGGGTGCAATGAAACCACCAAACTAGACCATTCTGTAGGTAGAAAGAAAGGTTTATTTGGTAATTCAAATTACCAAAATAAAGGTAAAATAAAATTAAGGGGGGGGGAGTACAGAGCAAAGGGAATAATAGAAGGCAGAAAAGCCTTGCCAGTTTTCAGGGGGTGTGTTGCCATGGGATGAGGCATTATAAACTGGAAGATCCCAGGAACTAAAGAAGTGAAAGGGGAAGGCTCATGGGCTACAACAGCCTGGGAGATAGTATGGGAACTTTGGTCTGTTTTAGGCCTGTTTGAGTTAATATGGAGCTAGAGGCCCCATTACCGGAGACAGAATGGGAAATTTCCTGATGAACAGAAACCCACTTCTCAAGGTTTCTGAGATGCTGCTTATCTGCTAGCAATCTGTCAGAGTCCAGCCTGTGCTGAGCCCAGACTGTCATCAGGACACTGTCAACAATGCTGCCACTTTGGGGGTCAACTTTGGACCTAACATCTGGGACTAAGCAAACCTGTGATTATTGCTTGATTTCAAGGAAGTGGGTAGTCAAATGTAATTTCTTACCAGACTATTGGATGAGAACTTAAAGCTAATTTTGTTTAGCTTCAAAACATCAGAAATATAATACATCGTATACTCTGGTGTTATAAACTGGCTACATGTGACTGTATAAAACCTCAGAGCCATGCACACATGTTTGTTTTTTTTTTCAGGGGCCTCCACCCAGAGGTACTCGGCCAAATAAATTCTAAATTACCAATATTTCGTGTTATGTGTTGAAGTGAAAGAACATTTTGCTTGTTCTAATTAATCCCTTTCCTACATGACTAATTTTCTGTTTTGTTTTGTTTTTTTTTTTTTTGAGACAGGATTTTTTTCTGTGTAATCTTCCTGTTTATCTTGGAGTTCACTTTTCAGACCAGACTGGCCTCGAACTCACTGAAATCTGCCTGCCTCTTTCTCCAGAGTGCTGGGATTAAAGATATACACCACCACCTCCTGGCTGCCCTCAGGACTAATTTCAGCATAACAGCTATGAAGGTGTTAGGGAAAGCTCTTTCTGTGCTTTCTCTGTAGTCCGGTAGATTCCCTATCACTACCCAGCACAGTGGATGGCCCATGGCAAGTGAAGTGTCCCCATTCAACTTTTTTCTTGGCTTCTCATGTTGGGAACAAAGCCCTTTGGGAAGTTTGGCCAGCCAGGCACACTGATCTGATTATTAAGAAATAGGCTCCCACTGGATCCTGTTCAAGAGGTAAATCTCCTTTTCTCTTAATTTCTTTCCCCTACTTGCCCATTGTGTCTATATTTTGAACTTTTGAAACAAATACTATAAATTGTCTTCTCTGAGATATCTTCTTCTACATGCCTGGTTTTGTGATGTCAGCACCCACGGGGTAAGTTCACCTTACACCCTGTCAGGAACTGCTCACTGAATTGTTAATTAGGTGAATAAATTAATAAATTTCTCATTGTGGGAGAATACTGGCCGATGAATTCAATTCTATCTTTTAAAAAAAAATCCATTCATCCTGCACTGCTGATCCTGCTCAGGGCGCTGTATAAGTTTCTTCATTAACTTTAAAAGAAGGCGGGTGGGGGAAAGAAGGGGAAAAAATTTAAAACTGTCTAGCCAGAAGGTTCTAGAACATCTTTCCATAGTAATGAAACTTGGGTCTTCTGAGACTGACAGAGACTCCAAGAGGCCATCTCGGGATGTTAACTCTTCATGGATCCCAAGGGGTGGCACTCTGATCATCAGTTGGAAGATGGGTAAGAATGTGGATGCAGGAGAGGACAGAGGGGAGGGGGGAGAGAGGGAGGGGAGTGAAGAAAAATATACAGCTCAATAGAAAAAAAACAATTTAGAAAAAAAAAGAATGTGAGTGTAATAACACAGCTCTCACCTTAGAGGTAACAAGAAACAATTTATTCTGGAGCCATTTCAAGTGGCCATGGCCCAGGAACACAGATTTAGGTTACCCCAAATTCCATGTTCCATCGTGGAAGCAGTTCCATAGTTTACTATGGAAAGTCATAAATCTAGGAAAGTTTAAGATACATTGGTGAGTCCATCAGAGTGTGGTGGTTGCAGCAAGATGGAGGAAGCTTTTCTGCGGGCCTCGGGTGCTATCTGATGACATTCTTAGCTTTCTGGTTGGTGGGAGCCAGTAGTCTATTAAGTTCATAGATTTCAAAGGTGCTTTATCTGTTAGTTACAGGATGTTAGTTCTGGCACAGAGGTGGGCAAGGAATGGCTATCAGGGGGTTAAAGCTAGCCTGAGGTAAGGCAGTTAGCCTCTGGACAGGCAACATTCCAACCTCTTCACCTCACTTCAGTTTTAATGAGTCAGTCAGTCTTTACAGATAGATTCCTTCCCGGAATTGTCATTCACAGGAACATGACAGCTGCGTGTCTGGCTGCCTTCAGAGAAGACACCGTGTGGGACAGAGAAGTTAGCGTCGCCTCTTCCTTGAATGACCCTTGGCTAGGTATTTCCTGATGTGATAAGAATGGAGAGAGAGAGAGAGAGAGAGAGAGAGAGAGAGAGAGAGGAGAGCTATCTTTCTCTCTGTTATATCTAGATATTTATTTATCTATTTGTATTAATATGCATGAGTGTTTGCCTGTGTGTATGTGTGTTCACCAGGTGTGAGCAGTGCTTGTGGAAGTCAGAGAGGGTCAGATTCCACTGGGACTGAAATTACAGATAGTTGTGAGCTGTCATGTGGGTGCTGAGAATTGACTCCAGCTTCTCTGCAAGAACTGCTAGTTCTCTTTTGAGACGTCTCTCCAATCCCTCTACTATATTTAATATTTATTGGAAAATAGGAAAGCTAAGGGTTCGTGGTAAGAGCCATGTGTGAGAATGTGGGCACATGTGATGGGTACAATGAAGAAGCTGCCAACATACTGTTCCATCATACAGTTAAGGGTTTTGTTGTAGGTTTGAGAGAGAACAACCAGAGGCATCTGGAAGAGTCCAGAGCACCGAGAGAAAGGAGTAAATGGAAGACTGGACATGGCCAGGGCTTTCTGTGTGAAAGGGGAGATTAGCAGAGGATAGGGAATAGAGAGAAGCTACAATAACTGGGCTATTTCCTGGGGAGAGGGAAGCCCATGAGCTAGTGAGATGCAGAGGGTTAGATGCAAAGCAGAAGAGGGAATGCCTGTGTGCTCACACGGGGAGGTTCTTGAGCAGATGCAAGTCTTGGGGTGCTGACAACAGGAACTTGGACCTGCAGCCCTCCGAGGATTTTAGTCTCAGCCATTTGCCTTGGGTTGCATCTCTGGTCTGTTTTTGTTTTTGTTTTTGTTTTTTTCCTGAAGCTTCCAGTTTTTAGAACTGGAATTTCTCTAGGTCTTCTCCATGCCAATCACCAATGTCGGTACTATTCAGCCTCCAATCATGTAAGCCAATCTAATAAATACCCTCCTACAAATTATATATAATATTGCTTGTGTTGTAGAGAACCCTGACTAATACCAGGACCACACCGAACAATGTGGACCTACCACATGAAGTATTTATGTCCACAGATTAGTGGTTGGGGAAACCATGCTCTGAAATGCCCTCTGGGAAACACTTTGGGTGTTTCACTTTGGGAAACACAACCACTGAAGTTTCCATACACTCAGCTGTGATCTGAGAGGATCCCTAGTCATCATATACTGCATGAGACCCTTTATAAACCCTAAAATCAGCCAACGCCCACTTCAGAGAGGATTTGAAAAAACTCAAACTAGGGATTGATTACCTGGTCCTAGACCAGATTCCTCAAACTGGAACATCCCAGAGTGTACACACACGCACACACACGCACACACACACACACACACACACACACACACAGAGAGAGAGAAAGAGAGAGAGAGAGAGGAGAGAGACAGAGAGAGAGAGAGACAGAGAGAGAGAGACAGAGAGGTCTGCACCAGGCACTTCCTCTGGCTGAACTGGATGCTGAAGACTGCTGGCTTAGGGAACTGGTCTCATTCACCTCTTTGTCCTAACCGATTCTATGCTCTTACAAGCCCAGCTTTCAAAGCGCCTGATTGTCAACTACCTGCTCCTGGAGTATTTCTACTGTCGCTGCATTCTATTTTATTTCAGGCCATGTGCAAAGTCAATATGGAGTGTGGAAAAGACTATTTAAAGCTTAGAGCTGGGTTTTGCATTATCCTCACTACTTGTAAAAATAGCATGCACGCTGTCATCTTGAGCAAGGACTGTCACCCAGCTCTGCTATCTGAACTGGACCACATGACTGTGCGGTTCTGCTGGCCTTTGATGACACGGGTCTATCATAATTAGGCTAGACTGTAAAGGATGTGAATAATGGGTTCTGACTTTTTGCCATTTGTGAGACAGTGAATCATAAAACCACAGAATGATAGGCTTTTTATCAATGGTGGTGGGGTTAGAAGGCCTCGAGACAAAAATCATGTAATTGAGGGGGACAGCTTCCTTTTAAATATACTACAAGTGGGGCTGGAGGGATGGCTCAGTACTTGGGAGCACCCATCAGGTGGCCTCGAACGCACAGAGATCCCCCTGCCTCTGCCTCCGCCTCCCGAGTGCTGGGATTAAAGGTGTGCGCCACCACTGCCCGGCCAACTCCAGCTATTTCACAACATTCATATTCTTAGGAAATGATCAGTAAAACAAATTTTAAATCATCAAACTCAACGATTGATTAAATGACCTATACACTTCAAAGGGAAAGCGATGGCTACTAAGTCTGCAAAACCAAGCAGCCCAGTTCGTGCCTATCCCCACACATTACGATGCACTGTGGCTGGAGTTACAGAACCTGTTGCGGTGTCAGTGAGCATGCGATACCTTTGGCCAACATGTTGTCAGTTACAATGCAGAAGGATACTTTCCCCTGTGGTTAACCACAGTGATAACATTGGCAAAATAACCAACCAGACCTCCAGCCAGAGATTAAGGGCATTAAAATATAGCAGAGGGGATTTAATGACAGATAGAAACACTTCCTGTAACAACTTCCTATAATAACGGGAGGGTTATTAAACCACTAGAATGGCTTACCACAGGCGAACGGGCGCTTTATAAACGGCAGTTGTTTCTTCTTTATTCAAAGTCTATTCAAGGAAATGTATTAGCAGACAATGAATGGCATCTCCCTGTTTGTTCCAGTAAATTTATTTTCCCCAACCTTATGAGGGTGATTAAAGACATTTTGGAAAACCCAGAGATAAAACCTCACCTATCACCCCACCAGACTAAACATTCAGAAGATTAGCACTTGAGCACTGTACGCCCTCCCTGTTTTCTGTGCACGGCTTCGTTCATGGGCTAAAAAACATTTTTTCCAGCCAGCGGTGGTGGCACACACCTTTAATACCAGCTCTCAGGAGTTCAAGGCCAGCGTGGTCTACAAGAGCTAGTTCCAGGACAGGCTCCAAACCTACAGAGAAACTCTGTCTAAAAAAAAAAATCTGTCTCTTTGACTGTCTAGGACATTTCTACAGGGAAGACACAACACTCAGATAAGGTGTGATGAGATAGCTGTGTTTGTGACATGGTCGTGTCTTTTCTCCCCACAGACCATGACTCATTTTACCTTGTGTCCCTTCAGGGCTGTGAAACAAAGAGACCAGGCTGGAGAGATGACTCAGCGGTAAAGAGCACAGGCTGCTCTTTCAGAGGTCCTGAGTTCAATTCCCAGCAACCACATAGTGGCTCACAGCCATCAGTAATAAAAATCTGGTGCCTTCTTCTGGCCTGCACATGCAGGCCGAATACCATATATATAATAAATAAATAAATCTTTAAAAAAAAACCAAAAAACCAAAGAGCTCTACCATCTAGGTCAGCTATGACCAGTTCTGAGTATAAAAATAAAGACACTAGGGCCTGGAGAAATGGTTCCCTGGTTAAGAGCACTTGTTCTGTTCCCAGCACATACATACATGCAGGCACATACACACATACACATAAAAATAAATCAATCTAAAATTAAAATAAAGACACTAAAATTCTCTTTTTGCGTTCAATAGGGATGTCCAGACGTGATGTCATAAACGGAAATGCGAAACCAAATGTATCCATAAAAAGCAGATCCCCCTTTTTACCACCATAAGCCACAGGTAAAAATCCTTCTCAGCTGTGTAGAGCATGGGAAAGGAGGTGTGTAAGCAGGTTAGCTTTTTCATACCATTACAGGTGGCTCTGGCGTGCACTGGATGGGAAACCATGTTAACAATGGAGTCCCTCCTGTCAGGGAGGTTTGGAATCCTAGAACAGAAAAGAACCGATCAGAATGAGCCTGCCGGAAACTCTGGCAGTAAGTTCCAGGAGAGTCTCAGAAGCCTAGAAAATGTGGAGGAACCTGCTTCCCATGGGCCTCCAGAACAAAGGTTGCTGACATACAGCCATGGGAAGGACTCCAAAGTGGGCAGGTGGTCTTTAAACATTTTAAAGAGAGACATACTCACTCCAGGTAAGGGCACTGAGGGCACCCACCTAGTAGGGGGACCCCACTTCTCCCCCGACAAGGTGAAGTGTAAAGCAGAGAGGATAGGGGTGTGGGGATAAATGGGACACAAGAGCAGTTTCAGCATAACTGCTGGATATTTGGGGGGTAGGGGTACTGAGGAGTCTGGCTACCCAGCATCTGGAGACCTCATTCAAAGGTAAATTTGAGTACACCGCCTCCTACTCAGACACAAGGAAGCCCCAGTTCCTGACGTTCTCACTTCAGGACCCCTCAGGTCATTAACCAATCATAGTTTGTACACACATACATCAACGAGTTAATGCGTCTATGTTCTTTTGAAATCCAGATGTCACAGAATTCTCTGGTCTTGTGATATAGTCTATAGAGCTGATAGCGTATATGCAGTGGTTCTACTTCATAGCTGTAATTTTACTATTGTTGTGAATCATAATGTAAATATCCATGTTTTCTGATGGTCTTAGGTGACCCCCTAGGAAAGGGTCACTTGACTCTCAAAGAGTCGTGACCCACAGGTTGAGAACTAGCTACCTATAGAATCTAAAAACCTTAACACCTTTAAATATTTGTCCCAACTAGATACTAGAATATGTGTTGCAGGAGTGACTGTAAGGGCAATTTAAAATTCCCTTTGCAGTCAGGTGACTATGCCATACAGGGCAGTGAATCTAGTTTATAGAAAGTGCTCTCTGAAATAATACTTTTCTGCCTAAGCTCAATTATCCATCAGTTTACCTAAATATTTGCTAACTCACAGTTGCAGACCATACACATTTCAAAAATAACCATTTCTAAAATGTGTATAGCATGAATATAAAAATGATTCCAATCGTGTGTGTGTGTGCATGCATGCGTGTGTGTGCATGCATGTGTGTGTGTGTGTGTGTGTGTGTGTGTGTTTGAATGGAATAGATATCCTGTACTCATCCCCTGTGGCATGTGAGTTTGTGAAAAAAACAAAACATTCACTCAAATTCATTTTGAAACCACTCACGGGTGTTTTAAAATTCATTTCATTGCATATAGCGCTAGGAATGGCTCTCGGATTAGTGATTCCCCACCATATGGTGGCGATGTCTGCTGAACAGCACTCCAGTAAACAGGTCCTAATGGATCCCACTGGATGCTGCAAACATTAGGAAGCCTGCCATGTACCTGCCAAGTAGAGCAGTAACCCTAACGCCTTACCTGTAAGGGTAAAAATCGTAGTGAGAATGTTTTGCATGCGTGTATTATGTGAGCTTTTGTTTTTTAATTGTTTACTTGTCTTCATTTATGTGTCGAGTCTGGGGGGCACACCGACCTCAGCACACGCGTGGAGGTCAGAGAACAACTTGTGGTAGCCACTCCCCCACCATGTCACAGGGGTTCCAGAATCCAGCGCAGACCATCAGACTTGGCGGCAAAGACCTTTTTACCCACGCGCCATATGCTTTCCATAGAGTGATGTTTTAGATGAGAATGTAGTGATATAGTAAAATGTTAGCGCAAAAGTGGCACCGAAAGCTGTACTTATAAAACAGATGGGCGTCATTACCTCATCTTTGGTTAAAATGAGTAACCGCACACATGGGAGAAGAGCATCAGGGAAGAAGGGCACATGTTTGGTGTTACCCATGACTAATAGGCCGCTTCTTAATGTTGTTTTAAAACAGTTTGCATAATGAGGATAGAGCTCACTCCATAGACGACTTTCAAGCTCGAGTTGGGTCAGCCACGTAGTCTTAGGGGGAAAGGAAAGTATCTTTCCGCTCTCACAGTCATTAAGAGAATCGCCCTCCTGTTTTTTATTCTTGGTGGGAACCTGTCAGTAATGACGTCAGCTTTCTACAAATCCTATGGTTCAAGCATTCAGCAAGGTGGAGTTGGGTGTGAGCTATTTCATGCTGCATAGGAAGAGTGGCCACCATCCTTCCAGGAAAGCAATTTCTTAACACAGGGCCAAGTGGGAGGCATCAGGTGTTACAAAACCCAGCTGGCATCCACACAGCTAGCAGACTGCTGTGAGAAATACCCTGGCAAATTCTGCCAACAATCTGACTCAACACTTACTATCTCTTTGTAGGCAATTAATATTCCCTGTTTCCATCCAAAACACAAACCCCGGCAAATTCCACCATGTGTGATTCAGCACTTACTATCTTTCTGTTGGTGATTAATAGTCACTGTTTCCTTCCAAAACACACTTTAAATATCTCTTCCCTCCCCACTTCTCTTTCTCCTTTCTCCGGCCACCTTCTCTTTTTGGGTGATACCGTGGGCGGAAATCAAGACCTCACACATGCTAAGCAAACACCACAGCCGCCAACTCTGAGACCAAATGTGAAGAGCAGCATTCTATGAAGCATGCAGAAAGCCCTCTACCTCGTTCAGCCTCTCCAAACAAAACAAGGCAAATGCTGAAACCTTGGCTTAGGGTGAACTTCTACCATCCACTCAGGGAGAATATTTGCCTGAACTGCCCCCTCTTACAAACAGTATTGAGTTTTCCACTTTGGTTCAGTCGTTAAGAATCTAATATTTTTATATTCTCACAAGCATCAGTAGGGACAGAAAACCAGGAAATGGACAGCATGGCCGAAGAGGTACTTCCTCAGGAAGGCGATTTTCTGGTCTTCAGGAAGCAAAACAAACTAAATAAAGAGGGTTGTGCCGGGCAGTGGTGGCGCACGCCTTTAATCCCAGCACTTGGGAGGCAGAGGCAGGCGGATCCCTTTGAGTTCGAGACCAGCCTGGTCTACAAGAGCTAGTTCCAGGACAGGCTCCAAAACCACAGAGAAACCCTGTCTCGAAAAAAAAAAAAGAGGGTTGTAACTTTCATCACACTGTGTTGCATTAAAATTTTCTGTTTATCAAATACATGCTATAGTCGCCAAATCATATGTGAGAGAAAGTGTTCGTGTGGCCTGGGGAAAAAAAAACAAAATGGTAAAATCTATAATAAGTAGAAGTCAGACAGGTGAAAGAGAAAATAATAAACACCTATAAAAATGGGCCAAGAACATAAACAGGTGCGTTTCAGAAGAAAGCCCAACAATAAAAAAAATACAAAAGCAGGCTCTGTCTGCCAGTAATGACAAACGGAAGCAGTAAAGAGATAATGCTTGACCCTTCCAACTGGTAGGTCTTTCAATCCTGGCTCAGGAGAGGACGCGGATTTCTGTGGGGAGCATCAATAAGTAAAACACTGGGAAGAAAGTCGGCTGCACCTCATAAAGCTGAGGGTGTCCTTGTGTCGTTACTCAGCAGTTTTACTGCAGAGAAAAGGAAGAGCAGACAGTGAGTCTTTACTCTGTCACAACAACGAGAAAGGCAAGGAATGACACAAAAGCACTCCAGGACTACAGAGAGAGCTCAGCAGGTAAAGGGGCTTGCCACCAAGTCTGGCGATCTGAGTTCGATCCCTAGGACCCATATGATAGAAGA
>NC_022027.1:28696524-28698140 GCF_000317375.1 Microtus ochrogaster
TCCATAGTTAAAATAAGTAAATCATATGTACATGTATCTCATAGAATAGATTTTAAAAATTTTATATCAAAGTGAAAATAAATCTTAACAGACATGATAAAATGTGTAAATAATTTTACATATACAATATATATATGGTCAAAGCATAAACCCATGCAATGATACATTGGTTGGAATAACTCTCAGATGGAAGCTTGGCTTTAGATATATTCATAGCATTACATATAACCATATTTATTTAGAAAAAAATCTGAGGGAAAGATGGTTGTCTTTCTGTTGCTGTGAAGAGACACCATGACCAAGGCAACCTCCTAAGGGAAAACATTTAATTGGAGATGGCTTACAGTTGTTTAGTCCATTATCTTCATGGTGGGTGGCATGCGGGCAGACATGGTGCTGGAGAAGGAGCTGAGAGTTCTACGTCTTGATCCACAGGCAACAGGAAGTGAACTGTGTCACTGGGTGTGGCTTGAGTATAGGAGACCTCAAAGGCCACCCCCACAGTGACACACTTCCACCAACAAGGTCACACCTCTTAATAGTGCCATTCCCTTTGGGGGCCATTTTCTTTCAAATCACCACAACAGCAAAAATATGAATGTCATTTAGATTCATATAATAGGCAACTGATTGCAGTATTATTTTCTGTATGTTTGAAATAGTTAATGATGAAAAGGATTTCAGCTAGGCCACTAAGAGAAAACACTCAAACTGCTAGACCTGATTGCAAGGGATACAGGAACAATCTGTGAGGCTCAGGCTCATCAGAGTCAATTCTGTCTCCAGGACAACTTTCTGATGTGATAGCAGCTCCAATGAAGCCCGAAGAACACCTGTTCCCACGATTATCTTGGTTGGTTGCCCATCTTCCCTATTTCTCAATGGGAGTGACAGTGTGATTGGAAGGACTTCCCAAGCTTTCTTCCCTCTTACACAAGTCATTGAGGGTTTGTTTGTTTTGTCTCTTGCGTGGAGTCTCTGGCAATGTGCACTTTTGTTTGAATCCTGCAACACAAAGAGCCTGGGCCCAGATCTCTGGTTAGGATGCAAACACAGCAATAAATCCAAATGGGTGACGGTCTCTATGCTATCACAGGTGCCAAGCGGCTAGGTCAGTTGTTACACAGTGAGTGAGGAGTGAGCCCCGTGCCAACATGCTTGTGTGGCAGGTGTGAGGCCTTGGGCTCCGTGCCCAGTACCACACTAAGAAGCAATACTTCTAGCCATTTGAGTGTTTCCTTTATTAATAAACTAAAATTTATTTTAATTATCAAATATTTTGTCTATAGAAAATATCCCAAGCGAACCGGGCGGTGGTGGCACATGCCTTTAATCCCAGCACTTGGAAGGCAGAGGCAGGTGGAACTCTGTGAGTTTGAGGTCAGCCTGGTCTATAGAGAGAGAGTTCCAGGACAGGTGCCAAAGCTATACAGAGAAACCCTTTCATGAAAAACCAAAAATAAATAAATAAAGAATAAAAGAAAGAAAATAAAGAAAATATCCCAAGCATTGGTCTTCCTTCTTCTTCTTCTTCTTCTTCTTCTTCTTCTTCTTCTTCTTCTTCTTCTTCTTCTTCTTCTTCTTCTTCTTTCTCTCTCTCTCTCTCTCTCTCTCTC
>NC_022027.1:28698240-28707621 GCF_000317375.1 Microtus ochrogaster
TTCTCTCTCTCTCTCTCTCTCTCTCTCTCTCTCTCTCTCTCTCTCTCTCTCTCTCTTTTTTTTGACAGGGTCCTGCTAGGTTTCCTGACTGGCCTGTAATTCACAAAATCCTAGAACTCTGCCTCCCAAGTGCTAGGATTAAATCATGCATCACCACACCTGTCTTTACCTTGTCATTTTTTTAAAATTTTATTATTTCATGCACATGGGTGTTTTGACCGCATGTATGTCTGTGTACCACATGTGTGCCATGCCTGCAGAGGGCAGATGAAGGCATTGGATTCCTGGAACTGAGGTAACATGTTTGTGAGCTATCATGTGAGTACTGGGAATTGAACCTGGGTCCTCTACAATTGTAGCAAGTGCTCTTAACCACTGGTCCATCTCTCCAGCCACACCATCTCTATTTAAATAATGCTTATGTTTTGGGACTCTTTCTGGACGAAGCACTGAAGCCAGGAAGCTCAGTTCCTGAAAGGCCTCAGTATAAGCCCAGTTTGTTTTTGATTTTACACTCCAAAATGCTGGTTCTCAGCATATGGGTCACGACCCCTTTGGGGAGGTGAAACAAGCCTGTCTTAGATAGGGCTTCTATTGGTGTGATGAAACACCATAACGAAAAAGCAGATTGTGGAGGAAAGGGTTTATGAGGCCCACACGTCAGCATTGCTGTTCATCACTGAAGGAAGTCATGAAAGGAACTCAAACAGGGCAGGATCACGGAGGCAGGAGCTGCTTCAGAGGCCATGGAAGGGAGCTGCTTACTGGCTTGATTCCCATGACTTGCTCAGCTCATCTTCTTACATCAGCTCAGGGACGGTACCACCCACCATGGGCTGGGCCCTCCCACATTGATCACTAATTGAGAAAATGCCTTACAGCTGTCAATGAGGCATTTCCTCAGCTGAAGCTCCTTCCTCTGGTGACTCTAACTTATGTCAAGTTGACACACAAAACCAGCCACTACAAACACTTTCACAGGGGTCAAATATCAGATGTCCTATATATCACATATTAACATCACAATTCATAACAGTACAAAATCACAGTTATGGTATGGCAACACAATAATTTTATGGTTGGGGAGGGGGTCACCACAACATAAGGAATTGTATTATAGTGTCACAGCATCAGAAGGTTGAGAATCACTGGCCTAAAACCTAAAGGTGGAATGGACAGGCAAGCGAGATCTTGTAGAAGTGTACGGGGCACTTAGCATGTTGCTAATGGGAACGGCCCATTGTTTCAGCTTTTTCTCTGAGTCATTCTGCTCTGGGTGGTAAGAGAAGTAATGCTTGGAAGACAGGCAGTACATAGCACCCTAAATAAACCAACAAATGCATACCTCATAATTGATCTTTTCTACTTTATTCTACTTATTTACACTTTGCTATCTTTGCTTCAGAATGTTTTTCTCTAAATAGATAAAATATTGAAGGGGCTAAAAAGATGGCTCGGTGGCTAAGAATACTTCCTGATCTTGTAGAGGACCTGGATTCTGTTCCTAGCACCCGCATGGGGGTTCATAACCATGGGATCCAGGGGCCCTGACACCTTCTTCTGACCTCTTTGGCACCAGGCATACACGTGGTTCATGTACATGTATGTGGGTAAAACACTCATGCATTTTTATAAAATAATATAAATCTAAAATTTTGTTTAATATTGGTATTTTATAATATAGATATTATAAAAGAACTGTCTACAGATGGTTCAACTGATCACTAAATATTTGTAGAAAATAGAATATGGTCATAAACTATCTGACAGCTACTTTTTCATTATAAAGAGAAAACACGGTAATTTTATAATGGAAAATAGGTCAGGGACTTGAACTGACTGACAGCCAAAAGTTCTGTGTTTCACAATAGAAAGCCTATGGCAACATCCACAAAGTATTCTTGTATAAACAAATAAATACTAAATCTCAAAGTCTCTCAGAAAAGAAAAAGCCTCTTCAGTGATTATTAAAATGATAACATTTGATGTGTATAACTTCATCAAGCTCGCTCAAGTCGACAGCGCCTGTCCTGACAGATGGTAAAAATCTCCTCTTGCCACTAGGTGGCGCTTCCTGGCCTTTGACGAGGGTACCGCATTGTCTTTGAAACCTGTGGGCCCTCGGCCTCCAGAACTTCACCCAGAGTGTTCTCTGGATCCTGGTGGTGGCCAGGATCGCATCCCGCATCTCAAAGGCTACTGTCTCTCCTAACCAGTTTATTCACTCATAGTGTGTCAGTGGTATTTTTCTGACCAATATGTTTTAAGATATGGTGCTCTGCTTTAAATTTTTGGGAAAAAAATTTTCAAAATTGCAAAACATGAGTTTAAAGGAATTATGTACTCTTCACCTAGGATCCAAATTCACAGCTTACTGGCACTTTACCATTCTATCTGTCTGTCTGTGTGTCCGATTATCTATCTCTCATCTGTGTGTTTATTATTTTTATTTTCTCAATACCAAATGGGGAGGCAGACAACGTCCACTGGTCTCTTCCCTGGTCAACTAATTACTTTGTTTCTCCATTGTTAAGAAAATACTGTTTCAGGTTAATAGTTTAAAAACCGTGTCTTGTAGGGATATGGTTGCGGACTATGCACATATCCTGCCTCTAGAGAAACTTGAGCCGTTTCCTCAGTTGTTACACGTGACTGTTGCCAGCTGCTGCTTTCTAACTCCACTGGTTTCTCTACTCTACCTAGTTGGTATTCCACCCATTTCCATACTGGTTCACTTCTTCATGTCAGTACAGGCCATAGTCATATTTTATTCCTTGGCTTAGAATCCACTACTCTCATTGCCCCAAATTTAGCTAGTGTGAGCCACTTGTTTGGATCTGATGTCCTTTAACACATCTCAAATGTACCTGAGAGTATCCCTGTTCTCAAGTGCAGAAAGATGTTTGTCTTATCTTGTGTGTTCCTTGGCAACCTTGAACCAGAAACTTCTCCAGGGAGCTCCGGTTCCTTTCAGTAAACTACTTAGAGACCAGACTGGTGTAAGGTGTGCTCCTTATTACTAAGATGCCAATATTTCCAGGCACGAGTGCCAAACAGATCCCCCCAAGCCCATTCATGTCACGCCTATACAAAGACAACATCCGTGCTGCTGAACTGGTAAGCCATGGTTTCACAGAGTCTGTAACTGCAATCCTAGCATCCCCTTCATCTGCATTTCCCCTGTAACACTGAGAAGCTTGACTTCCATTCGCTTTCAGATGTTTGTTTCTACAGCGTCATTTTCCCTGACAGGTATCTAGGTCGCATGAGCCACCTTCTTGGCAGAAGCCACCAAGCCGCATAGACAGATTACCGTCTCAGGCCCAGACCTGCCTAACCTACCAGCCCTGACTCTGTATATATCCCTGATGGTCTCTCGCCATTTGGCTTCTTCCCCTTTCCTTTCTGAGTACATAGAATCGAGCACCAGTCTGTCCCGCATCCTGAACATTTTCTGAAAACTCTTTCTATAGGATCGGGTGACTATGGGAATCTTACCAAAAGAATCAATCATAATTGATGTAACCAGCCGATTTTAATATATTGTTTTTCCATTCTCTTTTGTGTGTTTTGGCTAATGACCAGTTATTAAGAATCTGATTAACCATAGTTAATAATCGTATTCCCCAAACCATGCTTGGTGTCTTCCTGGTAACTACTCAGAGGGCCAAAGAACTGGATGTGAAGCCGGGAGCCTCGGTTCTGGCAACTCAAGGTTGACGGTGCGCTTCACTGCAGAACTGGTCCAGAGGCCCAGACGTACTGCTCTTAACTGTGCCTGCACCGGCAAGACCCTGACTTCATCATCTTAAAGCTGACCTAAGAGGTGGAGCTGGATGACAGGGGGAAGGAGAACCCTTCCTTCACATCCTGGAAGGAATTATTTTATTATCTGGATTGAATGAGAGGAACGACTCAGCCATTAAGGGCACTAGCTACTCTTCCAGAGGACCCCGCTAACAGCGGTCACTGCGGGTCCAGGCCTCAGACACTGCGTGCACATGGTGCACAGATAAACATGGAGGCAAAACACCCATCCACGTCATCTTTTTTTTTTATTAAAATAAACAGAAATCACCCCTAATGTCATAGTTTTTTGATATGATTTCTTCTGTGTTTTTGTTTGTTTTGAGAGAGGGGGGCTTGCTGTGTAACCCAGGCAAATCTCAAATTCCTCCTGCTTCAGCTTCCAGGGTGCTGGGGTCCCAAGTGCATCCCATAACACCTAGGACCACAGCACCTCAGTTTCTTTTATACTTTCATAAAATAAAATTTATCGCCAATCCCAGTGCTCAGGAGGCAGAGGCCGGTGGGTCTCTGTGAGGTCGAGGCTAGCCTGGTCTACAGAACATGTTCCAGGACAGGTTCCATAGCTACTGAAAACCCCTGCTTCGAAAACAAAACAAAACAAAACAAACAAACAAAAAACCAAAAAGGTGTAGCCCAATTTAACAAAATATGGACTGCTTTTACATGGAGATTATTTCCTATTCTTTACAACTGTGATTTTTGCTGAGAAAAACAAATATGTATATACATATTTTTTCCCTCATTGCTGAATGTGTTCTTGTAATACCACATCTGGAGCTGTCTTCATCTTGAGGACTGTGAAACTCTGGGAGCAAAGTGGGAAGAGCTCTCTGTAACTCACGCTTGTCCCAGCTGCATATCCACAAACCCAGTAAGCTGAAACAGGGCATGGGAGAAGGGGAGGAGGACCAGCGAGATTAGCTTGTCACCCGAGAGCGAGCCTTCATTTCTGACTTCTGTCATCGGACATGAAGATGCAGTGAGGCTATTGGGCTGTCCTGATTTTCTTGGAGGCCTTTGGCCTTGTGTTGCACACTCATCTGGCGACGCTGCAAGTCTTGCGCTGTAAAATGCGACAGAGATGCTGCTGGCATTCCACTCTGTCACGAGGTGGAAGATGAAGGAAGTCAAATTGCTCGGGCTGGATGCACTGGAGCATCCTTTAGCCATCCTTTTCTTCTCACCCATCACATCTCATCGGTCAACGAAGTCAGCCACTCTGTTCCCCCTCCCTCTGCTACCGCCTCTCCTCCCTTAATAGCTTGTTGACATCATTCTCACTCAAATAAACACATTACTTTCCACAATAACCCTCAAGTCCACCCTTCAACCAGAGGGATCTGTCCAAAGCACTGCTAGCCCTCTTGACCATTCTAAATGCTTTCGTGATGCCTCATTGTCTGCAGAATAAGAAGCAGACTCATTACCCTGAAAACAAAGTGTCACAACCATTCCCTAGCGTGGCTCTCTTTCCTTATCCTTACCTACAGCACTAAGGGTCATGATCAGCCGGTTAACTGCACTCAAGCGCCATTGCATCTCTTGACTCCGAGTTTCTCAATCCCACTGCCTACCATACCCTCCTCCTCTCCTTGATGGATGACTGAAGTATAATAGTGTCTAATAAAAATATTATTCTACCAGGCATGCTGGTCTTTATTCATAATCCCAGCACTTGGAGAGGTAGCAGTGAGAATCAGGAGTTCGAGCCTCAGTTACATAATGGACTCGTGTTGAGATCAGCCTGAGGAACTTAAGACTTGTTTCAAAGCAATCACACAGGCACAAGCACATGTGTGTGTATGTGTGTGTGTGTGTGTGTGTGTGTGTGTGTGTATTCTTATTCTTTTCTAAATATAAATGCCCTACCCTTATTATTACTCAAAAATGCAGACAGCTTCTTCTTGGTGTGATGTCATGTTTCCCACTTACACAGAAAGCACATTGGCCACCTGGTTTGAGCAGTAATATACAAGCCAATTATGTTTATTATTTCCAAACAGAAGCACCAAAAAAAAAAAGTGTGACCTGCAGTGTCTCCTTCTCTTTTCCTTTTTGTTTGTTTGTTTGTTTGTTTTACTGTTATGAGATCAGTAATATTATAGAGGTGTATAAGCACCCAAAGTGAAGTCAGTATTCAAAATCGGCAAATGGCATGACCTGAATGAAATACATCTTTATTGATGTAAGTGCCTGGCCTTTTAGAGTCATTTGCTGTTGCCCCAAATAATGTACCTTAGCCTGGCAGTGGTGGCACACGTCTTTAATTCCAGCATTCAGGAGGCGGAGGCAGGCGGATCTCTGCGAGTTTGAAACCAGCCTGTTCTACAGATCGAGTCCAGGTCAGCCAAGGGCTACACAAAGAAACCCTATCTCAAAAAATGAAATAATGATGATAATGTTGGTGGTGGTGATCTTATTCTGACTGACACTAGCAATTCCAGACCGTCCTTGCCTCTCCTGAGGCTCTGTGGTAGATAAATGACTGTACAATGCTTGACAATACAGTCTCCTGTTGGAGAAAGTCCCTAGTTCGTGACTTTTGGCAGGAGGCAGGATTTACCTCCCACTAAGGAAGCTAAAAATAACAGACACTTGTTCCCCAGATTCCTCACAGTGAGGGAACAAGCACGTGACCTAAGGTCACCATTTAGAAGCATCCCACTCAGGGCTTTGGGCCTTGATACAAAGAAGTGGGGACAGGGTCACACAACATTGATCCCACTGTTGATGGTGGTATTCTCTATTCAGTGGAGTCCTAACAAGGAAAGCCGAGCCAGGGTGAAAGTGTGCATTGTTTAGTGACAAGATAAGCAGAATGTTCCCGTCAAATGTCATGGCTGGGTTCACTTTCTGAGCCTCCCTATTGTAGGGTGAAAGGGACAACTGGAGCAGGAAACCAACCAATCACTGAGCACTCTGGCTCTGAACCCAGACCCAGTGAAAGAAACACATCCTAGATCTGAGACCTGAGCCAGGAAAAGAAATGTCTTTATTCCTGAACCCAGGACCAAAGAAACATGCCATGACTCTGAAACCAGTATCAAAGATACACACTTTGTCCCTAGAATCAGAGTCAGTGAAAGAGATATGCCTGGTCCTAAGATTAGAGTCAAAAGGCTAAAAAGGACCAGTGAAAGAAACAGTTTGGCCATAAAGTCAAAGCCATCATTGCCTCTGACCAACTAAACTAACCAATTCCTGAGCATGGAAAACTAACCAATCTCTCTTCTTCCTGGAATAGCTCCGCCCCTAAGAAGCCCTGTATACGCCTCTCTACCTGTTCAGTTAGAGGGCGCCATTTATCCCTCCCTGGCACAGGCAGCCACTCTCTTGGACTCCTCCTCTTTTTCTCAAGAGTCTTCCGTAAGGATCTTCATTCGCCAGGGAACAGAATAGAAGAACCTTGCTGGGATGCTCCCTAAAGGGGGGGAGGGGGTACTGAGCAAGGCTGAGCAGAAAAAGTAAAAAATTTTTACTGGAGCCAGAGGAGATTGCTACATTTCTGCAGGGGCTTCCCCTTTAGTAGAGTTTAGCAAAAGAAGTAACATCTTGGTCTGGAGAAGAAGCAGATAGCTCTGCTAGGACATTCCCTTAAGGAAACAGTGGAACTCAGCCATAGCAGTTCTTCAGGAGAAGAGCAGGATTGCTATATCCTGTACCGAGACCATTCCTCGCTGCACCCCAGCTTCTAGGTAGCCTGGCTTCCAGATAAAGTCATAATACCTTTCCTCCTGGGCTGAGCTGTGCTATTGCGACTCTACCTCTCCAGAGCTGTCCAGAGCTCTAAGTATAACCTTGACTTCCCAATAAGTCAGGCTATCCTTGCAACTTGTAACACATTCCCCTACACCTATAATTCTCCCAATAACTCTCTGATACTCAAGAGCCTTCCAGTCAGCAATGATTACCTTCTAAACTCTTGAGCTGTTTCAATAGCGCATGACCAAGAATCCTTTGGCCAGGAACCCCAGGACCCAAAGTGATGCAGACTCCATATGGAATCACATTTTCATTTTATTTTTGATTTTATGTATCTGGGTGTTTTGCCTGCATGTACACCTGTGCTCTGGGTGCATGCATTGCCTCTTTGGAGAACAAAAGAGGGCGTCAGATCCCCTGGGGTTGGAGTTACAGACAGTTCCAAGCTGCCATATGGGTGCTGGGAATCTAGCTGAACCCCGGTCCACTAAAAGACAAGCCAGTGCTCTTAATCCATGAGCCATCATCCCAACTCCTGGAGTGACATTTTAAAAACCCAATTTTGCATCCTCCAAAAATTTTATTTATTCATTTACTAAGACTGGGTCTCATGTCGTAGTTCAGCCTGGCCTCAGACTCATGGCAATCCTCCTGCCTCAGCTTCCAAAGAAAAAAGTACTTTTAAAGGTTTTCATTGTTATTTACGGGATGAATGTCAAGTGTGTGTGGATGCCCTTAGAGGCCAGCTTCCTTAGCACTGCAGTTACAGGCAGTTTGAGCTACTGGAGGTGCTTGGAACTGACCTGGAGTCCTCTAGAGAGTGGCAAGCATGCAATCACTGAACATGTCTCCAACACCTAAAAGTACACACGAAAAACTATAGTCCTTAATTCCTCTGGTGAGCATTAAAAAGGGAATCCCATTCACGAGCTGTGCTCAGCCACGCTTTTCCTCTTTCTCTCAACCCTTCTGCTTGGAGCCTCACCACCATCTCATCCCCAAAACGGACTGTCCAGCATCTGGAGTTCTTCTCCTCTCGCACCCTCCCCCGCCCCCACCGCCTTGGCTCCCCGATATCACTGTCATCTTACAGCGCCTGGCTGGGTTCTTCCTTCTTCATTTCATCCCCCGGATCTTGTTACCCCTTCTCATTTTCTCAACGCTGCATCATGAATTCTGCAAGTCTGGGAATCACGTGGATCACCACAAAATTCTCATTAAAAGAGTCAAGGTGGCAGCTCACAGGCCACGCAGCACCTCCAAACCTCGCACAGTGGTACTGTTGTTTTTACCAAATTGGGTACATTCCAACATTCGAGAGTGGAGAGCTACTCTTAAAAACTTGGATTCCTGGGTCATGAAAAACTATGTGCTGAAGAGATGGCTCAGCAGTTAAGAGCACTTGCTGTTCTTGCAGAGGACCTGGGCGGGGTTTCCCATTGCCCACATCAGGTGACTCACAATCCCCTGTTACTCCAATGTCTTCTTCTAGCCTCCATGGGCGCGCGCGCGCGCGCACACACACACACACACACACACACACACACACACACACGGTGCACATACAGACAGGCAGGTGTGAATGCGCACACAGAGACATAACACACACACATACACACACAGCAACACTGGGACCCCATTTCTTCACAATAAGAATCAACCGCAGTCACCCATTCTATAGAACATCACTCGGCTTCTTCTTGATTCCACTTAGTGGTTCAACTTCAAATGATTCATTCTTGCTCCATAAAGCACACCAAACAATAAAATTAAAAAAAGACTACAAGTACCTGTAAGGTTACAAAGCATATCCTCGTTAGGGATGGGGGATAGTGTGAGGGGTCTCACAGAAGGAAACTCATGTACATT
>NC_022027.1:28707721-28709928 GCF_000317375.1 Microtus ochrogaster
CACACACACACACACACACACACACACACACACACACGGTGCACATACAGACAGGCAGGTGTGAATGCGCACACAGAGACATAACACACACACATACACACACAGCAACACTGGGACCCCATTTCTTCACAATAAGAATCAACCGCAGTCACCCATTCTATAGAACATCACTCGGCTTCTTCTTGATTCCACTTAGTGGTTCAACTTCAAATGATTCATTCTTGCTCCATAAAGCACACCAAACAATAAAATTAAAAAAAGACTACAAGTACCTGTAAGGTTACAAAGCATATCCTCGTTAGGGATGGGGGATAGTGTGAGGGGTCTCACAGAAGGAAACTCATGTACATTCTTTATCCTTTCCAGACACAACGCAACAAAAGGAAGAAAGGTTGGTGGAAGGAGAGGCACACAGGAGGAAGGAAGGCAGTTTAGGTACAGGGAGGGCCAGCAGTGGACAAAGAGTTGAACGTCTAGCTGGCAAGGAGAGAGTGATGTTCACAGCCCTCTCTAAGCTTTCAGAGGAGCTGCTAATTGTCCCCTTGACTGATGCGCCTCCGCCAACCTGCACCCATTCCTGCATCTGCAGGTTATCATTCAGAGCTCAAGCCCTCTGAGCTCCAAAGGAGGTAAATATAGTGTTCCTAGCTTAAAAGCAAGCTGGTTCCGATTCCACTTTAAATGCACAGGAGAAAGGGCTTGTGAGAGGTGTCACAAGGTTAAGTACTTCCAAAAGAATATTTACCTTCTTAGTTAGGGTTTCTATGGCGTGACATTGTGACCGAACACAACCTAGAGAGGAAAGAGTTTATTTCCCTTACACCCTCCAGGTCACAGTCCATCACTGTAGGAGGTCAGGGCGGGAACCAAAGGCTTGATATCCCAGCACTTCGGAGGTTGAGGCTGTAAGATCTCTGTGAGTTCCAGGCCAGTCTTGTCAACAAAGGAGCTGCAGGCCAGTCAGGGCCACAGAGTAAAGCTCTGCCTCAAAATCAGCAAACAAACAAACATGCAACTGTTGCCTATGAGTTTACTTAGCTTTAGGTGCTTTCTTAGGAAAACAAAACTGCTCTAAACCATGGGCTGTTTAGTGATTGGACTGGGCATCTAGCAATACCTGGAATGTTGCTCAGCAAACACATGTTGAACAAAACAAAACAAAACAAAAAACCACTTCAGTACTTCCCTTTGTCCAGTTTTCCCAGGGAAGCAAGTGTCTTTGCTGTATTGGGACTTTTTGGGAGGTAGCAGGGTTCAAGATAGGGTTTCTCTGTGCAGCCTTGGCTGTCCTGAAACTTGCTTTGTAGACCAGGCTGGCCTCAAAATCATTGAGATCCACCTGCATCTGCCTCCCAAATACTGGGATTAAAGACATGTATTGCCACTATCCAATCATATTGGTGCGATTTTGATTACAAGTAATGGACTTCCAGGAAGCCCGAATTAAAAGGAGTCTGTCTGAT
Source organism: Microtus ochrogaster (assembly GCF_000317375.1). Taxonomy (NCBI): domain Eukaryota; kingdom Metazoa; phylum Chordata; class Mammalia; order Rodentia; family Cricetidae; genus Microtus; species Microtus ochrogaster. The sequence continues at coordinate 28,709,185 of NC_022027.1, forward strand.
GCAGACCAACGGGGCTTGGAAAGCGAAAGGCAAGGTTCTGGTGTGACTTATGTAAGAACTCAAAGCGGGAACTAGAGCAAGGGGGGGAATCTTCCTGCTGTGTTAAAAATAAGTGGGGGTTTAATTCCACTTGCAAACTAGTGAGATAGCACTTACTGGTTTCACACAATGGCCAGAAGGCTCAAGTCTCCTGCTGTACAGAGGACTTAAGCGTTATTAGTAGCTAAACCACCACTGGGCCCAAACTCCAGTTCTTCCAGGCTGACAGGAAGTACTTGTATCCTCGGTGAGTGTGTGTTAAGTAGGAGAGACCTCCAAATCCAAATTTTCATAATAGTCTACAAGTTTACCTGACCTTTGCCCTGCAGAGAGACTTTATCCTTGTGCTGACTAGCAACTAACCCTGATCCTTGCTCCAAAGTGAGGTTTTATGTTTATATTCAGTTGCTTGCTATAAAAACATCCTTGACAAAGTTACCCAGCACCAGAGCAGGCTGTCTTGCTCTCAAATGCAGTCACTCCATGGAGAAATGTCCCAGTGAGCAGTTCAGAAGAAATGAGTGGACAAAATAGCCCCCATCTACCCCAGGGACAGCGTTAAAGCTGTGGGACCTTCTAGAATGGCTATAGCAGTTAAGGTCAGCATGGTTTACAAATGAATTAGTGGAATGTTTTAATGTTTGTCAATTTGAATCTTATTGAATCTTCACTTGTTTATAGTTACTGTGTGTGTGTGTGTGTGTG
>NC_022027.1:28710108-28711788 GCF_000317375.1 Microtus ochrogaster
GCCTGCCTCTGCCTCCCAAGTGCTGGAATTAAAGGTGTGCACCACCATACTGGCTTTAGCTACTTTTTCTTGAGAAAAACAAAGACGGCTCTCTAGAAGATAATTCAGAAAACAGCATTCATGTGTTTTTCGTACGACAGCGTGGAGAACAATTTAAATTCTTGGCAAGGTTGACTTTGAAATAATTGCTAAAAATAGTTTCTTGTTTTTTATTTTCGGTTTGTTTTTCAAAGAGCATGTTGGGCAAAGGGTGGATCTCATGTTTTTCCTGTACAGGGGACTCAGTGGTATTTTGATTCTGGCGATAAAAGCAGAACATGGAACACTCAGGAATGAGCCCACGGTGCCTCCCTGATAGACCATTTCAGGTGTTTTCAACATAATTGTATGTGAATTTGAATTTCTGGTGAGCCAGAATTCTCTGGAAACTGAGGTCACACCATCTTACAAAAGAGAGGTCAAGGTCACTGAAGAGGTCAAACTTAACATTAGCACAACCCTAACAGGCTGCAGACTAACAATACTGGAACTAGGCCTCTGACCCTTACAATAACTGGGAAAAGTCACAACTGTACCCTGCGGGGGACCAATCAGAATTGAGACAAACAAGAACTAGATGTTTCAGAACATTAGGAATAGCTTACCTAACTTATATATAGGTTGCCAATTTCCTTACAGCAACGCCAGGACCAATCCTTGTTTGACAAGACTTCTGTCACCGCTCCACTCTGGCCCAACCAGGAGTTTAAGCCCCATCGGAATTCGGAATCTCCCTACCCTGCCCCCCCACCCGCCATCCTTTGCTCCTGAAAAGTCCTGCCAAAGTTGAGTCAACTGATCCAACCACTGTGTCAGAAAGAAAAGCCCATGCTAGAGCTTACAATAAAGGTTCTTTGCTTTTGCATATGAACTCCAACTCCTAGTGGTCTCTGGGGGCTCATGGCGTGGGCATAACCATCACCAGAAAAAATGTATGACTTCTGACTCTGTTGTGGCAGGAGAATTCGTGAACAAGTCAATTACTCGGTTATTCTTTCCTCGGGTATCTTTGTTATGAGCTGTCTTCGGGAGTGAGGTCATAATACTTGGACCTGGGTCATTTAATTCACTTCCTAGAGCATTGAGGATAACAATCACCCACTCAAATGCCTGCCGCTTTAGGAAGAGGGGTCTCTACCAATCACAGATCCAGACTGTGGACGTTGGTGAAGGCTGAATGTTTAGGTGCCGTCTCCCTGATCAATGAGGATTGATGCTTTTTCTTTGTCTTTCTGTCTTTGAAATTTAGAAAGATAACTCCTGTGGTGTTTGGTTTTTTTTTTCCCCCTCTCTTATCTTTTTCTGACCTATGGGAAAGTAGGAGCTATTTTCGTCAAACTTGGCAAGAGAGCTCATCTATGATTGAGAATCTAAATCGAACAAGTTTGAATTTCAACGGAGAAAACAGGTTCTTTCTACTGGTGCCTATTTGGAGTATGTGCTAAGACTTTCATTAGAAAAGTAAAACGACTTCGTAAGGCTTTGTTCCTTACTGTGCTTGTTCAGAACATGAAACGCCATTCATCGGTTATTGATGCTGTAAAATTTAAGTGTTGATGTGTAATGCAATGCTTGCTCTATGCACCATGCGCTATGTGCTACAGTGTGGTTCGTGAGCCAGGCAAGGGGCTGGAGATTGAA
>NC_022027.1:28712557-28736483 GCF_000317375.1 Microtus ochrogaster
TCCTTCCTTCCTTCCTTCCTTCCTTCCTTCCTTCCTTCCTTCCTTCCTTCCTTCCTGCTGTTTCAGTGTGACCATCCACCTCTAGCTCCTATGACTACGACTTCCCCACTGTGACGGACAGTTCCCTCAAACTGTGAGCCAAATAAAGTCTTCCAGCAATATGTAAATATGTATCAAAGCTAACAATAAACCAGTAAGGTCCAGTTTGTATCTATGTTTTGAAGTTTAATTTTTCTGGGACTTCATTTTAGTGACTGTTATAAAAAATCATTTATATGAAAATGGGCAATAAAAATAAAAGAACCAACCGGGCGGTGCTGGTGCACACCTTGAATCCCAGCACTTGAGAGGCAGATGCAGGAGGATCTCTGTGAGTTCGAGACCAGCCTGGTCTACAAAGTGAGTTCCAGGACAGCTGGGGCAGTTATACAAAGAAACCCTGTCTTAAAAAAGCAATATATAAATAAATAAAAATAAAAGAACTAGGCCTTGCCACAGATAGCTTTAGAGACCTGTTTTTACTATAAAGCCATCATTATCCTTGATCTTAGATAAAAGATACGTGATAATAAGGCCCTAATTATTATAATAAAGCCACAGTCATCTACCATTCCCATCACCCCGAGGTGATCACTAGGCATGACAGTGCGGAAGGGTCATAGGTGACCTTTTATGCCGGAGTTGTTGACTATCGTATGTTATTGAGAAGGATGTTGAGGCTTCTGATGAAGCAGATGTGCCATTCATTATCTGCCCACACTCACCGCGGGAAATGCTGCAGTTTCTGCTTAGAGTCTGACCTCAGTCTATGATACCACAGTGGACTAATATTACCCAGTCTACTCATAAGTGAGGCTAGCGCTATGGCACTCAGGAATCTGGAATTAGAACTCTGGATGGCTAAACGATTAGGTCACAGTAGGCACATGAGCCGAAATGTCAGCACTTGCTATAACACCAAACCCAAAGCCACATGCCAGCTGATGTCAGCAAGGGAACACAAAGTCACGAGTAAGCAGAGGGAAAGGGGGGAATCCTGTCACAATGTAAATCAGGATCTGTTAGAATCAACCTTAGAATCCAATATTGTCACCTTACTGCCTCGTCCACGGCCTAAGGGGCAGATTCTCATAGCATCTTCTCATCCACCTAACCTCATTCCCTCCAACTCCAGGTTAGTCACGTGAACCTTGCTCTTCCTTTAGGGGAACACATTATTGGCTGAGGACTTTGGGCTCTGCTGTTCTGCTGATGGCCCCGTCCCCCAGTGTCCCACATAACCTGCTTCCTCATCTCCAATGTTCCAGTGGAAGCCGGGTGTGTGGATCAGAGGCAGAACAGCTTCTTAGACTGAGAGAGGCCCTGGTTAGACCTCTGGTACTGACTGCCTCTCGGCTCAGAGAGAGAGGTCTTCACCGCCACTCTGAAGTCCTGCCCCCTCGTACCCACTCCCTGATTTACTGTTCTCTATAGCAGCAGTATCTCTCTGACCTTTACCTTCCCCATCCCTGTTTGTTCACCACATTTGTGGACTTTGAATATATTTTTCCATTGCTTTGTTTTACAAACATAAACACATATGTACTTTTTAAAATCTTTACCCTCCTGTTTTTTCAGACAAGTCTCTCCCTGTAGCCCTGGCTGGCCTGGTACTCACTAGACCAGGCTAGCCTTGAACTCCCCTTCTGCCTGCCTCTTCCTCCTGAGTGCTGAGGTTAAAGGGGTGTGCCACCAAACCCAGCTCCTGCAGGCCCTGCTGACTAGTCATCCAGGAGACGCTCACAAGTCTCTCTTCCTTCACTGGGCCATTGTCCCCCTCATGGAGATCATGGGTTCTCCACTAGTCTCACTTACTCTGACAGCCTTTGGGCTGCCTTTTACTATGCTTTACATTACTTTTGACGATCTACTTTTATATATATATATTGATTTTCGAGACAGGGTTTCTCTGTAGCTTTGGAGCCTGTCCTGGAACTCCCTTTGTAGACCAGGCTGGCCTCGAACTCACAGAGATCCTCCTGCCTCTGCCTCCCAAGTGCTGGGATTAAAGGCATGCGCCACCACCGCCCCGCTGATCTATTTTTATGAATGAAGTCTTGGACTTAAGCTTTATGAATAACAACCAACCCAGTCTCTCTCTCTCTCTCTCTCTCTCTCTCTCTCTCTCTCTCTCTCTCTCTCTCTCTCTGGAGACAGTTTCACTAAGCAGTCTCATTTTTTTGTTTTTTGAGATAGGGTCTCACTGTGCAACTCTGGCTGGCCTTGGGCTTGCTATGAAGATCAAACTGACATCATAATCACAGAGATCTGCCTGCCTCTGCCTCTCAAATTCTGGGATTAAAGGCATGTGCTACCATTCTTTTTAAAATTGATATGATTAAAACAATTTTTCTGTTCATTATAACTAACTCTCCCTGTAGGCCAATTTTAAATCACACTGAGGAATGTGTGAATAGAAATTGGTTTCTGGTCCCATGTATCTCTCTCTTTTACTTCTTCTTGTTCATGTGGCTTCCATATCACTTTTCACCTGTTGGTTCATATATTAGCAATCTGCACACACCTCCTAAATGGACAACAGGTCAAAGCAGATGAAGAGACATATTCCATGGCCTTTATCATCTCCGGGCCTCAAGAGTGTCTTTACCTTGAACTAGTAACCAGTTGCATAATGAATAAATATAACTGGCTAATCTAGAACATGCAGTGTCCTTAAGAAGTATCCATGCAATACCCCGTGTAACACACATACATATAGTAAAGCACTGGCTATAAAAATGTTAAAATTATAAGAATTATAGGAAATGACAAGGGAAAACATGAGGTGTTTTGTTTCTCAGTAATTGACAGGACTTCTTGAACCTTGAGCCTTCAAACTACCTTAAACCCACAAAAATGGGCCTTCCAGCACACTGTTTTGGACCCTTGTGAAAAGTGCCTGCCAAGGTTTTCTCATGGCACCAATCTTAACAGGGTCCTCCAAGGGGATGTTTCCTATTCTTGCCCAAGTATAATATTCGTAGTCAAGCTCATTGCTATAGCCACATGGAAGATCTGGCAACCACATTATTCTGCTCAGAAGGAATTTCCATTTCCACATGGGCTAGTGGCCTCTGTTAGCCTTTTCACTGGGAGGAGGAGATGTTTGTTATGTGGTCACACTTTGCCTAGACTGACGAGCCACACCACATTTGGAAGGACCTTGCACAACACTGTGATGTCGTTCTGGGTGCATCAGAGGTGAAGAATTAGAAAGGCATCTTTATTCTGCCTCTTGGGCAGGATGGGGGAATTTAATGCTTCTCCATGTAGTAATTCCATCTTCTGAAAGCAAGATACACTTCTGATGTCCTGTAGAATGCAGCCCCGTCCCGGCTAGGTTGCTCACAGCTGCCACCATGATAAACCCTGCTGCCGGTGCACAGCACTATTTTGGTGGTTGGCTCAAGAGCTATCTATACACCAAGAGCTGGGTTCAATAAACACCCTGGCTCAAGGAATTCTTATGGCAGAACTGCTGAAAGACATGTCTGACTCAAGGCTGACAAGGTACCTGGCGCTCTGATCCTGGCTGGAAAAATGGGCAGTCGAAAAGGCTCAATGATTCAGAAGTATTGTGTGAGATGAAAAGGAACCAAGTCCTTCTGTAATTCTGGCAGGCCGCTAGACCAACAAACAGAACATCTGTTTGGACTTCGGGCTGCTACTTTAGGGAGCCCACCTGAAGTAAAACGTGCTGATAAAAGGGGCACCACCTGAGCTTACTACTCATGTCTTCCCTGCCCCAAACCCTCATTTCTCCAGAGTAGAGTGCAGATATGAGGGTTACCTGTTTTCAGGGAGCTAGGGGAAGATGGAAATCTGCTTAGACCCATGCTGTGGGAACTCCTTCAGCCAAAATTATATTGCATATACTCCTATTTCTGTCTACAATACTTGTAGATCTAGGCAAAGTTATTTTGTCATATTGTATGCGTGCATGCCTCTACCTCTGCTTAAGACATTTTGTATATTGATACAATTTTAGGATATATTTATCATATTGTACTATACATTTTTACCTCTGATCAAGATACTTATACATTGCTTACATTTTGAGGTCATTGTCCTCATTTGCTGCACAGTTATTTAAAGATTGTTTAATATTCTAATATGAAGTCTTAAAGCTATATAGATATTAAAAATTATAGGTCAATAGTCATCCATATTTGTGGATGGCTTATAGTTGACTAACCAGGTTCTTTAGATACATAGAGATTGTATTCTGCATAGATAGGTAATCCTCAGCCACTTCAAAGAACTGTAGAATATGGCATTTAAATAAATTAGGGTTCTGTTTGTGAGAAACAATTGCTCCTGGCAGCACCGATGTATTCCCAAAAGAATACTGAGCAACAAAGACACTCCACTTGGAGCTTGTTTTCTTCTTAGAAAAACTGGTCTTTAGGCAAGGAATTGCCCATGGCTCGACCACTGACAAAATGCATGGTGTCTGGACAGAACAAGCAGGATACAAGAAAATAGACTGTCAAACCCTGCCAAGACAGGGTAAAACAGTTTTGAAAATTTTATGCCTCTGAAAATGTTCTGTCAGATACTCTAGGTTTTAGCCAAAGTTGGTTGCTCCAACATCGCAAATGAGACTTTGGTTGACTACCCAGGTAGCCAGTTGTCTGTCATTTATTGCACATTTTGGAAGTTGCTTGATTACACTTCCTACCTACTCAAATAATATTATTTCCCTTCTCAGGTCTTTGAAGGGGTTGAAGACTAGTTAGTTGTAGTTACTTTCATCTCATGATTTGGCCAATCTAATATAAGACTTAGACTGCTTAGGATAGGATAATTATTGAAACATTAAGCATATGTTTCTTGAATGATATTGTTTATGCTGGTTGTAATTCTAATTTTTATACTTGATATTTGTTCTTAATGTATATATAATTTTGTATTAGGCTTAGAACTATCTTATTCAGACAAAAGGGGGAGGTGCTGAGGGAACTCCTTCAGCCAATAGTCTTTAAGATACAAGCCCATTTGGTTATGGTCTCCTATACTACAAAAACAGCCATAAAGCTTGTGTACGCTTTCTCTCCTAGCTGCTGGATTTTGTTCCCCGTTTGTGCAGAGGACTGTGATCTGTGAGTCTACCCCTAAATAAATAACCCTTTAATTATACTCAATTCTGAGCTGGTGTGGGATTTCTTTTTAGCATCTATCTTTAGACTCAGGCAGTTTTGCAGACTGGGCCTTCGCCCAGAAGATCTGGTTATTGGGCTGGAGAGATGGCTCAGTGGTTAAGGGCATGGGTTGTTCTTCCAGAGAACCTGGATTCAATTCCCAGCACCCACATGGCAACTCACAATTGTCTGTAACTCTAGTTCCTGGGGAACTGACACCTTCACACCAATGCACATAAAGTTAAATAAACTATAAAAAAAATTTGAAAAGAATTTTTAAAAGATCTGGTTATTAATTTGGCCCTTGTGGCTCGGCAGTGGTGGTGCACATCTTTAATCCCAGCCCTCGGGGGCAGAGGCAGGCAGAACTCTGTGAGTTCGAGGCCAGCCTGGTTTATAAGAGCTAGTTCTAAGACTGGCTCCAAAGCAACACAGAGAAATCCTGTCTCAAAAGAAAAAAAACAAAAACAAAACAAACAAACAAACAAACAAACAAACCAAGCAACGAAAACATCCAGCTGACTATAACCACTTGGTTTTGGCATTCACCAAGAATTACCATTATCTAGTATTTAACAGCAGCGCTTTCACCACATCCTTCCCAGGAGTATGCTTTGACTTTTGGTGTCTGTTTATAGTCTGCCTCAATCCAAGATCTATTCAAATTTCACTCCCTGGTCAGACTCTTCCGTTGCCATCTTCTTACTTTGTTGAAGTGATGCTGCAGTCCTGGGTAATATCTGTTCTATAAACTCCACACAGGCGGGGCCTGTTCTCTAAGCCTTTCTAGTGAGAAACTGATGTAAAAGCTTCATTTTGGCAAGCCACCAGTAGGTGGTTTTTCCAGCCTTCCCCTGCCTTCCATGTGCCTGGAATGTAACCCCAGTCAATAGCTAAGGTCCTGATTGTTACACAGTATTAGATTTTAGAGATGCTGATAAATCAAACTTGGCAAGCTTGCTTTTGGAGCAAGAAGCCTGAGGTTTTGGAATTATAAAGTCATCCATTTACAATGGATCTATCACATCCCTCAAAGTCCAGTTTTATTTATTTTAAATCCTAGGTCAGGTTGCTGGGATTCACCTTATCCTTGGAGATTCACATAACTCCTGGCAACTTTTTCCCATTTTCTTAGCTTTTTAGAACATCTAGGGTATTTAGTTCAGACTGTACTTTTCAAACTCACCACCCCGCTGAAATGCTACTACCTAAACAAAGGAAGAAAGACTGCTATATGACAGCTTTACCTTTCCACCTGCTGCTAAAGGGGGATGGGTAGGCAATAGGTTGGTTTCATTCTCAGTAAAGACAGCAGCTTCCAGATGGTCAAGAACATCCTCCTCTCTGCTCTGGCCACAGTCTTCCTACTCCTCCATCAATATAACGCAGTGTCTGCCCCTCCCCCCCCCCATTGTAATAAGGGATTATTGAGGCTACTTTGGAGGTACCCCACAACTGTAAGATCTGATTGATGCTCACTGGAAAAACTCTAGACTCACATTTTTGGTTGCCTTCATTTTGGGCCCAAGATTTCAACTCTAAGTCTCCAATATTTCAAAGTTCCTGGTGTTCTGGGCAAATATGGCAGTTCACAACTTTAATACCAGCACTCATGGAGCAAAAGAGAGTACTTCCCTCCCATCCCCCCACTCCCCCACCCTTGCCGCCGAGCTCAAAGCCAGTCTGATCTCTATAGTGAGTTCCAGACCAGCCAGGTCTAGATAGAGAGATTCTACATGTTCCTGGGGTCTGGGCTTGGTGGTAAGCACATACCTTTAGTACCAGCATTCTGGAAGCAGAGGCAGGAGGATTTCCATAATTGCAAGGCCAGTTTGTGCCACATAATGAGACCTTGTCTCAAAACACCAAGATAAATAAATAAGAGTTCCTAGGATTCTTTTTTAAGCTGTTTCCTCTAAGAGGCCCCTGGTAGACTAAAGACAGGCACATCTGGAGGAAAGACCGTGGTGAGGGGCAGATTCGAGAAGACAGCAGGAAATGACTGACCAAGCGTGTGCAATGTGGATAAAGTAGAAGCCCTGGATGGTGGAGGCTAGGTCAAAGAATTTGAGAGCTTCAAAAAAAATAATTATTTTCTTACTTGCTCATTATTTTTATTTGTTTTGAGACAGGATCTTACTACGTAGTCCTGGTTGGCCTTGAACACAGACGTCCACTTGCCTCTGCCTCACTGAGCAGTTTTTTTAAAATAAGGACATATATTTCTCTAAGTGCACAGCAGTCTCTGGACTACTTTTGGGTATATGCCCCTACCACAGACCTTGATTTAGGATGGCTAAATGCCTTTCAGCCATTGAGTCATGGTTTTCACCCTACATACTTTCAGAGGTTTGTAATGATTTCCACTTTGTCAGGGCTTTCAGTGGAGCAAACTTGCAAGTAGAAGCAAGTCATAGAAAAGGCCACACCTGCTTAGAAAACAGCAGCTCCTTCAGACGGCAACAGAGAAGCGACTTGGGAGGTGACACCTGAAAAGCTGGCTGTGGTTGCTGTGTTGACTGTCAGACACCTACTAGCCCTACTCCTCCTATCTACTAAGAGTCACTTGAAGATCAGTTTTTGTTTGCTTTTGGCTGGAAATGTAGCTAAGTCGGTAGAGTGCTTACCTAGCATGCATGGGAAGCCCTGGGCTCCATCCCCTACACTACATAAAACTGGGCATGGTATTGAACACCTGTAATCTCAGCACTCTGGAGGTGGAGGGGGAGGATTAGGAAGGATTACAGATACATAGAAAATTTGAGGCTAGTCTGGGGAACGTGAGATCCTGTCTTTTCTTTAAAAAGTGACCTTAGACTTACACTAATACTGAGTCACCAGAGAAGCGTGTTGTAAGTAACCTGAAAGAGGAAGGCTGTCGCAATGTTTCAGATGGCAAGAAAATAGCCTTATCTATTATACACTTCAGGGAGAGCTCAAGGCTATCTTCAGCAACTCTGCAGGGCTGCTGGCTCTCAGGACGTGGGGTATGACCTAGTTTTAAAGGTGATATATGTGGTATGGCATGCTGCTCTTTGGAGAGAGGAAAATGTAGATTAAAAACCAACTGCTCAAAACAATTAGGAATTTCTAGTTTAATGATGCAAGACATAACAGACACATTTATCTGGTATTCTGTTTTGGTAGGCTTCACTTGACCGCCATGAATTTATCTGACAAATATTTACTGGGCACTTAGTCCATACCAGGCACTGTTTTACAGAATTTCTGTAAAATTGCAATAGGGAATTTCTGCAATTCTATTGGGGAGAGATATGATGAAAAAGAAGAAAACACACCCAAGAAGATAAGCAATGAGAGGAATGCTATTTTGTGAGGGAGCAATAATGAAGATAGTGAACCAGGTGACATGTGGGCAGAGACATAAATCATGAAGTCAGTCATGTATGTGACCTTCTGAATGACCCAAAGATCCTAGCTAGAGGAATCTGCAGCTGGTACAAAGTCCCGACAGGAGAAACTTGTTTGTCTTTTTTTGTAGTCCATCTAGGCTAGTGAGGGTAGAGCAGAAGGAGGAAGACTGGTGGTCCAGGAGCTGCTTGCAGAAATTATCAAGTTACAGAGTCAAGAAGGTCAAAGGAGCTTTGGAGTTGAGTATGTTGGGAAGCAGCTCTGTTAGGCTTCTGATAGTGACCTGACTCACAGGAAGGATCTTCAGGCTACTGTGTATCCATCAGGCTATCAGTAATGAAGGGGATGTGCCCATCAAGACAAGAGAGGAAACCAGACGGGAGAACAAGGGCGACTTGAACTAGAGTCCTGGTTTTCCAGCAACTGGGAGGTGTTTAAACCTATCCAGAATGCAAGGCAGCTGACCTGCTTAAGGAATGGATTTGGTGGGCGAACATGACTAGTAGGGATTATCACACAGTTTTTGGCCTAAATCTAAAAAAATGTAGTAAAAGCTGTCTTTTACTGTAATAGTGTAGTACAGGGCAAGCAGATTTGACTGAGTCTGTGTGGAGGTGCTAAATCTTTGTCTGCATGAACTGTAGCTTCAGCTCCTAGCTGTCTTGGAACTTGCTACGCAGACCAGGTTGGCCTCAAATTCTCCAGAATGTTAGTATTAAAGGTGCGTGTCACCATGCCCAGCTAACTTCAGATTTGGGCATACAAAGTTTAGTACAGGTAGGGTCAGAAGGATCAGGACCTTATACTCCCCACCCCACTCCTCGTGAGTTCTAGGCAAGCTGGAGCTATATGAGACACCGCTTCAAATAAATGATGCCTATTAACCAGCAAGTGCCCAGACAGTACCTGCCATATACTACACACCTAATATTCATTAAATTAAAAACCAAGGTTAGTAAAGCAGCCCAATTTAAAAAAATCTAAGTATATCTTCTTTAAATTTCTGTGTAGAAGCATATTCATACCTATATTTTATAATCATGATGATTCACCAGAATCCTTTATGTGGTAATAAAATCTATATTAGAAATCACTCAATTTACACATTCTGAATGTGTGAATTCAGGTTACAGAGAGAGAAATTAAGTTCAAGGACCACATTCATGATACGAGGAGAACCTGCCAGCAGACCTCCTGATTCACAGATAATTGTTCTACATCACATCAGACCCTCCTCCTCTCAAGAGCACTGATGCTAACTTCATAATGTTAACTGAACATTTCAAGAAATATATTTCAAGAGTTCTCTGGAAACTGGCTAGTTGGGCTCCATGTCACAAACAGTTAATATCAATGAATGGCTGTGACATATGAGGCAGTCTCAGAGGTGGGCTCTCCAGCAATGAGTTCAGGGACAACTGTGGCATTTAATGTGCGTCATACAGATAATACACTGTGTTTCACAGAACTCCGTCAGTAAGCAAAGACATTCTTTCAAATGAGTCTGCACAGCCAAGAAAACACTTGTACTCAAGAGTAAACTTCAGCATACTCAAATTACTTTGCTATCTATCTGAGACTTGACCTGTCAAAACCAACATGTCATTTAGTTTTAGCAAAACAGGCATTGAATGTCCACTTTGTCAAACACTGTACTGCACATGCAAGGGAAATCAAATCTTTCCTTTTAATCAGCTATACAGATCAAAACAAAGACTTGCTAGAAAAAAAAATCCAATTAAAAAATACAAGTATCTGTAGTTAACTATTGAGGAGGTGACGTCAGAGCAAAGACAGTAACTACTTCCCGGGTTGGGGGTCGCCAGAGATTTTTACAAAAAGAAATCAAATGTGGTAGGTAGGCAAGGCAAATACAGCATAGAAAGGCAGAAGGTTTTAAGTCGCCATGAGTCCCCACCCAGGTGTAAAAAAACTGGTTCATGTTAGCTTAGGGTGGGGGAGGCAATAGTCACCTGCAAACACCAGCCAAGTAGTTGAGAAATTAGGCCCGTTTAGCTGCTTACTGTATCAGAGGCAAGTCAAGTAGCTCACAATTGACAGCTGCGGAACAGCGAGCCAACGTGATGAAAACAAAGCATTTCAGTTTTGTTTGTAGTTGCTGCCCCAGTGCGCATTACAGATGTCACGGAAAGCAGAATTTGACATTAGCACCCCTCAACATTCTCTATTATCTGTCTACCGGTTGTTTAAGTACTTTTCATGCATAATTAAAAAAAAAGTCAAGGGGGCACACGTCTTTAATCTCCAGCATTCAGGAGGCAGAGGCAGGTAGAACTCCTAGTTCCAGGCAAGCTGGGGTTACGCAGAGAAGCCTTGCCTTGAAACAAAAGTCGAGATGTACTATTATAAAGTTTTTAGGGGCAGAGGGCGGATCCAAGGGAATACAATGAACATTAATTAACATTTAAAGATGAATACATAAGTGTTTTCCATCGCCCCCTTGCCTGCATGTAAATCTTAAATCAAAATAGAAAACAACAACCTATCCACGTGTTTCAACGGGTGAGATAATGCCTTTAAAAGTGCTTAGCGCAGTGTCTGGCCCGTAGTAAGCACTCAACAAACGACGGTTATTATTTTGACCTTCGCTTTCTCTCAACCATTTAGGATTCGAGTTCTCATTTTCAGGGGAACGAACCGGCCGCAGTTGGTCTCCGGGGCTGCTGCCAGCTCCCACAGTCTCCGGTTTCAAGTAGGAACCAACTCAACAATGCCAAACAAACCAAGGGCACTGTCCACGCGGCCAGGTGGGGCCGCCGGTCCGCGAGTCTCAGCAATCGGCCCCTCCCCACTAACGACACCTCGGGAGGGGCTGAGCCCGAGCGGGACACACGACGTCTCAGTTCCGCCCGCGACTAGCCAGGGGTAGCCGCCAACGCAGCCCTACCGGGCTAGCCCGGCCCGGCCCACCTCCGCCGGCGCCCACCACACCTCTTCCGGATGAGGTCCAGCCTCCACAGCGACCCCCGCCCCTCCAGACCCCGTGACTCCACGGGCTCCGCCCCCGGCCCCGCCCCATCGCGAGCCCCGCGCCTAGTCCTTTCGGCCCGCGGGCGGCCACGTCCTCCCCCGACGCTGAGGTCACCGACCGGGCTGGCCGGCAGGGGGCGGAGGGACGGAGGGAAGATGGCGGCCGAGGCCGGATATTGGCGCCGCCTCCCCCAGTCGCGGAGCCGGCGCAGATGAGGCGACTCGGCTGGGGCCAGCGGCGCTTCGCAACCCGAGCCGGGGGGACCCTGGCGGTGGGGCCTGGCCCTGCTCTATGCCGGCGCCTCGGCTAGCGTGAGCAGCGGCGGCGGTAACGCCTCTCTCTCTCCCCACCCCGCGCTTCTCCCGGCGGCTTGGGTGTCCGAGCGGGCGGCGCGGCCGGCATGGAGGACGTTAACTCCAATGTGAACGCGGACCAGGAGGTGCGGAAGCTGCAGGAGCTGGTGAAGAAGCTGGAGAAGCAGAACGAGCAGCTCAGGAGCCGCTCAGGAGCCGTGCAGGGCGCAGGCCTCCTCGGGCCCGGCAGCCCGGCTCGGACCGGCGTGTCCACCCCTTGCTCGGGTGCGGCGTCCCCTCGGGGCTTCCCGCTGGGCCTGGGAGCCAAGGTGGGCGTCGCAGCGGGCTCGGGCCCGCGGCGGACCAACAGCGAGGACCTGCGGGACGCCACCTCCTTGCTGGCGTCAGGCGAGGGCGGCTTGCTGGACGAGGTCGAGCCGCTGCGGCCCGACGAGTTGGAGCGACTGTCAGGCTGGGAGGAGGAGGAGGAGAGCTGGTGAGTGCGGGGGCCGGGACCGGGCGGGCTGGTGTGGGGGGATCGAGTGTGTGTGTGTGTGTGTGGATCCTGGGGGAAAGCAGGGTGGGCTCGGCGGTGGCGGGGAACACTGGCTTTGCCTCTTTCTGTTGCGGGTAGGTCGGATGGAGTTGGTTCTAGGCGTGCCTTGGGAACGGGTCTGTAGCTAGTTCTTGTCTGGGTTGTGGCACCTCGGGGTGCTGACCCAACTGGACCCAGATGCAATCTGTGGCTTGGCACAGCTCCGGTGGGCCCGCACGCTCAGAGCGCTCCGAGGTAGCAAGCTGCTTCGTAGGAAGGGCTCCTGCTTTGTGTGGAAGAACAGCTTTCGGGTGATGGTCTGGGCATTTTGGCTATGGGGGGGGGGGGCCCGGCTTTTTGAGGTAACTAATACCAAGTGCGCTGACCTAGAGTAGTAGTCGGTGTTTTGGACGGGAGTGAGATGGGTATGTTTGTGGGGAGGCCGGGAGAACGACACTCCCCTTTAGGTAGCGGGGTAAAGCTTGCTTTGTGTGAGGAGGGCAGAGAAGGGAAGGGGCTGCTTTGTGTGAAGTCGGTGGTGGAACAGGAACCTTGGATTTTATTTTTGAAAACAAGAATTGGGTCTGACATCATTTCGGAGCCGTGAAGCGGTAGTTCTCAAAGCTGACTGTCTTTTCCATGCCCTCCTGGAGGCAGAGAAAGAGTCCTATTTTAAAATCCCAACCAGAATTGTAATTGTCAGAAGGCAGCTCTTGATGAGCTTGTGACCCCACACCTTAAAGTCACACTTTCATTAAATAGAAAAGACACGAGAGGCTTTTACTAGACTTAAAACATCTGTGGGGAGTTATCCTCATAATTCATCGCTTTGAAAGTCTTAACTTTTAGCTAGAACGTTTAGGCTGTTGACATGAAAACTTCCGTAAAGTTGAAATCCCTCAAGAACTGGTATCCAGGCCTAGGACTTTGAAGTATTGTAAGCTTGCCTTGCATGCAGGCCCTAGGTTTCCACTTAAAGGTTTATAACCTTGAAGAAGTTACTTTGAGCTTCACTTTTGTCCTCAGGAAAATTATCTTAACATTATTCTTAACATCTGTAGAGTTATGAAGATTAAATTAGATAATCCATGTGTACTTTTAGCACTGGGCTTGGCATACGATAAATTCTCCACGACTGGGTACTATTACCCTTAAGCCTGGTTATTTAACTCAACACTATTTAGTGAGTTTACATGTGATCCTGCTGTGGGAGATTCTAAAGATTCCTAAGTGCTGATGTCTGTGTGTGAGGCAGTGGGGGTCATGTTGAGAGCTGTATCTTAGGTAGGGTGAGTGAGGTGCTGAGGAGAGTTAAGAGACTAGGAACCAGACAGCGAGAGAGGCTAGGTAGCAAGCAGTAGCCCAAATAATGGGGCAGACTTTCAGAGAAGGTAGCAAGGGTGGGAATTGGGAACTGCATTTTGTCTTCTGACAAGTACAAAAAGGTATTTAGAACTTGTCCTTAGGATTCTATGAATGATAGGGATACTCTTTCATATGTTATTTTATTGCCAAGTAGAACTGAGTATGTAATAATTACAGCTTTCCTATTAGTGAGACTCATTGCTTTCTGAAGGAATCTTGTGTATTATGCACTTTGAAAGAACCCAGAGTCATCCAGGTGTCATCATCTTTCCAAGTGATGATGAGATCAATGCTCATGATAATGAGGATGGGCTGTGCTCATCAGCTCATTTTAGATGTATTGATGGAGCATATTGACTCCTCCAAACACCAAGCAAGTCTTTAGCTACTTTGGTTTCTGAGCATGTCTTTGTCAAGGTAGAGCAAATGTTCTTAGATAAGCATGCCAGAAGTTTGTCTTGACCGCCTGATTCCTGCTTAATGTTTTTACCTGGTTTTGTGTCTTGGTGCTAGAGATACACTTTTTCCTGAAAATACCTGTGTGAAATTTAATCTGAAATTAAAATCTGGCCTTTTGGCTTTAATCTTAACCATGATAGGTCAGGGGAGAGTTAAAGAAATCCTAGTTAAAATGCCTTCAGATGTGTCTGAGGAGGAGGGCGTGGCTGTCAACAGCAGGAAGAGTCATGGTAAAGTTTGCTTTCTTAGCAAGTCAGAAACTACCTTCCAAAGCTTCTCTATTGCACATTATTTTCATCTAGGGAAATTTTTGCCCCTAGCATATATGTCACAAAATGCAGAAAGTAGGAGTAGGTATTAGATGAAAAAATAACCAAATTCTGGAGTAAAATTAAGGGAAACTCCTCATCAAAAATAACAGGTTTCTTTCATACTGGCGTTCTTTCAGATGCAGATGCGTACTGGCCATAATAAATTTCTGGAGATTATGGTTGTTTCCTAAACTTAATTGAGTTCCCAAAGCGCTTACTACTGTCTCATAGAACACACTTAGGCTGTAGTGGTGGACAGCTTCTGATACAAAGTATACAACCTAGTACACACCTGTTTATGAATAACTGTATTCACGAATGTAGTTTTACTGTTAGTGGTACACTTTAATATTTTCTATTCTGTTGTATTTCATTGAGGGAAGAATGGTAGTTACTACTAGGCTGACGTCTAGATCCACTAATGGATTGCATTTTCCAGTCTGAAAATCTTTGCTCTCATAACTCAGAAAAGTCTCAGGAAGAGAATTAAGATGACTGTGTATTGTAGTATGTTAGGATTACCTAATAGCCTTCAGCATTACTGGGGGAGGAACTTACAAATATCTTTGCATTTAATTAGATTTAACGTTTATATATTTATAAGGTAGGTATCAATTTCGGTGTAAGGAAACTTTATCTTGGCATCAGATAACACACAGTAAATGATGACACTAAGATTAGAATCTAGTCTTCATACATTAAAGCTTGTGATACTCCATTGTGTTTTGCTTTTTCCAAATACAGCATCAACTTTCCTACATGAACTGTCCCTTAATGTGTGTTTGAAGACTACTACTGTGCCCCCCACCCCTTCCCACCATATGCTAGGCATTTTCTTCAGAGTAAATTTCAGTTTATTGAATAATTTCTTAGATAGTATAATTCTCTGGTCCTTCCATAGTAGTAGTAATAGAAAAAGAATATTATTGAGATAGGGTCTTACCATGTAGTTCTGAGTGTCCTGGAACTTGTAGGCCAGGCTAACCTCAAACTCAGAGACATCTGTCTAACAAGTGTTGGGACCAAAGTCACCAACACACCTGACCTAATTTATTAATTAATAAAATTAATTATTTTAATTTACTCTAGTTGTTCATTATTGGACATGTTATCCAGAATTGCATTTTTAAATTAGCCAGAGTGTGTGTATACTTCTCTTGAACTAAAAACTACTTGTAAAACAGTAAATACTATCGATTCACCGATTAATTAATTTAGAGATGGTCTCATTAATTTAGAAGTAGCCTATGCTAGACTGGATCTTACTTCATAATACAGACTGATTTGATTTCATGACAGCCCCCAGCATCCCACATGTTGGGATTACAGGTGTGTGTTGAGGCCCACTATTACATTTTAAACTGTTAATCATTAATAGTTTCAGCTTCTGTTACTACGTTTTATGTTTGCTGGTAGTATGAACTTCTCCACCATGTGTTTTCTATATAAACTGTTAAACTATGTCTTCCTAACTTTTTTGGGTTTAAATAGAAGGCATTTAAATTTCATGTTTGTTCAGTCTTAACTTAGGCATTTATTACCTATTTTCTGTTCCTTTTTTGTATCTTTGCATTTAGTAGACCTATGTTGTATATATTCATTCAGATTGTTGACAAAAAAATGTAAGTGACAGAATAGATTACTCTGAAGTGTGCAACTCAGCCTGATTTTCCCCATTAATACCCATTATGGTTATTCACTGACTATTAGTTCTCCCTGTTGTCAGGCCCTTATGACATTTGGTTTGTGTGAATATCCTGAAAGATTTTGGCAAACGCTATTCTGTAATTGAGCTGTAATGAGCCTGTGAGGTTCTTACCTGCAGGAAGTCCCTCTCTTAAAGGAGAAATTGGAGTGAATTTGGTTTGATGTGGTTGTGAAGAATTTACTCGAGTTTATAGAATCACTCCATTCTTAATTTCACAAGCATTGTTTAATCTTACTTTGAATTTTGTAAGGAATCATTTTTTTTTGCTCTGGAATTTTTAGAAACTGCTTATTATTCTTTTTAGAAATTACAATCTTTGAGCCGGGCGGTGGTGGCGCACGCCTTTAATCCCAGCACTCGGGAGGCAGAGGCAGGCGGATCTCTGTGAGTTCGAGACCAGCCTGGTCTACAGAGCTAGTTCCAGGACAGGCTCCAAAGCCACTGAGAAACCCTGTCTCGGAAAAAAAAAAAAAAAAAAAAAATTACAATCTTTGGTCCTAACCTTTTTCTTTCATATTTCTGATCCACAGCAATTTTATGATAAATTTTTTGTTATTTTTTCCATGGTTTGAGGGGGTATGCCTAACTGCATTTGGCATGATAGCTCACGTTGTTTCTTTGAGCTTTGATTCTCTTTGAAGAACATTCTTCCTTGTTCATCAACAAACTGATGACAGAAATATTTTTGTCTTTAATATTTAGTGTCAGGGTTTATTTTGTTTGTGATTGGGACTGTGGCTTCTTTGTATTGATGTTGCTGTAATTGATTTTCCTCTTTAAGTTTTTCATTGTTGAACTATAATTTTATAGGATATGATGCACCATTTAAATTAATTTTTATCATGTACATTTTATTTTTAAATTTATTTACTCCCTGTGAGGACTGCTCACTCCACAAGTGGGCACATGGAGGTCAGAGTACAATTTACCGGAGTTGTTGTTCTTCTACCATGTGGGTCCCGGGGATTGAACTCAGGTAGTAAGACTTGGTGGCAGGCATCTTTATCCACTGAGCTATTTCTCTGGCCCTGTAAGGCATGTTTTAAAGCCTACAAAATAGTGACTTTTAATATAGACAAAGTTGTGCAACCATCACCTCTTCTAATTCCACATATTCCTCATCGATGACGGATACTCTTATTAGCAGTCATTCCCTAGTTCCCTCTCCTCCTTGTTCCTATTATCTACTTTGCCTATCAGATTGCCTATGCTGGGCACTTCATGTATAGCAAGTGGCCTTTGTGTCTGTCTTTCATCTAACATAATTCTTTCAGGTTCACCCATGTTGTAGCATGTGCCAGATTATTAGCTTGATCTTTTCCTTTTTTTTTTTTTTGTGCCTGAACAATATTCCATTGTGTGGATTTACCGGGTTTTGTTTATCCATTCATTGGTAGGTGGGCATTTGGATTATTTCCATCATTTGGCTATAATAAATAATGCTGCTATGACACTTATTTACACGGTTTTGCATGAACATATGTTTTCATTTTTCCCCCTTGGGTATGTGCCTAGGAGTGAAATTACTCCAAATGGCATCACCGTGCTTAATTTTTTGAGAAACTGCCAGATTGTTTTTCACAGTAGCTGTACCACTTCTCTTTATCCCAAGCAACGTATGAGGGTTCTGCTTTTTCTACATCGTTGTCAGCACTTGTTAGGTCTATCTTTTTAACTATAATTGTTCTGTTAATATTATTTTGGTTCTGATTTGAATTTCTCTAATGCTTAGTGATGTTGAGCATCTTTTCCCTGTATTTCTCAGCCATTTATCATAATTCTTTTTGGAAAATGTCTATTCAAATCCTTTATACATTTTTTTTAGTACTAGGGATTTGGAGCCAGTGCTTTGGGTATGCTAGGAGAGCACTCTACCACTGAGCTATATCCCTGGCTCCTCTTGCCCCTTTTCTAATAATTGGGTTATTTGTCTTTATACTATAAAGGTTTAAGAATTTTTCATAAATTCTGGATATTGATCTCTCTCTCTCTCGTTTGGTTTTTTCAAGACAGGGTTTCTCTGGCTGTCCTGGAACTTTGTAGACCAGGCTAGCCTCACCTGCCTCTGCCTCCCAATTGCTTGGATTAAAGACGTGCACCACCACACTTGACTGATTTTTTTTTTAAGTTTCTTTAATTTTTTTTTTTAAGTTTCTTTAATTTTTTTTTTTTTGGTGTGTTTTAAGATGGGCTTACTGTGTGTAGTCCTGGCTGATCTGGAACTCTCTTAATATAGGCCAGGCTGGCCTTGAATTCACAGGTATTGCCCTGCCTCTGTCTCTAGAGCGCTAGGATTAAAAGTGTGCACCACCACAGGGAGCAGTTTCTTTTATCTTAATTAAAATATAATTACATAATTTTTCTCCCCTTCTCCGGTGCCACTCACTTACTCCCTTAGCTCCTTCCTCTCAAATTTATGTTCTCTTTTTTTTTTTAATAAATTGCTACACCTATATGAGTAAATATAGTTTGCTGAGTTTATTTAGTGTTGCTTTTATATATATTTTTTAGGGCTGACCACCTGATATTGAATAACCAAGTAGGGAGCTCCTCTCTGGGAAAAACCAATTCTCTCTCCACATTTATTAATTGCCTTATAGCACTTTGTCTAAGGGTACAGCCCCATGACATTTCCCCCTTCCATGTTGGTATGTCAGCTAGTGTTGTTTAGATCTTGTTTAGGCAGCCATATTGTTGAGATGTCGTGGGTATAGCTTCCCCTTTCGTAGTAATGAGAAGGCACAGTCTCAAAGAAGACTTCCTGGTCCTTTGGCTCTTTCAACCTTTGGCTCTGAATTTTCAACCTCTTTCTTGAGCCTTAGATGTGGGTGTTGTGTTCTAGATGTATCACCTGGGCATAAGTATTTTGACCAGTTGTGGCTTCCTGTAATTGCCTGCATCTGCTGCAGAAAGAAAGTGCTTTATCTAGGGATGGGAACTCTACTTAGCTGTTGATAATAAGGCTCAGTACTTAGAATGCACTTAGGAATTTTGGTGGCTTTGGAGAGTGGCAGTACAACATTTTCCTCTAAGATCCAAGATCTCAATAGTCACTGGTAGATGACGAGGTGTCAGTACTGGACATGATTTCTCTCCTGTTGAGTGACCCTTAAGGCCATCTAGACGCGTATTGGTTACTGCTAAGATGTAAGTAGCACTATTGTACCTTCAGGGATATCTTTGGAGTGCTGTTGATCACTATTGTAGATGAAGGATATCACAGCAGGATGGAACTACTGATTGCTTTCCTCCCTAAGCTGCTCACATAGCATCTTCCAGCACTTTAAAGGTTAATCCTCAGGTAGGAGGCTTTGGATCAGATCCAGCTTAGTTCCTCAGAGTCCTGTGTCCAAAGTATGTGGTCTGTTCAATAATAGGGAGCTACCATCAGCTTCTAGGAGACAACCAAGGACAACAGCAATAGCCTGTCTTGTTTTGAGAGTCGCTTAGACTATCATGAGTAGCTTTGGAGCCTGTCCTGGAACTCACTCTCTAGACCAGGCTGGCCTAGAACTCACAGAGATCTGCCTGCCTCTGCTTTCCTAGTACTGGAATTAAAGGCTTGCACCACCTCCGCCTGGCTGCTATTGAGCTTTTTTTGTTTTGTTTTGTTTTGTTTTGTTTTTCGAGACAGGGTTTCTCTGTGGCTTTGGAGCCTGTCCTGGAACTAGCTCTGTAGACCAGGCTGGTCTCGAACTCACAGAGATCCGCCTGCCTCTGCCTCCCGAGTGCTAGGATTAAAGGCGTGCGCCACCATCGCCCGGCGCTATTGAGTTTTTGAGACGTCTTCACTATGATTATAATTCCAGAGTGGCTGCACCAGTTTGTAATCCCACCAACGGTAAATGAGGGTTCACCTTTCTTCATGTCCTTGCCAGCATGCAATTTTAGACCTTCGTATTCTTCGGGATTTAATTAAAGTAGAATAACATAAATGCTACCTTGTTCACCACTCTGTTTGCTGGTGTGTGTGTGTGTGTGTGTGTGTGTGTTATTTGTTGAAATGCCTGTGTGGGTGCACATGAGCCTCAGGTGCTATCTGCCTTTTTTTCCAGTGGGCTTGGAACTTACCACATGGACTAAGATGCCTGGCCACTGAGCCCAGCCATCTACCTGTTTCTGTCTCCCCAACACTGGGATTAAAAGCACACATTGTTATACCTGCTCCTCCCCAAAGGGATCTTGGGATCAAACTTAGAATCTTGAGCTTATTGCAGGCACTTTACCTTTTTCCATTTGACCTATCTGCCCTGCCCTTTTTCTTTTCTTTCTTTCTTTTTTTTTAATTCTTTATACAGGGTCTCCCTCTGCTTGCTTATAACTCACTAGGTTGCCCAGGCTGTTCTTGAACCTGGAACAACCTCTTCCCTCAGCCTTCCAAAATGTTAGCTGGATTTTATTTAATTATTTAATTGGTTTAATACAGATCCTCCTCCTCCTGCCTCCCAAGTGCTGGACTTGGGATTTAAGGTGAGTGCTGTGGCCTCTTAAATGTTGCTTACAGGCATGAGCCACCACTCCTGACTGTTAAACAAATACAGAGTTCAGTGACATTAATTATATTCATATTCTTACACAACTATCAGCAGTGTCCAGCTGTAGGCCATTTCTATACTCCTAAATGGAAACTTCCTAACTATTAAACAGTAACTGTTTTCCCTGTCTGACACCAGTCTGCTTTCATTGTCTGTGCTGCTGTAGGCACCTTAGATAAGAGGTTTTTATTTGTCATGATTATCACACTTAACATAAGTTACTCAGGATTTGTAGCATTTGACAGGATTTCCTTCTTTGTTATGGCTAGGTGATAGTTCATTGTTGTATTTGTCACATTTTCTTCATTCCTCGATGGATAGCGTTGCTTTCACATCTTGTCAGTGGTGAATAATGCCCTGACCGAAGGTGCAAGTATTTGAGTGTCTGCACTTTGAGTGGATTGAATGGATCAAATGGTAATTCTGTATTTTAATTTTCCCTTTCCTATCTGGTGTGCATTATGCTTATGTATATATACACATATTCGAGTGTGTATGCAAATGTGCATGGAATAACAAGTGCAATGTGTAGGCCCAAGTTTGAGTCAGAAATCTACTTTGAAAGCTCTTCTACTTTATTGAGTTAGGGTCTCCCAGTCAAACCCAGAGCTCACTGATCAAATGACTAGTCCTGCCAGTCAGCTTGCAGGGGTGGGGTGCATGGTGTTAGGGACAGGGCGTGTCCTTCAGAGACTGGAATTTTACAGGTGAGCTGCTACCTGGCATTTTCATGGGTTCTGGGATTGGAAAGCTTCTCTTTTGTGTATGGCAAGCAAATTAACTTCGGCAGTAGCTCCCAAGTCCCTAATTTAGCTTGTTAAGGAGCTGCCCTTCTGTTGTTCACACTGGCTGTATTGCCTATGTTTTGATCATTTATATGTTCTCAGTTAGTGATCAGAGCAACCAAGTTCTTATTTACCCTCAGCCACTGTTGCTCATATAAACTGTTAAGGTAAGCACAGAATCTCAGGTTTTCTGTTTGTCATGCAGGAAAAGCTTTCAGTAGGTGTCTGAGCACTTAGTGGCCCATGTCTCTGTATTGTCACTGCTGTGTCCTTTGTACTAAGGTTGAGACTTCCTTACTTGACAGCTTTAGTCATACCCTGTTGGCCTGAAATCACCACCCACAATGCCATTCTTACTTTATATTTACAATTTAATGCTTTTGGAAAAGAATTGAACTAGAGAATATATTGTAAGAATCTTTATTATTGTGGGGAGGATTAAGAGCTGTCATCTGTGGCAATCAGTTACTGCCATTTCATCCATCCTGTGAATTGTGCTAATAGACAAAAGAATTTCTGGGCAAAGGGGGGAGAATTTATTTGAAGAGTGTCTAAATTTATATTGTGTCCCTTCTTACTGTGCTGCCCTGGAATAGATGAGAGTCATAGCGTCTGTGCTCATGGGAGTGCACTGCTTAGTCAGGGTTAGCTGGCTCTGTTAGCTCCCTGAAGGCTGTGTTGTAGCTTTCTTTTTCTGCTTACCTATGAGAGAACCTTTGTTACTGACATGAGCCCCCTAAATCCTCTATGCAGTCTGCAGATTGAAAGTAGAGTTTCTAAGCAAACCAATATGAGTTATCATGCTCTTTACAGAGATGTCAGAGATGTATGTCATAAAATTGTAGAAAAGTGAAGTCAGAAGTAGACTGAGATGTGGCTGTAGGTCTGATTATTTCTTTCTCCAATATTTTTGAGATTGTAAATCTATGAGCTTCCTCTCATACCTGGTAAGGACAAGGCAGCTGCAGTGCTGTGATTGCAGGCATGGGCCACAGTGCTCAGTTACCACTACTAACCTTTGTAACTGTTTCTTCAGGTGAAACTGAACCAATTCAGCTATAATGCTCTTACACCCGCACCCTCCAACAGCTACCATTCTGTTCTCTGTGTCTGTAAACTTGATAAAGCCAGGTAGCTTACTGCTGTGTTTTGAATCTGTAGTGTCGCCCACAGTCTCATGCACTTGCTCACCAGCTGGTGGGCTATTTTGGGGGGGGGGGTCCATGGAGGCTTTAGGAGGTCAGGCCTAACTGACAAGGAAGATTTCTAAGGGTTGCTTGTAGAAGGTTATAGCCCTTTATTGCTCAATTGTTTGTTCTGTTGCCATGAACTGTCTGCTAGTGTCATGTTCTTCATACTTACTGAGACCCTCTGAAACTGAGCCAGAAGAATTCTCTTCTGTAAGTTGTTTGAGAGAAGTTAATATCAAAGGAATCAAGTGCCGCTGTCTTTTTGTTTTGGCTTGTTTCATTTAGCGTTATGCCTTCAAAGTTTAATCCACTTTATAACTTGTGTATGTCATTCTTCTTAGAGGAAAGGAATCTAGACCCAAAGTCACCTAGCTGATAAATAGGGGGAAATTGAGATTTACACCAAGACTGAAAAACATCTGTGGAAAATAGTTGACCTTGATTTATTTAGTTATAGATATGTAGTTTGGGTATAAGTTAATGTTGGACAATTTTTGATAAACAGTGAAGAATTTTTTTTTAATGCAGTTGCTCTTGGGCCTCCAGATTGCCTTCAGAATCATTGGAGGATATGTTCTTACAAAGACTGCAGAGTGGGTCTGTGGCAAGGGTGCTAACAGATACGTAAAATGTTAATGAAGAGGTTACTTGTGCTTGTAATTCTATTTCTGTGATAAAACAAACACTGCAGTTCACATTAGGGCAGAAGCTTAAATAGAAAACTATGTAGCCGTGGAAGCATGGATTATTTTTAGGTCTTTCTTGAATATCCTCAGTAATAGCCAATTTCTTTCCTACTGAGGGAAGGTAAGATTTTTAAAAATTACTAGTTGCCTTTATCATGTTTAGTAACTGTTAACAAGAAATGGCAATGGTTTTTTTTTCCCCCATGATGGTAGCATCTTTTATTCATAAGAAGGGACACCGTTCACAGAGCGGTGACGTCACACCTAAACACCTCACGTGGAGACAGGTATTGCACCGGTGTCAGAGGACCAGGTCAGCCACACTAATGATGGTGCTGCTTGAACTGCAGGCCACAGTAGCCACATGTCCCCGTTTTTGTCCAAATTTATGTACACTTTGGGGTGGCCCAGGGCACCACCACCACCATCGCAGGCTATGATCCGATGGTCCACCTCATTCACAGGCTGCTCTGCTATCAAATCGATGGCAAAGTTCTCATTCACCTCTTTCTGAC
>NC_022027.1:28736914-28739737 GCF_000317375.1 Microtus ochrogaster
AAAAAGAAAAAAAAAGAAACAGAAGGTCTGAGTGTCTCTGTGCCGTGCTTACTTGCTTTTCTCCTGGTTCACTTTTGTCAGAACAGCTCCCATGCATTCACCTCCGAGCTTTTGGTGTTCATTTTGCCTACAGTTCCTTTTTTTTCCTCCCTCTCTCTTTTTTTTCTCTTGCCAAAAATCTCACTAAGTCTCCACTCCAACCTTCTAAGGAAATTCTCACTTTTTATCATCCTTTCTTTCATGTTAACTCATCACAGTGTATATGTCTGTTTTGGAGACAACACAACAATGTTTTGCTTTTGTGCCTCTGAGTCATGAGCAGTTCAGATTCATCTTCGCATTTCTAGATAAGACCGTAGCATCTGGTATGTAGTAGAAATTCAGTTACATTAAACTAGTTTGCATTAGTCTGAGTAATAGACTAAAATAAGGTGACACTGTAGAATAACAAGACCAAATTTCTTGCATGACGATTATACTAGATGAGGAATTTCTCATAATGTATAATTAAGGACACTATTCAACTTACTTTTCCATAGTGAATGAACTCATGAGCCTTCTGGATCACTGCTGTTGGAATTGCTCTGCCTGTAAATTCTGTGTACTGCCAGGGAACCTCGCTAATGCTCTGCTAGCCCCAAAGGCCCCATCTCCACTCTGTACACTCATTCATACCCTGTCTCCTCGCCCTCTTACTAGTAACTATCCACAAATAATGTGATTTTTTTATGTGGTTTTTAAAAAGAGACAGTTTGGTCACTAAGTTGCAGAATTAACTAGTAAACAGATGGAGTTACACTTTTTTTTCTGTAGTAGTAATTAGTTTTAATTGAAACACACTTTACCTTTATTTCTGTTGTGCTATTGTTAACAGAAAAATTGAACATGTAAAAGCGTGAAAAGTTTGAATGCTTTCGGTGATGTTAATTGTGTTTTCTATTCCATTATTTCCACATCATATCCTCTATGATCTTTTGTTTGGAGATTAAAATTATGGAGGAAACTAATGCCTTTAGGAACAGACTATATTATGAAGTTTAAATTAGGAAAGGTAAAAAAAAGTAAATAAACAAAACAACATGTTTTGATTGGAAAATCCATAATTCTAAAATAAAATTGATCTCTTCTAAAGGGAGAACGTAGCAGAGCTGGAAAGGTGGCTCAGTGGTAAGAGTGCACGCTGCTCTTTCAAGGGACTCAAGTTTGGCTCATAAGCACCTGTAATTCCATATTCAAGCAATCCAGTACTGGCTACTGGCCTCAGAGAGCACCTGTGCACATGTGACATTCTTTTACACAGACATACCTACATACACATAAATAAAAATAATACAAATCTTTTTTTAAATAACTCTAATTTGGTGAGGTGCTATATACCAGCACTCAAGATGCAGAGGCAGGTGGCTCTCTCTACATAGCAAATTCTAGACCAGCCATGGTTATGTAGTAAACCTCTATCTCAATAAATCAATAAAAACCATTGGAGGAGGTATTAAAATATTACTCTCCATGAAATATGAGGAATAACGAATACACAATAGCACAGTATTATAATATTTGTATGAAACTTATAAAACTACCTGGAAAGATAAGATGAAACAGGGATCTTCACTTAAACTTTAGATCTGCATGATGAGAATGAGACAAGCTGTCTTCTAAATCTAGTTTACTAGAAGGAAAGCTCTTCCACACTGCCTTCTGCTCTTCCTCAGGGCTTCTGCTCATCTTTCTGGGAGAGTTTACAAAGCAGCCAGTCATGGTGGCTGTTGACAGTCTGTTTGCTGAAAAGAATGAGTAAGAAGTAGGAGTGGATCAGGTTGAGGAATGGGGTTTAATCGGTTCTGTCAAAGGAATTAAGAAGTCCTTGCTGTGAATTTGATACCAGCCAATATTACATTTTTTAATTGTCATGAAATTAGATAGCAGATTGTTGGGTGTTATTTTTTTTAAAAAAGTTGGTATATCTTTGTTAATACCTCAGTAGTAGACTTAGAAAGGACTGCTGTTAGTAATCTTAGAACATGAACGTGCATATCCTTCAAATAGGTATCTTTTTTCTAATAGAAAGGAAGATAACGGGATCTTGTGTTGATTTGTAATTATGAAATTTCTGTTTGCCATTGGATATCCGTATCTAAAACTGATTTGAAGATGATTAAAAACAACCCAGGGGCTGGAGAGAGAATTCATTGGCTGAGAGCACAAGTTCTTTCAGAGGATCAGACTTATTCCACGTGGGCCTCACAACATCTTTAGTTCCAGTTCTAGGGCATCCAGGGCTTTCTTCTGACCTCCATGGCACCAAACATATGCATGGTGCACAGATATACACATAGGCAAAATGCTCACACATAAAATATTTCTAGTTAAGAAAATAAAATAAGCTGGGCATGGTGGCTGTGTCTTTAATCCCTGCACTTGGGAGGCAGTGGCAGGTGATGGATCTTGAGTTTGAGGCCAGTCTGGTTTACAGAGCAAGTTCCAGGACAGCCAGGGCTATACAGAGAGACCGTGTTTCTATAATAATAATAACAACAACAACAGTAATAATAATTGCTTCCCACTTTAACCCAGGAATTTGATTTAAAACCAAAGTAAACCAACCAACCGAACAAACAGAAAAGAAAAAAACAAAGCTAATGAGTCTTAGAAACCTATGTCTAACTGGAGGTTTGGAATTCAGTAAGCAGGCATCTTGACGGCAGTATAGCCTGTGAGTGAGAGACTAATGATATCTATATGAATAATAATCTATATGTGATAATCTAATTTTATCATAGCTTATCTTTGAATTTCTGTCCTGTCCCAAGCCTGGCCAGTAGG
>NC_022027.1:28740267-28745477 GCF_000317375.1 Microtus ochrogaster
TTTACTTTCTGCTCTAGTTGCAGTGACAAATGTCCTAACAAAACAGCTTCGGGGAGAAAGGTCTTGTTTAGCTCTCAATTAGGTTATGGTCCATCATTGCAGGGAATCAGAGTGACAGGAACTTGACACAGCTAATCACAGCATTTTAACAGTCGAGAGTAGAAACAAGTGGATGCATGCATGCTTTCTTTACTCAGCTCACTTTCTCCATTCTTCACAGTCGAACACCCAGATCTAGGGATTGATGCCACCCACAGTAAGCTGGGTGTTTTCATATCCATTCACATAGTCAAGGCAGTCCTGGCAGACATACTGATAGGTCAATAATTCACCATTGATTCAACTTGCCCCAGGTGAATCTAGATTATGTCTAGTTGAAAATTATAGACTCTTTTTCTCTCTGAAAACAATTATTTTTCACAGGAGAGAAGTTTATATGGACTTAAATGTGAGAGCTAGGATTTTGGGCTTGGGTGCAGATGGAAGGGTATGTCTTTCTGTCAGAATCTAAAAGTACAGGGAAAAGAATTAGTACTTGAATAAGATAGAGGAATGGCCTGTAAACACACTTAACTAGAGTGAAGTTTGTTAGAGAACAAGTAAGAAACACAATTACTAATACAGTTCATGTGCTTCAAGCAAAGGTAAATAACTTTATAAAATTAAGTAAGTGGGTTGGAGAACATATTGTAGCTAGCTGTGAAATCTAGGATGAGGCTTTTTGAGTGTGAGAATGTTTTTAACAAATGGTCTTGGAAAGATTAGTGTGGCAGTTGAATGTGGATGAGAACAGGACTTGCAGCCACCTTTATTTGCTGAAAACACGTTACCAACTTCTTGAGGTGAAAATCATTCCATTTCATTGCAACTACTTAAGTAGCTGTACTTTTCTGTTGTTGTGATAAAACATCATGAGCAAAGCAGTTTCAGAGTTTATTTGGGCTTATGGTCACAGAGGGTTAAAGTCCACAATGGCAGGGTGGAGGCAGCAGGCAAGTATGATCTCTCTTGAACAGAAAGCACAAAGCTGAAAGAGGAAACTGCAGTTAGGGCAAGGCCTGAGGCTCTCAAAGCCCACCCCTCCTGACGTACTTCCTTTAGGAAAGCCGTATCTCTCAATCCTCTCCAAATAGCACCAGCAGCTAAGGACCAAACGGCCTAACTGTTGAAGTTTACGTGGGGAAGTCTTATTCAAATTACCACCATAGGTTATATGAAAACCATACTATCAAGCCAAATGGTTAAAAGTCCACTTCACTTAATTCGCCTAAGAAGAAAATCATATTATTTTTGTTCCAAGATTGTTTACTCCCTCATTAAGAGCAACTATTTTACTGGGTAGTGGTGGGGCATACCTTTAATCCCAGCACTCAGGTGGCAGATGCAGGTGAATTTCTGAGTTTGAGGGCTGCCTGTTCTACATAGTGAGTTCCAGGACAGCTAGGGCTACACAGAGAAACTCTGTCTCAAAATATCAAAAAAAGAAAAATTTCCATAGTAATATCAAGAGATGTATTTCAATAAGTTGATTGGGATATCCTTCTATATATGTGTTGCTTTTATTAGTTGATGAATAAAGCTGTTTTGGACAATGGCTTAGCAGAGTATAGCCAGGCAGGAAATCCAAACAGAGATAGAGTGGACTGAATTGAAGAGATGCCATGTAGTCACTGAAGTAGTGACATGACACACCTGTCAGCCACAGCCTTGTGGCAATACACAGATTAATAAAAATGTTAATTTAAGATGTAAGAACTAGCTAGGAATACATCTGAGTCATTGACCAGTGTTGTAATTAGTATAGTTTCTGTGTAATTATTCGTGTCTGGGCAGCCAAGAAATGAAAGTACAGTCTCCCTCTTCTAGTAACTGTCTTACTACGTTTTGTTAAATACAGTTAAATTTTTGTTGCCCTTAGCTTTGATAGACTATTTTGTTTACAGTATAAGAAATGATTACTATAGTTATAAATTCAACCAATCAGTTATGGTCTTTCTTCTTTCCATAATCTTAATAATATGCCAGTAATATGAATATGCAAAGAAATAGAAGAGTCAGATAATCCAACATGTAAGTAACATGGGGGTTAATTTCAGCAAGGGAAAGGTGATATTATTCTTGTATCTGTAGACTTTAAAGTAGTTATATTCAATGCTGGGGAGACTATGTAGCACGATTTCTAATTGGTATTAAAAATCCAGAGTTCTATATAGGGGTTAATGCTGAAGAACAGAGAAGCTGAGTGCCAGCTACAGGAGAGTTCTTTTACCTCTGCCAGTGCTCAGACCAAAAGGGCGGTCCTGTACTCAGACTGCATTGAACTTTTGTCTCTTCCCGCCTTACATTCCTCTCTCCGCCCAGCCATATCACTCCTGTCTCCACCGCTCCAGTATGATTAAAGGCATGCGACTTCCGAATAATGGGGTAAAGGTGTGTGGCACCATTGCCTGCTCCCCAGTGGTTTAGCTCTGCACTCTGATCTTCAGGCAAGCTTTATTTGTTAAAATACAAGCAAAATATCACTGTAAGACTGCTCAGCCAGTAGAATGTTTGCCACACAATCAGGACCTGAGTTCGATCCCTAGGGCTTGGCAATATGTGCTTGTAATATAAGGACTGGAGAGGTAGAGAGGGGATCCTTGAGGCTTCATGACAAGTCTGTTTGGCCTACACGGTGAGTTCCAAACCAAGAGAGAAACCCCATCTTAAAATAACAAGGTAGATGGCACTTGCTGAATGTCACCTGAAGTAACCTCTGGTTTTCATGTGAGTGTGCATATGTGTATGTATGTGCATCTCTATATGTAAGCAAAAACACAATAGAGTTACATTCTTAGTTGTCTTATGGGCATTAGTGTGTGACATAGCCCAAATATGATTCGTTCATATTCTTAATTACATTTCTAAAAATTTTCCGCATCTAACCATATGAATAAATGATGTTTAAAGGTATTTAATTTCTTTGTAATTGTTCATGGGCAAATTTATTTCTAATAAATTTGATTAATGGGATGTAATTTGCATAATATAAAACTTAACTGTCTAAATATATTGTGCCTTTTTATTGTTGTTACTTTCCAATGTACTTACAGAATTATACAGCAATTACTATAATATAGTTTTAGACTATTTCTTACAGTTCTAAATGGAACTTGGTACTCATAAATAGTAGTTATTTCTCACTCCCTTCTACCACCCTCCCACTAATATGCTTTGTTTTCCATAGAGTCCAGACTTTTTGTATAAGCAAGTCATATAGAATACGTGTTTTGTCACTGGCTTCTTTTACTTAGCATAATGATTTGAGTTCTGTCCATGTTATATCAATTTTATTTCCACCAATACATTTCTAAATTGTGTGTGTGTGTGTTAAAACTATTAACTCAAAGCATTCAAACAGAGTAAAATGGAGATTAAAGTGGAGTGTGAATTTCCTTCTTGGTAAGTTATGATGTATGTAAATGGCTATAAGGACGCTTCCTTATTATCTTTCTTCCCAACATTGTACTTACTGGGGATATCTAGTAATTTTCACCAGACATGTTTAAGGAAGGTATTCCTGAAGACCCTGGAGAAAGTTGGAATGATCTGAGTGAAATTGGCCAGGGGACATTGAGGCAAAAGAATCAAATTGGAATTGTTTCAAACAAGGGTAATATATCAGTATATACAAGTAACCTACCAGCAAAAGTTTTAGGTTTTCCAGGAATAGAAACTGGTCCTGTATGGCTGAATTTAGATTTGGGTTGTGGAGGAAGCTGAGAAGTGAAGCTAAAGATATAATGTAATAGGATCATTAGTCACCGTTTTTGGAAGGCAAAGGGAACTGGCACAGAAGTTTAGCAGAGGAGTGAATATGTTGAGTCAGATTTGTATTTTAAAAAGTTGAGCTTGGTTGTGTGGTCATCAACATTTTGCCTGTAACTGGTGCATCCATTTAACACAACAGAAACTGAAAAGCCAGATAAAAGATAATGTCTTTTATATCAGGGGAACACACTGCAGAAGATGGAAGAGAAACAAGTATCTATAATCTAGAAATATTGAGATCATTGGAGTACATGTTTAAAGCAAGAGTGCTAGCAGTGATTGGGAAGAATATAAGGCTCTCCATGTAGACCAGCACTTCCCAACCTTCCTAATGTGCAACCCTTTAGTATAGTTCCTTATGTTGTGGTGACCCCAACCATAAAATTATTTTCACTGCTATTTCATAACTATAATTTTGCTGCTGTTATAAATTGTAATGAAAATATCTGTGTTTTCTGATGGTCTTCGGCGATCTCTGTGAAAGGGTCATGATCCACAGGTTAAGAACTGCTGCCCAAAGGGGTTGAGAACCACTGGTGTAAAGTTGTCCCTACCTTGGAAGAAGTTCTTTGGCCATCACCCGCTGCAACCAGCTAACTAACACTCAAATTCAGTGCTGTGGAATAGTTAAACTATCAGTACTACAAGGAAGAAATTGTTGATCCATCCTTGTCTACCAGGAAGAATTATTGGTACCAAAGATACTGACGTCAAAGAAGATCTAGAGAACATTCAGATGACAATCAGGCTTTTCTACAAGCAGGAAGATATTTGGAAGCCAGGAGTGGTAGTTCCAACTTTTAATCCCAGCACTTGGGAGGCAGAGACAGGGGGATCTCTATGAATCCAGCCAATGCTCCACAGTGAGACCCTGCCTCAATAAACAAAAAGATGAAGAAGGTATTTGGGAACTCTCATCAACAACCACTTTCTTCTCTGCCTAGTTGTGGCCAGGATGGTAGTAAAGCTCAGGTCTTCCCATTCTACCACTGCCACCTCCAAGACGTGATACCACTCATTGCTTCATCCATTGTTTGTTTTTGTTTTGTTTTCTGCTCAATAGCCTGGGACTTGCCAAATAGGCCAGGCTGTCTGCACAGTGAGCCCTGGGCTGTGCTGCCTTGCCTGGATTGTTTTACTTGGGTTTGGGGATCAAACTTGGGTCAGCAGGCTTGTAACGCACGCAAACTATCTCCCCCCACCACTGTTTTTAAAGACAATTTTCAGATGTGCCTAAAATTTTCCAGCCTATTCCCACACTAAATACTGTTTGATTTTCTTCTCCTCTACTGTAGGTGTACCTTTTGGATACAGGCAGTATATATTGGCAAATTTAATTTTGGTGGTTTCTTGGTGGTTTGAAAGTCCATTGCTCATTGTCCGCTATGTTCAGCAAGTCC
>NC_022027.1:28746036-28751947 GCF_000317375.1 Microtus ochrogaster
AAAAAAAAAAGAAAGTCCATTGCTTAGGAGGATATTCCATCATACATCATACATATATTCATACTTATAATATGCTGGATACTTTGTTGTTTTCAAATGCTTGGCTTTACTTTTCAACAGTATTTGAAGAACTAACTTTGGGTGCAGTGCTACAAATGGAATATAATTATAAATATATCCTAGAACATTTGGCTGTTTGTTTTCAGTTTAATTCCATTGTTTTGTTCTTAATCTTCTTGGCTGTTCTTGTATGATGTCTTCTGTTCATTCATACTCTGGACATTTGAGTGTTATTTTGTGAGATTAAATAGTCATCCCATGTAAGTGTGTACCATGTTGATTCAGATTGGAGTGTGTGTTCAACTTCTAGCCAGGTCCTACTTCAGCAAAATGTCGCACTGGTTCACATCACTTCCTTATAAACAGTGCAGAAGAGCAACTCCCTGAACCTTAGGATGCAGGGTAAGGGTCTAAGATAACATGCCCTTCTCTTTGGAGCCTTGTTTTTGGGAGTGAGACTCATTGGACCTCATGACTTAATTTTAATAGCATAATGAGTTGTCTTGGTTAGGGTTTTTATTGTTGTGATAACACCATGACCAAAATCAACTTGGGGAGGAAAAGGTTTACTTCATCCCACAGTATATAGCCCCTCGTCCAAGGAAGACAGGGTGGGAACTGACACAAAGACCGTGAAGGGCTGCTGCTTACTGCTGCTCAGCTAGTTATTTGTTTTTACACCATTCCAGAGGGACTGTGCTGGCACCATCCACAATGGACTGGGTTCTCCTATGTCAGTCACTAAGAAAATGCCCTTCAGGCTTGCTGCCTTCAGGCCAATCTGGTAGGAGGCGGGGAGGGGATTCCCCCCCCCCCCCTTTTAGGTTCTGTGTTCTTAATTCTGTGTTCTTAGCATGTGTCAAGTTGATGTAAAAAACTAACATGTAAGGTAATGTCAGTTTTTAGGCAAATTAAACCTGGCAGCATATCTCAATTTTTTCTTAGGTTGCATTACTCATGAAACTGACTAGGTCTGCCAGAAATCCTCAGCATCTGCACTGAGTCCTGCACTTTCCCCCTTGGCTCCTCCTACCTTTTCTCTTCCTTGATTAGGTTGTGTATTATGACTTAAGAAATTTGAAAGTGTAAGTTAAAAAAAAAGTGGTCATTACTTTTAAGAAGTCCATGTGCTTTTAAGAAATAAGCAAATGAAATATATGTATTTATTACAAGTACTTTTATTTGGATTTACTTTTTCCTTTTCTCTCTTTTTTTTTCTTTTCTTTTTTTCTTTTGGTTTTTCGAGACAGGGTTTCTCAGTGTAATAGCCCTACCTGTCCTGGAACTAGCTCTGTAGACTAGGCTGGCCTCGAACACACAGAGATCCACTTACCTTTGCCTCCTCAGTGCTGGGATTAAAGGCGTGTGCCACCACTGCCAGACTCTTCTCAGTTTTTATTTTCCTTTTCATTTCTTTTTTGTAGAGGCAGGGTCTCACTTTGTAGCCCAGGCTGGCCTGGAACTCACGTTGTAAACTAGGTTGGACTTGAACTCACAGAGATGAGTCTGCCTTTGCCTTCCAAGTGCTGGGATTATAAGCATCTGTTACCATAGCCTGCTGATTTTTTTTTTCCTTAGTTTTCTTAACTTGGTCTTCGAGCAGATCCAGATATGTGAGATACCCAGCTTATTTATCTCTGGCAGGTTTACAAGTACTTTGAAGCATCAACTCAAGGTTTCCCAGCCAAAGAATAATTTTGTGCCAGTGTCCTATAGACCTCCATTTCTAGCCTTAGTGTGGTACCAGAGACTGAGAGTAAGAGGTCCCAGTGATAGTGGGTGTGAGCGTGGAGAGTCATTCCTTTGTCTCCCTGGACTTGGAAAAGGTATTTAATGGAGGAAGGAACTGTCACTTCCCATAGCAAAACTGGGAGAAGCAGTTGATAAGGGGAGGAGAGTTAGTGACCTTGAGGCAGATAGGAGACGAGAAACTCGGTTACTTTTGACATTGCTATATAGTGCCATTGGCAGAATGAGAAAGATGTGGGTATGGATTAGCAGTGAGCCAGGGGAGGGGGTGATCTTTTCATTCAATTGGGTTTTAATTACTGAGGTTTTGTTCATTTAATTAATAATAGTTGTTATATTTTAATGAAACTAAATACTTTTCAACTTTCTAAAATATTTTAAAGTTAAAATGTAGTTTATGATACCCCAGAATTTACCCATATTTACATATTAGTTGTATAGTTCAGTGAATTCAGTGTGTTTATAATCATCAAACCATCACCACAGCTGACTTCATCTAGAAGAAAGTGCCTTAATACCTACCTCTAGCCCTAGACAAGTACTAAGATGCTTTCTTCTCTTTGTCTTTTCTTAGGCATCTTCTGTTAATGGGATATTGTAATATGTTAGTGTGTGATACATATGTTTGACTTCTTTTACTGAAAATTTGTTTGTTGGGTGGCCTGTTCATGTTCCTTTCATTTTTTAGCATGAGTTTTATAGCAAACAACGGACAAATTATATTCTAAGGTCTTGTGAGATGTATGGGTAAGTTATATGAAACGAGTAAATGTGGGGAAAAGTTACATATTGAAAGTGGTGAAAATGGAGCTGAAGAGACGCCTCACTGGTTAAGAGCTTTTGCAGAGGATGCATGCTTGGTTCCCAGCACTCACATCTAAGAACTATCTGTAACCCCAGTTCCAGTAGATCTGATACCCTTTTCTGGCCTCTAAGAACGCTAGGCACACATATACATACATGCAAGCAAATACTCATACACATTAAAATAAACCCATCCTTAGCCAGTGAAGTGGTGCACACACACCTTTGAATACCAGGCAGAAGGTGGGTCTCTGTGAGTTCCAGACCAGTATTGTCAATGTAGTGAGTTCCAGGCCAGCTAGGACTACAGAGTGAGACACTGCCTAAAAAACAAAGTTGTGAAATGTCATAAAAATGGTTGTGTTGATGTTAATTATTCCCCCATAGAGGTTGAAGTAACAGAGTCAGTAGGCAGTAGTCACTGTGATTTTTAGAGTGGGAGGCCAAGTTGGAGATTCGTTACAAATATTTGTGGTACTTAGGCTGGAAAGAAAAGGAATGTACTGCTTTCTTTGAATTAAGTTTGTACTACAGGAGTCATTTATATATACACTCTTGATGGTCTTTGTTAAAGCTAAATGATAGTGCTAGCTTTAAACTACAGACAGAGGAAGTTTGTGTTGCTTTTGAAAGTAGTTTGTTTAATATGGTATTGTAGGAAAATGTTTAAATACTTTACCAGACATTTCTTCATGTTAGTGGCTTAATTTGATGAGTGTGTCAGCTTCTTGAGACATTTGTGTAAATGCATCAAAGCAAGATATGCTTTGTTCTGTTTATAAATTCCACTCAATTAGTGCACAAACGATCCTCCTAAAAATCAAGTATCTACATTTTTCACAAGGAATTACACCTGAAATGATTGTTAACAACCAGTACAATCTGGATTATTGATTATTCTTTTTTCTTTTTCTTTCTTTCTTTCTTTCTTTTTTTTTTTTTTTTTTTTTTGGAAACAGGGTTTCTCTGTACTGGAGCTCACTTTGTAGACCAAACTGGCCTCAAGTCCTCTACCTCCCAAGTGCTGAGATTAAAGGCATGCACCACTACAATCCGGTCAATCTGGACTATTCAGAGGAAGAACTCTAGTGTATTCCTCCTGTCTGCTCACCCTTTCCCTTCTGTGAGCTTCTGCAGGAGCTTCCAAACACTGTCCCTTTCTTCTTCCCTAAAACCCAAGTACATCTCCTACAAGGTGTATGGTAAATCACTAAGGATTTGAAATGCTGATATTCAGACACACCAGTGCTTGAGAAGAGTCCCAGTAGGTACTGCATCTGGCCGGGTGTTTATGTTTGGTAGAAAGTGAAGTGGGGGAGTAGAGCCCCTCCTGCTTCTCCGCTTGATTTTTGTTTGTTTGTTTGTTTTTGTATTTCACGACAAGGTTTCTGCAGAGCTTTGGTTCCAGTCTTTGTAGACCAGGCTGACCTTGAACTCACAGAGACTCCCTCCCCCACCCTGTCCCTGCCTCCCGCGTCCTGGAATTAAAGGTGCCCAGTTTTCCACTTGATTTAATGGCATGATTGCATTAGGAAGTTAGTGAAATACTGCTGAAAACATAAATCAGTTGTTGCCAAGACAGGTGTTTGCTCATAGCTCTAATCATAGGAGAAAAGTAGTACCATCTTGAGATCTGACTTTTGGGTTCATTTTGTGGTTGAGGTTTGAGGTAATACTGCTTGTACTAGTATCATTTTCTTGCATAATAAGTAGTTGGGATTTTAAACAAACACATCACTTACCATCCTCTATTTGAACCAGTATAGAAAGACTCTACTTTATAGTGCTGTGCTCAATAACGAACGTTGCTCTTTTGTGTTTTTTTTCTTCTAGGCTGTACTCATCACCAAAGAAAAAACTCACACCAATGCAGAAATCTGTTAGTCCGTTAGTTTGGTGCAGGCAAGTTTTGGATTACCCAAGTCCTGATGTGGAATGTGCTAAAAAGTCTCTTATCCACAAACTTGATCAAACTATGTCAGGTATGTTTATGATTTTACTTGTGAATTTGTTCATTTTCTTTGGCCTAATTGCATATATGTACACAGAATGTGCATATTTAGGCAGGCAATTCTTGCTCGATAGCTTCTATGAATCTCACTGTATACCTTCATGAAGGCTGCATTCATGCCATAGAGGTTTTTAAAACTCTTAGTCTCACTGTGGCAGATTATATCCATGAGATTATGAATTTTAATCTTTTTAATAATAACCTAAACCAGTTTCTAAAATGAAAAAATGTTAGTCTTGTGTCATCTTAAATTATCCCATATACCACACTTGGTAAATAGATTGTGCTGAAAAATATACATGGAGACCTAAGAGGCATCATCACCTCCTCACTCAAGACTGTGATTGGTCCCTGGCTCTTCAGATCCCTCATACTCATTTCCTTTCCATTCAGATATTTTTCTTTAAAGATTGTATTTATTTGTATACAGTGTCTACTTGCATGTATGACTGCAGGCTAGGAGAGGGCACTTTAGATGGTTGTGAGCCACCATGTGGTTGCTGGGAATTTAACTCAGGACCTGTGGAAGACCAGCCGTACTTTTAACTTCTGAGCCATCTCTACAGCCCTATTTCTTTTCTTTGTTGTACTTGGTATTTTAAATTGCCTTTATATTCTTTTAACAGCGTTCACAAAGCTTACAAAATGGTGTTCATGGCTATTTGTGCTATTTAGTGTAATATACCAGTGTGGGTAGAAATACAGCTAAAGTATTGTATTTCTTTGCATAATTCTCAGTCTCTTTTAAGTGGTTTTTTTTTTAAAGTTTATTTATTTCTGTGTATGAGTACTCTAATTGCATGTATGTTTGCGTGAGAGAGGGGGCATCAGAGCCCATTATAGATGATTGGGAGCCACTATGTGGCTGCTGGAATTGAACTCAGAACCTCTGGAAGACCAGCCAATGCTCTTTATCACTAAGCCATCTCTCCAGCCTTTCTTTCAGTCTCTTAAAACCCACTATTGATGAAATATGAAGCATGATGAGTAATTCTGAATAAGCTTTCTTTACCTTTTTGGTATGTATATGTATTTGTATGTGGTATTCATGAGGGTGTGTGTACATATATATTTTGGTATAGGTACATGTATGTACATGTGTATATCCATGTATATGCATGTGGAAGCCAATGTTTGACATTCAGTTGGCTTAGTTAGGGTATCTTTTGTTGTGATAAAGCACCATGACCAAGGGGCTGGAAAGATGGCTCAGTGGTTAAGAGCATTGCCTGCTCTTCCAAAGGTCCTGAGTTCAATTCCCAGCAACCACATGGTGGCTCACAACCA
>NC_022027.1:28754182-28760340 GCF_000317375.1 Microtus ochrogaster
CACACACACACACACACACACACACACACACACACACACACACACACCCCACCCTAGACTTATCGGATGAAAACAAAGCTACTATATCTCAAAAATAGCAATTTTGAATGAAGGATTCTTTATTTTTTTATAACAAGGGTGTGAAAGACTGTAAGAGAGCTGGGAGCTGGGAGGTGTTTAGGGATCCAAACTCTGATCCTCATGATTGCATAGCAAGCCCTTACCTACCAAGCCATCATGTCCACAGCTTCTCCATATTGAAGCATAGACAGCTTTGTCAAAATCTGATTGTACAAAAAAGGTATGACAAACTCATTAGGGAAGCCAGCAAAGACCCCTTCTGAAATAGGAGTCTTAATCTCTAAGGCAAGAAAGGCTTTAAAAAAAATTCTTTATAGGGCTGGAGAGATGGCTCAGTGGTTAAGAGCATTACCTGCTCTTCCAAAGGTCCTGAGTTCAATTCCCGGCAACCGCATGGTGGCTCACAACCATCTGTGATGAGGTCTGGTGCCCTCTTCTGGCATGCATACATACACACAGACAGAATATTGTATACATAATAAATAAATAAATAAATATTTAAAACACACACACACACACAAAATTCTTTATAGCCAGCTCCAAGACAGGGAGAGAATGTTAGTTTCTGAGACTGACCTGGAAGGAGCTAGGAGGGATTTTTCAGGTATGAACTGTTATGCCCAGATCAGAGTCCCCCCCCAAAACCAACTAGGAGATTGAGTCCTGTATGTAAAAGCAAAGAGCCTTTATTCTTACACAAGTTTGCAAACTCGGACTCTCTGTGTGTCCAACGTATTGGAGTGATCTGAGAGCCCCAGCTCAGTTTGGGTTGGGTTTTTATAGTAGCAAAGATGAGGACGAGAGATTTATAAGGTTCAGGATCCATGCTTCACTAACATTTGTCTAGGGGGTATCCTGGAAAAAAGAAAAAATGATGGGTGTGTACTGGCAGGTGATCCTATCTACAATGGTTGGAATATTGGGAATTTCCTCTTAATGGTCTCCTCCTGGGTGGTGCCTGGGTAGTCTTCAGTTTGTGGTCTTTCTTGGAACCATATGTTGCCTTAGGTTAAACTGCTGAGACTCAGACTTCTGTTGATCTTGTCATACCTGGGTCTTACATTTCCCCCTTCACAAGTACCAGTGACAGTACCCAGTCATGGGTCTTGCTCGCCCGTGGATTTAAGGAGATAGTATTGGGACCCAAGAGCCATTAGCTAACAGATTTTTACAATGCAGTGGCCATCCTATCAGACCCTATAGCTCTGATCTTTGCATATAACCAAATTGTAATTATAATCCTGAATGTCCTCTTTAGTTCTGCATAAAGAACCAAGGTTATTGTAGAACCATTTTAGTTAATCCATTTATTGACAACTTTGGGCCTACTTTTTTTTTTTTTGTATGTCATTGGGCATTATAGGTAGCCATTTTTTGTCACCCATGCTAGGGAGTTCCCCCTTGTCTCAGCATTTCAACCTATTTTGGGCAGGGAGCATGGGACGTGTTCTTTTCTGTAACTACTTTGGGCAGAAATTGTGGCATTGTTATCAGGGCCCAAGAAGGCTGAAAGGCTAGCCAAAGATAAGGAGGAAATTCAGACAATGGGGCACTCATCAGAAGCATCTGGTTCACAGACTCTGTTGAAGAATCAGGGAGCACTCATATCAGCTGGACTGGTCCACATCAGCTTTCAGCAAGTCCAGGATTCACAGTCATTTGGAGCAGGTTGTAGTCAGCAACTGATGCTTAGATGTGTTTGTCAGCCAAGTGGAAACCTGTTGAGACAAGTTTAAACTAGGAACAGAAGTTAAAATTTATGTACTTAAAGGAAAATAATTTGAAACTTTCAGGTCCATATTGAAATCCGTATCATAGATAAAAGCAGATAATGGGTATCTGTAAACAGCAGGAATAGACTCATACCTTTGAGTCCTAGCTAAAACTACAGATTGTGGTTAGAAGCATGTATATTTTTCTACTGTCCAGAGACCCAGTTATAGATTGGACAGAGATGTCTTTGGCCTGATGAGAAACACCTTCAAGTTCATATTTAGATGGCAACCAGAATAAATCTAAAATCTTGAGCTTGTGACCCAAACAGTAAGTAAGTAGTCATTGTTCGATTTGCTTATCAGAACTATGCCGTAGAAGGGGAAAGAAATCAGAAACATTTTCCATATCTTAACCTGTATTTACATCTTAAATCATTTTTAGACTCTTAAAGCTTATGAGCATTTATATTTTAAAATATGTTTTTAATTAAAAGATCTAGTAGCTTTAGAAAAAGCAAGGTTTGATTTCTGCATATATAAAATGAGCTAACAAGCTGGCTATAGCTTTGTGGAAAGACCTGGATACTTGCTGCTGCTAAGTTGACAAAGTTATGGCTAGCCTAGCCATCAATACTGTCAGAGATCCAAGGATAAATAAATTATACCTGAGTACGGACCAAGCAGCTTCTGAATGAACTGGAGTCCATATACAGTTAGCCATATCCAAGTCTCCATAGTATTGGAGGCAGAAGTACCAGAACATCAGTCTTAAGAGTTTTAGCCAGGCCCATAACGTTATTTTTTTTTCCTTTGGAAGAGGGACACAGAAAAGACTGACCTTATTTTGTCTGGAAAAAAGTGGTAGAATCAATTCTCCAATGTCCTGCTGTTTGTCCACAGTCTGGACCGGGTCCTGGCAGCAGGTGTTGCACTGGGGCATCTTGCCCAGTGGTCGGCATCATCGTAATCCAGGTGGAGACATCATGGTGTCTTCTCTGGACATAATCTTCTCTGGAAACTTGGGTCACTGCTAGGATCTTGGAGTCTCTGTCTAATATTATAAGCTTTTTAATCATTATTTTAAATGCCATATTCTGCAGATATCTGAAGTATGAGGGCTGCCTAGATATGTCTGATGAAACAAACTTTGTTTCTTGTTACTTGTTTTAAATTTGACTTTGAAAACATATGCAGGGTAAGCCTAAATAAGGCTTATCCCTGTAATTAATTTTATC
Source organism: Microtus ochrogaster (assembly GCF_000317375.1). Classification (NCBI taxonomy): domain Eukaryota; kingdom Metazoa; phylum Chordata; class Mammalia; order Rodentia; family Cricetidae; genus Microtus; species Microtus ochrogaster. The sequence continues at coordinate 28,757,214 of NC_022027.1, forward strand.
AATACTTTAAGTTATTTTATCAATACTTTAAGTTAATTGACTAACTTGTATTTCCTAACAGTCTATCATAAGTTAGCAGCTTTCATAAGACTAAGTTTTCTCAGGTTTAGCCCACAAAATTACCTGCTAACAAACCACATAGAAATTTCTATAGAAGACAGGCACTGAGCAGGAAAACAGCATGCTCCACCTTTACTACCAAACAAATCTGGGTGTCACCAAAGCTGGTTATCACAAAAGATTGGGTGAGGAGAATTGGTGAATCCAGGACTCAGGGATGCTTAGTAACTTTATCTAATGTTTTGGAATGTCAGGTGCTTCCCCTTGAATGCTGGGTTGGGCCACCTGTTCCTAGTGTACAGCTTTGTCAGGTTCTACCTGTCTTTTTTTTTGTGATTTTGATATGCATATTATCATTGTCCTTTCCTATGGAATTTTCTAACTATGTCTGTAAAAACTAGAAACCTTATGAAGATCAACCCTTATTCTTCCTCTCTTTGTACCCCCTTTTGCTTCATTTTTTCCCCTTGCATGAAAAATACAAAAGATGCAGAAGTAACGTGTTTGAGTTAATTTTTTTTTTTTACCCTCAGATCCTCACCTTCCATAAACATCTAATTTTGATCCTTGAGGGGGTACCTGATGCTGGTACCCAAGACCCACACACACACAGGAACTACCACACCTGGCACCAGTTACTTTTTCCTAAGCTGCTCCTTGCTATTCTTTACCACTGTAGGCTACTCATTCCCTGCACACATGTTACATTTTAAAGATCTCCTCTCCCCAGCCCTTGTCTGTATTTTCTCTACTATTTACCTTAATGTTTGTAAATATTGGAAAAGGTGGAAGGAAGAACTGTCTATTTAAGGATTGATTTTTCTTGTTTATGATTTCATTTGCTGTCTTAGACCCAGACTGACTGGTCTTGAATTGGTAGAGATCCTCCTCCCACTCCTGCCAGTCCTCTTCCTCTTACTAACTGGCCCCACTTCATAGCTCTGTGTGTGTGTGTGTTCTAATGAGTTTCATTATGTTTGTTGACAGGAGTGTGGATGCCTTACTGTAGCTATCACTGAAGAAAAATGTCTTAGCATCCCCCATCAACTATTAACTACATAGAATCCCCAAGAAGGGGTGGAGCCCCCTCATCTTCTCTTCTGTCCATGACAGGATGTTGACTGCTGAATCTCAGGCAAAGCTCTTGTAGTCAGTCATAGCTGCTCCAAGTTCAAGAGTGCAGCAGCCATGTTATTCATGGGAGCCTTCTCTTCCACATCCCCTTGCTTCCAGTGCTACCATGACCCCTAAGCTCTGGAAGGAGTGATGGAGATATCTTAGCACTCAACAGTCACTCATTTTGAACATTTGGAACAGTTACAAGTCTAGTTATTGTTGACTACTGTACAATGGTTCTTTAGCAAAACTGACAGCAGCACTAACCTACAGACATGAACATAGTGATAGAAAAGGTGATTTAGTGGATACATCGTGTCCTGACTTCATGGATCTTTACTAAGAAAACTTTTTGAAATGTTAACCTTTTCCGAGTTACTAAATTTGATTTTCTCCCTTTTCATTAATGCAGCTCTCAAGAGGCAAAATTTATACAATAATCCTTTCAACTCTATGAGTTATACAAGTCCTTATAGCCCAAATGCCAGTAGCCCTTACAGCAGCGGCTTCAACTCTCCATCCTCAACACCAGTGCGACCTCCTATAGTCAAGCAGCTTATACTTCCTGGGAATTCAGGTAAGGAATGACTTTACCTAATGGGCCTAGCTCAGAAAGGAACCAGTCCATCACAGGGTTGGGTCCATTTTATTTAGGAACCTCTGAAGCAGTGAGAGAGAATCTCTTTGTGCTCTTTTCCACTCATTCCTGTGATGAGCGCTAAGAATCCAAAGGTAAGTCAGTGACTGAATTATGTGCATGTCATTTTCTTCGGGGTATACCTAAGTCTGGTTTTTAAATTAGTATTTAAAAAACAGAACCACAAACTTAATTCTTTTAACCAATAAAACCTTATTTACAGCCTGTTGGGGTTGTAAAATCTACAGACCTGTTTTTAAAGAGTATTAGTAAGCTTTGATATTATAGTTAAATCATAGCTTATGATTTAATATGATTAATGTGCATATGGCACATTTATGCCAAAAACAGAAGGTGCTGTAATAGACGTGAGGAGGACAGACTGCCGTGGTCTGGGCAATTCTTGGTCTGCTACAGACATTTCTCGAGTAGCTTAGTCTTCTCAATAACTCACCACGTCACTCTTAATGCCGTCTTTTCTAACTCTAAGTACAGCTTTCCTCGAAACTGAGTGCTATATGATTGTGTGTGCGTGTGTGTACAGTGCACAGGGAGTCCAAAAGTTGACATCAGGTGTTCTTTCATTTTCTGCCTTAGTTTTGAGATGGGTCAGGCCAGTGAGCTCCAGAAACACCTGCCTATCAGTCCCTTGTGCTAGTTTGCAGACTCTGCTGCCTCTAGATGGTATATTCAGCAATAAGGGGCTGACCTTTAACCTCTAAGAGCCAACCAAGGGCAACAGCAATGGTCTATATTGTTTGGGGAGTCACTTATACCTGGTACCTGGGTTTTTGTTAGTCTTTGGTTCCTGTGGGGAGCATTGTTAGCCCAATTGGCATAACTTAATTTAAGCTATCTTGCCTATCTCTATGTATGTATATACATATACATAGGTCATGTATGTAATTTTAGATAAATATAAGATAATAGGATTCCTTGAGGCTTATCAAACAACCTTGGTGTTGTCTGCCCTCCCTCTTTCTTCTGTGTTGCTGTTCTTCCCTGTTGTTCTTTTTAAAAATGCTGCAAGATCCCCAGCGGCAGTAGGCAGCAGAAATGCTGTAGGTCCCAAATGGTGGCGGCAGGCAATGTGGTGGCAGGCAGCGGGTCCTGGGAGCAGCCAGTCCCAGGCAGAAATGGCTGCTGGTCCCAGAGCAGCGGCCCGAGCGGTGGTGGTGGCGGGCCATGTAGCGGCAGACAGTGGGCCCCAGGCAGAGATGGCTGCTGGTCCCCGAGCAATGGCTGGTTCCAGGCAGGGAGACACATGGCGGGTGGGCAGAAGACAGAAACATGGATAGACACGACATGCAGGGT
>NC_022027.1:28760875-28763997 GCF_000317375.1 Microtus ochrogaster
ACACACACACACACCACATTTTCATTATTCATTCATCAGTTGAAGGACATTTGGGTTGTTTAATTTCCTGGCTCTTTTGTATAGGGCAGCAATGAACATGGCCATGCAGATTTCTGCAAAGTAAGATTAAAGATGTTAAATCCTTTGGACTTAGGCCAAGGAATGATATGGCTGGATCATATGATAGATTTATTTTTAGCTTTTTAAGGATTCTCCATACCAATTTTCTTTTTTTTCTCAAAGTGGCCACACCCACTGATTTATATTCCCACCAACTGTGGAATGAGGATTTCTCTTTCTCCACAGTCTTGCTGACAATCGTTATAAGTTTTATTGATCTTAGTCATTCTGAATAGGGTAAGATGAAATCTCAAACACGTTTTAAATTTGTCTTTCCCTAAATACTAAAGATAATGAACACTATTTGAGATATTGTTTAGCCATTTTGATTCATTCTATTGTGAACATTCTGTTCAGATGCTTAGCCTATGTTTTAATTGGGTCATTTGTTTCCTTCATTCTGGTTTTTTGAGTTCTTTGTATGTCCTGGATATTTAATCTTCTGTCATGTATGTGGCTGGCAAAGATTCTCTCATATTATGTGGGGTTCTTCTTGACTTCTTTTTCTTAGCTGTACAGAACCTTTTTGGTTTCTTTTGTTAAGATTTGTTTGCTTGTTTTTGTTTTCTGAAATAGGCTCTCTATGTAGCCCTAGCCGTCCTGGACCTCACTACTTAGACTAAGCTGGCCTCGAACTCTCAGAGATCCACTTGCTTCTGCCTCCCAAGAGCTGGGATTAAGGGCATGTGTCACAATGCCCAGCCTACTTCATAGTTTTATAAGGTCCCACTTGTCAGTTGTTGGCCTTAAATACCAGACAAAAGGGTCCTATACAGAAAGTTCTTTACTACACTTATATCTTGTAGGGTATTGCCTGTGTTTTCTTCTAGTAGTTTTTAGTGTTTCAGGTTTCAAATTGAGGTCTCTGATCTACCTCAAGGTAATTTTTGTGTGAGATGATAGAATGCAGTTCCTAATTTCATTCTTCTGTGTGGACATCTTGTTTTCCCAGCACTACTTGTAAAAGATGTTGTCCTTTTCTCCAGTGTGTGTGTGTGTGTGTGTGTATGTGTGTGTGTGTGTGTGTGTTCCTCTTTCTTCAAATATCAGATAGCTGTAGTTATGAGTACTCATTTTTGAGTCTTCTATTTATTCTGTTGGTCTATACATCTGGTTTGTACCATATTTTTATTATTTCTATTATAGTTCTGTACCACACTTTGAATTGTGAAATGCAATCCATTCATTATTGTTCTTTTTTCATGAGTTATTTGACTATCCGGGATCGTCTTTGGTGCTATATGAATTTTAGGATGGTTTCCTATTTCTGTGAAGAATGTTATAGGTATTTTGATTGGGATTATATCATTGGGTCTGTAAATTGATTTTAGTAGGATAGCTGTTTTCACCATATTAATTTTACTGATTCATGAACACAGTGTCTTTCCATTTTCTAGTGTTTTTCTCAATTTCACTTGGAAATACGCACTTTTTTGTTGTAGAAGTCTCTCACCTCTTTGGTTAGGTTTATTTCAAGATATTTTATTGTTTTAATGCTAATATAAATGGGAATGTGTTTATGACCTCTTAATATATTTGTTGTTGGTATATAAAAGGGCTACTGCTTTTTGTAAATTGATTTTGTACCTTGTCACTTTGCTGAAATTGTTAATTGTAGAAGTTTTCTTCTACATTTCTATATTTTTGGGGATCTCTTAGATACAATATCATATTGCCTGCAAATAGGGATTTTTGACTTCTTTTCTTATTTGTATCACTTTAATTTCCTTCTCTTGCCTTATTTCTCTGGCTAGTGCTTCCACCATTATATTGAAAAGGAGGGAGGATAAGTGGACAGCCCTGTCTCATTCCTGATTTTGATGGGATTGCTTCAAGTTTGTCTCCATTTATGATAATGTTGGATTCACGTTTGTCATGTATATTCCTTATTTAGGAGGTATGTCCCTTCCATTCCTACATTCTCTAGGACTTTCTTTTTTTCTGCATCTGTTGAGATGATCATGTGATTTTTTTTTTTTACTTTTAAGTCCATTTATATGACTTAGTGTTCATTGACTTACATATATCTCCTTGAATTTCTGGATAAAGCCAATATGATCATTGTGATAATCTTTTTGATTGTGCCTGTATTTGTTTTGCTAGTATGTTATTGAGTTTAGCATCTGTGTTCATCAGGGATATTGATTAGTCTGTACTTTTTGTTTTTTGTTGTATCTTTTATTTGAGTATTCAAGTAATACTGGCTTCATAGAACAAGTTTGGAGGGATCCTTAGGTATTCATTTTAGTTCTTTGAAAGTTTGGTAGAATTCTCATGTGATTTCACTGGACCTGGACCTTGTTTTCATTCAGAAAGCACTTTATTATTATCTCGGTCTCCTCCTTTCCTATTGGTCTGTTTAAGTTGTTGGTCTCTTCTTGGTTTAACTTTGGTAGTTTGGGTGAATCAAGGAATAATCTTATTTTTTTCAGGATTTTCCATCTTAATGGAGTACATGTTCTTTTAAAGTGTCACCTTATAATAATCTATATTTATTTGGTGTCATAATGTCTCCCTGTTCATTTTTGATTTTGTTTATTTGACTGCTCCCTCTCCCTCAGTCTATCCCTCCATCTTCTCTCCTTCTCCCTTCCTCAGTCCCTCCATCTTTCTTTCTCTCTGATTAGTTGAACCAACAGAGTCTTGATATGTCTTCTAAGAAAAGAATCAGCTCTTAGATTAATTGATCTTGTGTATTGTTTTCTTAGACTTTTATTATTTCTTGCCACCTCTTGGGTTTGAGTTGGCTTCCCAGTTGTTTAGGTTACATTATTAGGATATTTATTTATTCTCTTTAATGTAGAGACTTAAGGTTATAAACTTGCCTCTTAGGACTACTTTTAATGTATCACAGAGCTTTTGTTGTATTATGCTTTCATTTTTATTTAGTTCCAGGAATATTTTGATTTCTTTCTTGATTTTTTTTTTCCTTTGACCCATTCATCATGCAGTAAGAAGTTGTTTATGCCATGGACTTTTTCCTTCCCTCCCTCCCCCCTCCC
>NC_022027.1:28764125-28770853 GCF_000317375.1 Microtus ochrogaster
TCCAGTTTCATCTTATTAGGATTCTGTATGTTCCCTGTATCTGTATGGATATATCTTTCTTGGTTTTGGAAAGTTCTCTGTGAGCTTATTAAATCTGATTTATGTCATTGACCCTGAGATTCTTCTCCCTCATCTATAGTTCAAAGATTTGGTCTTTTGATGGTGTTTTCCTGCATGTTCCTTTGCTTGTAAAATGTTTCTTATATTCTGTGCTTATTTCATCTAGAATCCTCTTCTTTAAGTCCTGATATTCTATCTTCTGCCTGATTTCATTTCTATTTGTAAGGCTTTACCCAGAGTTTTCTAATTGGAATATAGTTTTCAATTCCATCTTCATTTTAACTTGTGTTCTCTTTAATGTCTCTATCTTTGTTGAGTTCAGTTTTCAAATCCTGAATTATCTTTGTCATTTCATACAACCATGTATTTTATTTTCTTCTCTTACTGTTATCCTCTTGGAGGTCAATGAAGTGTTGTCTTTTTTAAAATTCTTGTAATCCTTTGATAAAGTTTATGATTAATTATTTTTTAAAATTCTGTGTCTAGGAAACTCTCGTTAGAAATTGTTTACATAGTTTTAGTGGGTAAAACAACATGTTGCCTTGCCCGTTCGTGGTTTTGAATTTGTGATTTGAGTTGAGCATGTGGACTTCTTCCTTTGTTTTTGTGTCTGTTGTGATAATCTGGCCAGTGCAGGAGATGTATGATCTGAGGGTTGGATAGGTACAGGTGGTAGATGAGCTGTTTAATTGGCCTTGCAAAGATGGTCTTCAAGGTCTGGGACTAGAGCATTGGGTGTGGAAATGGCAGCAAACAGAGGAAGGATGGGAGAGGAAAGGAAGGTCAAAGGTGGCTCTCCAGAAAGTAGGTCACTGATCTGGAAGTAGGCCCAAGGTGTGGAGATGGCTACAGACAGAAGGGTAAAGCTAGGGGCTAGGAGAGGGTTGCAGCTACTACTCGCGAAGGTGGTTCCTGGACAAAGAGGGATCTCAGGCAGGTCTGGAGCCATGCTTGTGGGGAATTGACTATAATGGAAAACTAGATGAACATGATATAAAACATGCCTGGAGTCCTCGTACCTGCGAGGCTGAGGCAGGAGGATAGCAAGTTTGAGGCTAACCTAGGCTACATAGTAATTTCAAGGACAGTTTATATTACAAAGTAGAACCCTGTCTTTATGGGGGGGCAGGACATGGAGAAATGACTCAGAGATTAAGAGCACTGGTTAGTCTTCCAGAGATCCTGAGTTCAATTCCCAGCAACCACATGGTGGGTTACAACCATCTATAATGAGATCTGGTGTCCTCTTCTGTCATGCAGGCATGCATGCAGGCAGAACACTATGTATGTAATAAATAAATAAATCTTTAAAAAAAATGCTACAGTACTGGAGAGATGGCTCAATGGTTAAAACTGCTCTTCTAGAGGACCCCTGTTCAATTCCCAGTATCCACATGGTGGCTCATGGCTATCTATAACTCCAGTTCCATGGGACCTGACATACTTACCAAGACATACATTAAGGTACATAAAACATAAATGAATGAATGAATAAATAAATGAATAGATAACAAAAAAATTTTAAGAAGCTACAAACTGTGGCAGTATGTTCTAAATCTGTATTAGGCACGTTAGTGAGAGTGTTGAGCTTTTGTCATTGCTTCACAAAGCTGGGTCACATGAAAGTGTTTCCTGAGAAGCATGCTAGGTTCTTGCCGGTATGTATTCCTTTTCCCTGCAGTTTTCTGTCCTCCTTTTGGTCTAGGTAATAGAGTACATTTTTTAAAATATACTTATTTTCTTGCTACCATCTAGTGTACTTCACTACCAAACATCAGAACATTCTGGTTCCCATTTCTAATTTGGCAAACATGACAGATTAACCTAGTGTTCTTTTTTTGGTTGGTTTTTAAATGTCTAAGAAATAAACTTTTCTCAGTTAATTTTGTTGTTTAAGAAAATTAAATTTTTTTCTTGAAGGAAAAGGTTATGGGGCAAATGACTGAATTTGAGAGGAAAAAGCACTGCATCATTTACTTACAGAATGGTTTCCCTGCGTATCTTGTAAAAGATGAAAGACTCTAGCCTAGTAGTTCTCACCCTTTGGGTTGTGACCCCTTTGGGCAGCAGTTCTCAACCTGTAGGTTGGGACCTTCACATGGGGGTCTCCTAAGACCAACGGAAAACATGGATATTTATATCACAATTCATAACAGTAGCAAAGTTGCAGTTATGAAGTAGCAACAAAAATAATTTTATGGTTGAGGTTACCACACAGGAAGAACTGTGTTAAAAGGTTGCAGCATTAGGAAGGTTGAGAACCGCTGGTCTAGCCTGTAGTTCCCGAATGCTTTGCAGGTACTGGCTGAAAGCATAATTGTTTGTGGGAAATGAGTAAGTTATACTTAAAAGATTTTTTGTATTTGTGACATGGTATGTCAAGGAGTCTCTATATCCCTTTTCTTCTAATGAGGTCAGTTTCTAATTTAGTTCTTAAGAATTTTATATGTGTAAATGACAGAATAAAAACTGAATCAAGGGATATTATTTGGCTACTTGCTGCAACAGATGTTTAACTGTTTTTCTCTTTACTAAGGTTTGATGTGTTTTCCTTTTTCTAAAGGTAACTTCAAAAGTTCATCAGATAGAAATCCTCCACTCAGCCCTCAGTCCTCTATAGATAGTGAGTTAAGTGCTTCAGAACTAGATGAAGATTCAATTGGATCCAACTATAAGCTAAATGATGTAACTGATGTGCAGATTCTAGCCCGGATGCAGGAAGAAAGTAAGTTTTAATTGTTGAAAGTTGAGATTTTTGTTACTACAGGGCTACACGAACCTAGAAGTTCTAAGGATTTGGAGTGGTTACTTGTTTTTTATTTTGTAGTTCCTGGGGATTCATCTTAATGTGTGCTCTTCACTGAGCTACTTTCTCCAGGGATTTATGGCCTTAAAAGATGCCCTAGATCTTGCCCCTTCAGTAGCGGTTTCTCTGCATAAAGTAATGACATAAAGGCCTGATTCTGATTCTAAGATTCGTTTTTTTGTGGATGCCAGTAGCTAGTAGGACTTGCTGAAGATGTACTTAAGTCCCGTGTCCCCGTCCCCCCCCTTATAACTTACTCTAAAGGTTGTTGCTAATGTATCCTGTTCACTGCCTACATAGTATTTCTTCCCTCAGTGTTCCTTCAGTCCAAGGTTGAGTGTCTATGTTTATATAGTAGAACTTGGTTTTCATTTGTTTTAATTTATGGCTTTACGCTGTTACTTAGACTCCAGATTCAAAAAGTCTTGGAATTAAACAAATAGTACATTTTCATTCAGTTTAAAAATAACTTTGCATCTTTATATAGAAGGATGTCTAGAAGTAGAAAAAGAATTTTTTTATACTTTATACTCTTAAGTCGAATTTCTCAATAGTAATCATTTACTTAAATTTTTAAAATATTTAAATGTTTGAAAATTACAATCAAAGAAATAAATAGAAATTCACTGTTGCTAGGTCTCCGGCAAGAATATGCAGCCACCACTTCTCGGCGCAGTTCTGGTTCATCTTGCAATTCTACGAGGCGGGGCACTTTTAGTGATCAAGAACTGGACGCACAGAGCTTGGATGATGAAGATGATAGCATGCACCATGCAGTATACCCTGCTGTTAACAGGTTTTCACCATCACCACGCAACTCACCCCGACCTTCTCCTAAGCAGTCTCCTAGAAATTCGCCTCGTTCACGCTCTCCTGCCCGGGGAATAGAATACACCAGAGTGTCCCCACAGCCTATGATTAGCCGGTTGCAGCAACCTCGCCTTTCCCTCCAGGGCCATCCCACAGATTTACAGACAAGCAATGTTAAAAATGAAGGTAAAACAGCAGAGTTTGGAGAATAAGATGTCCATATTTTAGTGTAAAAGAATGCATTTTTCCCCAAATATTTTTTATTTCAAATAGTCATGTTCACCATTTTATTAATACAAACATGAGAAAAAGTAAATTAAACTTTATGAAGCTAAGTATCTGTCAGTAGTAATATTAGTCCCAAGCTATACTACAGGATTAAGTGGACATGGGAATTTTTAAGGGTTTGCTTTATTTTACTCATGGAGTGGCCTTTATTTCTTTAAATTTGATGATATAATTTATAGTTTCTTTAAGGGTGCTGTTATTTCATTCTTTTATAGCCTCTGTCTGGGTATGGTTGTTTTTCCCTACCTCTTTTTTTTTCTTCTTTTTTTTCTCTTCCTTTTCTTTCTTTCATTTCCTGTTACTTTTACAGTATACAGAAAGAAATATTTAAATATATCATTTTACTTTGAATTATACTTAATATCTGAAAGAATAGCTTGATTTTTTTTTTATTATTGTTATTTATTTCAAATCCCATTATTGTAGAGAAACTTAGGCGCAGTCTTCCAAACCTATCCCGAACATCAAACACGCAAGTTGACTCGGTGAAGAGCAGCAGAAGCGACTCCAACTTTCAAGTGCCAAACGGAGGAATACCTCGAATGCAGCCTCAGGCCTCAGCCAGTAAGTACTTCCTTACACTTTTAAGTGGCATTCAGGAGCAGAAAATGAAACTTAGAGACTGATTTTGTGCTGAATAACTATATTAAATTATTACTACAATATGATTTTGTGTGGCCAGCAAGGTGGCTCAGCCGGTGAAGGCACTTGTTGGCAAGCCGGCAGCCTGAGTTAGACACCTGGAACTGACGTGGTAGAAAAGGTGATGTCCAACCTCTACGCCTGCACCGTGGTGCATGCAGCACTCCTCCTGCCCACCAGTGACTGGATTTAGATTTTTAAATAAAAAATAGAGTAAAACTAAAAAGGTAATTCTGTAATAAAATTTAAAAATTGTCTTTTTATAAAATACTTACAGTTTTTATAATTGCATGACACTCTCTGTGGTTTCTACTTCCCCTTGCTAAAGATCATCTTTGTTTTGTCTTGTTTTCTCTTTTCTAGTTTTGAGACAGGGTCTCTGTATAGCCCTGGCTGTCCTGGAACTCACAATGTAGACTAGGCTGGCCTTGAATTCACAGAGCTCCTCCTGCCTCTGCCTCTAACATGATGGGATTAAAGGTGTGTGTCACCACTCTCAGTTAAGATCCATCAGTTTTTAATATGCAATACTGTATAATTTAAAGCTCTCAAGGAATGTATGTGTTGTGCTATCATAGAAATGCCTGTATTTATGTAGCATAATTCTTGTCACAGAGCAAAAAGTCAAGCTTTTATTACTAATAAGGGATTGAATAAACAATTTTTAAATCTATTTTTTAAAAAGGATAGACTTTGCTTTTATTTATAGAAGTAGGCAGTCACTATCCAAGTATATGTCTTATAAAATAGATTTTCTTTAAAAATCTTCCCTTTTAGACTTTCTAGAGCTGGAGAAACAGCTCAGTGCTAGTATTTGATGAGCATGTATGAGAACTGGATTTTATCCCCACTACCACAGAAGTAAAACAGAATTAAAGTTTATTATTACATATTTAATGCCATATCATAATAAAAGTAATTGGTTTAATAATAGCCAATTAAATCTGTAGCAAAACTGAACTTGTGGCTTTTCTTTGTGAAACAAAAGTATTTTATAAGAATGTGTATAATCTCACTTAATATCTGCATCTGTTCATATGAATTTTGTATTTTTTACTTGATTAATCTCTGTCTGCCAAAGATGTATTTGTAAACAGTATAACATTTAATCAGTGTAGATGTCAGATTAGTCCCTATTTCTAATTGGCTTGTATAATAGTTTAAATTTGAGGTAATAAGTTACCAAAACTTTCATTTTTTAAGAATTTGTCAACATTTCTTTATTTATAATATTTGGGGAATTAACTATTGAGTTAAATCTGAACTCAAATAGAATATAGAATAAATTAATTTGAGGCCTGGTCTGGTAGTTCACACCTTTTATCCCAGCACCAAGAAGCAGAGTAGGCAGATCTGAGAGCTTAAAGCCAGCCTGGTCTACAGAGTGAGACCCAGATGCGTGCTCACTATAATTGTATTTTTGGTAACTGGGTGAATATTAACCAAGGAATGTGATAGGTCTTTCTTCATGGAGATAATTTTTTCATATCTTTAGCTGTAGTGTTTGCCTTTGTTTTGTGACAGGAAGTATTGTGACAGGGCATTCCTACTCTAGCATGACAGATTTCTTAAAACTTTAAATTGTTCAGTATTTTACATTAAAAATGATGGAATTTGGGGGAGGAAATAGCACTGGAACCCAAAGCCCAGCAGCTTTTTCATAGAGCATTAGCAAAAACAGTAATGGTCCATCAGAAGGAACAGCTGTCATAGTAAAACCATGGAAGTTCTTAATAAAATGGCTGTTCCAGCACATAACAGCACAGAAGAGTGTTGAGAATAAGTAATGGAAAGAAAGGAGCAAGACTGGTAAGTGTTACAAAGACGATACATGCAGTATAGACAAAGACCAAACAGGTACACAGTGATGACTTCTAAGTCAAGTTGGCCAAACACAGCCCAAGTAAGGGATTCAGGAATGACTGCACATTAGCAACCATGCATTAGTAACATCTGTGCATTGCATGCAGCCTCATTATAAAAGGGCTGTGGTTTGAAACATTTGCTGCTTACCAACTAAGGTAGGCATGAGTATACAATCAGACCAATCAAGGGATCTAGAAGATGACTCCTTCCTTCCTTCCTTCCTTCCTTCCTTCCTTCCTTCCTTCCTTCCTTCCTT
>NC_022027.1:28770953-28794537 GCF_000317375.1 Microtus ochrogaster
TTCCTTCCTTCTGGGTTTGTTTTGTTTTTCAAGACAGGGTTTCTCTGTGTAGCTTTGGAGCCATTCTGGAACTCGCTCAGTAGACCAGGCTAGCTTTGAACTCACAGAGATCCATCTGCCTCTGCCTCCCGAGTGCTGGGATTAAAGACGTGCGCAACTATCGCCTGTCCTAAAAGATGGCTTTTCTATTTAAGAGCCCTGGGTATACTTCCAGAGGACCCAAGTTCAATTCCCAGCTTCCACCTGACTGTTCATGACCATCTGTAACTCGACCTTGAGCACCAGATATGCACACAGTGCACAGATAATCATGCAAGCTAAACACCCTTAGGTTAAAAAAAATTTTAAGTTAAAGAAAAATAATAAACCAATCTAAAATAAACTGTTGTAATTACCTCGCTATAATATATAAATAACCTACCTATGGTTATACATCTTAACAAATGACAGGTTAGTGTTCAAACTGTGTTGATCCAGCTCAAGAGACTTGTTATATCCGTGGTTTATTACCAAGGTATAAACCAAAGATCATACAGAAATATTTCTTTTTTTTTTTCTGAGCTTGAAACTACATTTTAAAGCTATGTGGAAAATTGTTACTCAAGATTTATATGCCTTATTCCACTGGGTATATGCTGAAATGTTTTCTGTACAAATAAACTTTCATGTTCCACTTACTGAAGAGTTGATACTGTTTTTGCTTTAAGTGTTAAGATACTCATTGTGGTAGTAATAATTGGTATAGGAAACAGGAATTTATAAAATTTTAAAAATGAATTTAAAAGTAGAATTTCAAGTTTATTATCTTTGATTAGAGAATAGTGGGTTTTATGTCTTTAAACCCACAAATTAATTTGACACGTGAAAATAGCTTGTTTCTGGGGGCTTCCCCCTCAAATACTTACCCAGTAATGAAGAACAATCTACAGTATTAGTTAAATATGGCATGAACTCGTTTTGAGTGAGTCATAGTCCTCACATGCATTACAGCCATGCTCTTTATAGCATCTCTACATAGAGCTGAAATGTGCTCTTCGCCTTCAGGCATGCTATTCTATTTAGCTTCAGTTATTAAGGTCTGGATTTTTCAAAATTCTACATGATAAATCTCCAAACAGTTTCCTGTGTGGTAAAACCAACTCTGCCTAAATTCTCTCTCTATCCTCATCCCATTACTTAGACTATTTTAGCATCCTAAAGCTTTATGGCAATGAACAGATTGGGAACCTAAGACTAAAATAATACACCTATTAACATACCAACAGAAAAATGTATACTAAAGGTTTTTTTTTATAATTACCTGCCTTCTTTAGTAAATAGAATTGCCATTATATAAGTCACATTATTCTAGAATTACTTTTCGTTTCTTTCTAGTAGTTTTTAACTAAGGAAAAGGTATAGGGAAAACATAATAGTTTTCTAGTTATTAGTTCATTATATGGGAAATATTTGTGTAGTTTTGCAGAGTTTAATTTCAGCATTTGATAAATTATATAGGCAGAAGAGTTAGAACATCATTTTTTTAAAACTGTATATACTGGCTGGGCGGTGGTGGCACACGCCTTTACTCCCAGCACTTGGGAGGCAAAGGCAAGTGGATCTCTGAGCTGGAGGCCAGCCTGGTCTAGAGAGTGAGTTCCAGGACAACCAACAATCAGGGCTGTTACAAAGAGAAACCCTGTCATGAAAAACCACAACGAGAACTGTATCTACTTGTTCTCTCTAACATTTGCAGCTACAGTAATACTCACTTATAACTACAAATGTGTTTAGAAAATGGAAATCCAGAATATTAACAAGCTTAAAACTTAAGTATACTGTACAAATTTAGATTTTTGTTTAAAGTTAATACATCACAATTTTTTAAAGGTTATCTATTGTTTTACATATTTTTAATAAAATGTGTAATTGTGCTTTATATATGTGTAGTTATATAATATAAAGTTTTCATAATTTTTACTTTAATATATACTTTAATCAAATAAGTTAGAAAGTATATGTAAAAATGTAGCAACAATTTTTATGTATTTTACATAAGGAATTGGTACATTTCACTATAAATTCCAGTTATTAATTTAATAGATGTTTGATTTTCTTTTAAATCTTTCTTCAGCTATGAATGGTAAAGCTTTGGTTTTCACTTGCTGGTATGCATGAGACTAACTTTGCAAGGCTGCTGATTTCTACCCTCTGGACCACTTCTTTTGCCTTGTCACTATGCCAGTCACTATTCTTATATGCTTATTTGCTATGGCTGCATTATTGTGGATGCTGGCATTCAAATATGGGCATTATAACAGTGCTAATATATTTTTAATATTGATACTTGTAAAATGTGAGTAACTTAAAAAGTTTAAGAAAACCAGAGCATTTTCTCAGTTTCTTCAACTAAAGGGAGAGGTGTTATCAGAGGCAGAAGTTTTCAAAAGGATAATAACTTACTTCCTAACATTACCAGAGTATGGGCTTAGTTTAGTTTTCAGAAAAATATAGTAAGTATTGGCTTATAAGAGACGAAAAGGAATAGATGAAAACCTCAAGACAATCTTTTTTTATATAGTAGAAGCTTGATTATTAATTTTAATGGCTAAGGTATTTTTACATGTATTGTAGCATTTGAGCTTCCCAAATACACATTTGTTTTTGCAGAGAGCAGGGTTCCATGTAGTCAAGTTAATTATGCAGGACCGCCTATCTAGAGTTTGACCCAACTGAAACCAAAGTACTTTCCCCAGCACTTCCCACTACTGTCTGCAGACGCTCCCAGGCTAATTTGCATGCGTAGGCATCTGGGGAAACTCTCTTGGATGGTTCTATTGGGACATGATTTGAGATTGAACTGTAGATAATTTGCTCAATACAGGAACAGTTTTACATGGACTCAGAGTATACCCCAGAGGAGTTATATAGGACTAATACTGTGCTCTGTTCCACTCACTTACGGAGTATCTGGGTGGTTGATAACCTTTATGTAGCCTCCTAAGGTCCACAAGGAAGGAATTTCTTCAAGGTTTTACCTACTACACTAATATTCTTCATTTTTGCATTATTTTAAAACATAAGTTAAAATATATACTATTATATGCAATACTTATATAAAGGACCATCAGTTTAATAAGTAATACTGGATCAGTTACCTTAATCAAAAAAAATTTTAGAATTGTGGTGATTTGGGGCCTTTATCACTAGGCATTTTGATTGAATACATCTTAGAGGCTTAGACTCTCATTGTGTCTCAGTTGATTTTTAGGCAAATGCAAATTTAATATAACTTTAAATCTCTACATTTTGACAGTTGTTAGTCACTGTGATTATTCAGGAGAAATGGTTGAGTATATGTGATAGTCCAAGCACTGAGAATTTATATGTCAGATAGCCTAGGAATGGGAAGCCAGAGCTGCCATGGAAGCAGGAGAGACATCAAACTCAGCATGGAGGCCTGATGACCTGAGTTCAGCAACCTTGGGACCCGTGTGGTGGAAGGAGAGAAATGACTCCTGCAAGTTGTCCTCTGACATACATTTGCCATGGCATGCCTTATGTGGTCATGTACACACACAATTAAGATTTTTAATTTTAGAAGTAAGATAGAAAAAATATTGGCTTATAGTTTGCCAACAATAATCCTTTGCTTTTCCTTTGTGGTTCTTTACAACTGAGCCTCCTTCTGTTCTTTAAACACTTGGCATGCCCAGTCTCAGCATTCTCTACTGTTGCTTCTTCCTCCCTCTGGAATGCCTTCTCCAGACCCCACACAACTCTTCCCACTCTTCACTGATCTCCGAGTAGATATCCTCTTTTAAAAGTCTTTATGGATTACCTGTGTATAATTGCAACTCCAGTCTTCTCCCCATCCTCCTTTCCTGCCTTGTGGCCATCCCTGTCTGGAAGGCTAGATATTTGCTACTTTATTGTCATTCTCCCCTTTACTACATATTCCATAAAAATATTTTTTTCTTTCCTAAATAATTTCATAAGAATAAGAAAAGTTCTTAGCTGGCTCCTGAAGCTGTTTTACCCAAACATGGTACCTGGGATACTCCTGTTTGTATAAATGAAAATCAAGATGTATGAATGGATCAGTGGGTGGATGGATGGCTGCCAGGCAGGCAGGCAGGAAGGAAGGAAGGAAGGAAGGAAGGAAGGAAGGAAGGAAGGAAAAGAAATATGGATGACAGAACATGTGAGCAAATAGATAGGTGAATAGTATCTTATAATGTTGTGGTTATAGGTATAAAGTAACAGCTTTTTCTCCCCCAAGTCTGGAGAAGTTTTTGCTTATTTGCCTGACCATGTTTGAGTTACATTGGCATCAAATACAATGTCACTACAGTAAGGTTTGCAGTACTGCAAAATTAAAAGTCAGCCACAGTTTCTTAAAGTTGATTATCTCAGGGAAATAGTAGTGTTTTGGCTCTGATAGAGATAACAGACTTTACCTTTCTCTCTGGTGTTGCATCCAGTATCCTTTTACTACCCGATGATCTTTTTTATGATGACCTTTTGTCCTACATAGACTTGGAGGAATAGAACATTGGTGTTTTTGTTATTTGTTTTTATTTTTTGGATATAATTCCTAAGGTGTAGAAAGCCTATCTTTGTACACATCCTACAAGACTAAAAGATGGCGATTTCGAACTACTTAACTAGGTGACTAGAATGGGACTGGAGCAGAGTGACTCTGCATTGCAGTAGTTGGCCTCTTCACTCTGCACAGTGCTGGGCTGTCTTACATGCCAGTTTTGGAAGTTTCAGTGTAGTCAATAGACTGGAAGTTTGAGAAAAGTGACTTGCAGTTCTCCTTGATCACATTACAAAGCAGATGTCCTAACTCATGTAGACCCCCCTCAACATGCACTCACACTCGCACAAACACGCATACACACATACAAACATGCATGCATAGGCTATAGGCCCTCAGACCAGACATGCTACTATCCTGTCTGAGGTACAAATTAGTTGGATTTTCCATCAAGGTAACATTGAACACATTAAAGCTGCCAGGTTGTGCAAGGACTTGCCTGGTTCTGAGTTTTCTTCTCCTTTTTGAGAATGGAAATTCCTGTTTGATTTTGGAGCAGTAAATCTACCAATAATTGCTTTGCCAAAATGTGCTCTTTTTTTTTTTTTGCATCAAACGAGTACTGTGTTTATTTTCTATTCTGCGTGCTTATATTCATCACTTTTATCATTGTGTTTATATTCTTTGCATCTGTAGCATGTTTGCTGGTAGCTTGTTTTCTCTTTGATGTTCCGGCCAATTGACATATTAGAGTTTTTTTTTTATCTACCAAAAAAAAAACCTTACCCTAAAAATATGCAATGGCACTAAGATTTCTGCCCCTTTTCTTTTCCAACTCAATGCACGAAGCATCACTTAAAGATCTTGCACTTCTGGAGTTCTAATGCATTTACCTCAATGGTTTCTGTTCCTTGATAGCTTTTAAATTTCATTAAGTGTTCAAGTTTACAGAAGCTGTAGCCTTTACCTTGTTCTTCCTGGCAAATATTACACTTCCTTGTTTTTCAACAGCTTCTCAAAGGCTGAAAAATTTGCCTCGTACTTCCCTCAAAGCCAAACAGTTGCTTCCAACTTCATCTACAAAAAGAGGTAACTACAGCCTCTGCTTGAGTTTAAATTTCAGCAAGTAATGTAGATCAATCTTTCACCTTCTGGATTTCTGAGTCAATGGTGCCTATAAGCACATTTCAGTTTGTTTGTTTTTCTTAATAAAATAATGCAGATTAATTCCCTGTTGTGGATAATTGCAGAAGAAACCTATTTTCTTCAGAGGTATGTATTGAATTGTTATGAAAGGATTAAATGACAATTTATCATTTTTCCTACTAATCTAAAATCAAAGATATATTATTTTAAATTAATGAGAATTGGACAAATAGGTACTATAAATGTCACACATTCTATTAATATTTTCCCTCAAATATTGGTCTTTGGGTTTAGCTATCTGTGGTTAGATAAGAAGGGGAGAAGTTTGCATTAGAAGCTGATTGAAGTTAAGACTCAAGTCTTTTTGGTTAGTGAATACATTTGGAAGACTTAGTATATAAGTGGTAGCTTTTGTTAGAACAGAATGCTAAAGAAATATATGAAAGTTGGGCACTAAGTCTAGACAATAATCGGTTCCTTATGATTGCGTGTATTGGTAGATAGAGGACAAAAGAATTAAGAAAACAGTGATGTAGAATAGACTTGTAGTCCTGAGAATAAACAGATGTCTCAGAATGGGACAGAACAAACAGAAGCAGTGGGGAAAGATATCTCCCTCCCTATTGAGAGTAAGAAAATTTGAGGAAAGAGGAATTTTGATGTTTGATTTTTAAAAAAATAAAGATGTGGTTAGTATGATTGCAAAACACTGTATTCTTTTAAACAGGTTTAAGTATGTTAACAATGAGTTAGTGTGTGATTGTGACTCCGCAATGACAGTGGGAGAACCTACATAGGACCAAACTAGGCTCTCTGACAGTTGTGTGGCTTAGGCAGTTTGTGGGGCCTCTGGCAGTGGGACCAAGATTTATCCCTAGTGCTTGAACTGCCTTTTTGGAGCCCATTCTCTTTGGAGGGATACCTTGCTCAGCCTAAATGTGTAGGGGAGGGCCTTGGTCCTGCCTCAAAGTGAAATGCCAGACAAAATTTTTTGATTCCCCATGGGAAGCCTTACCTTCTCTGAGGAGTGGGTGGGGGAGGTGAGGGAGTGGAAACTGGGATTGGTTTGTAAGATGAGAAAAGATTGTTTTAAAAATAAAACTTAAAAAATATTAGAATCTGTAGGAAAGAAAATAGTCAAATAGTAGCATAGGGTGCATGCTTAATGTGCTACGTGCTAGATACTCAGATACACCTGCCGTGTGGTACCACAGTCAGGAAGAACACGCTGTGTAGGGCTAGTTCTTTAGAGTGAGAAGATGATTTGGGGCTTTAGGAAAGGCATCCTATTATCTAATAAGCAAAAAGGAAGTAAAGCATACTCAGAGTCTCTGGCGCTGCTGTGAACAATATTTATATCATGATAACATAAATATAGCTGAGATTTAAGCAATAATTACAGTATAGCTTTATTGACAGAAAAGGAATTCCTAGGAGGTTGAGGTAAAAAACAGCAAGAAAGTTAGATCACATTTACTTTCTGAGAAAGACAGTAGTTGAAATCTAAAACTGATGACTGGAAACGTCTCAGAAGTGAAGAGCACGAGCTGGTTAGGCTTCCAGAAGACCTAAGCTCAGCTCCCAGAACCCAGCACCCATTCAGGTAGCTCTAGAGATCCA
Source organism: Microtus ochrogaster (assembly GCF_000317375.1). Lineage (NCBI taxonomy): Eukaryota > Metazoa > Chordata > Mammalia > Rodentia > Cricetidae > Microtus > Microtus ochrogaster. The sequence continues at coordinate 28,778,242 of NC_022027.1, forward strand.
GTGCCCTCTTCTGGCCTCTACAGGTGCACACACACACATGCATACCTACACACAGATACATACAATTAGTTTTAAGAAAAAAACAAAAAACCCTTTTATAAGAATGAAAGCTATTGGTTCAAACCAATGATACACAAATATTGCTAGAAAAACAAAGATAAATATGGGAAGGGGGGGGGACTAAGAATCTCCTTGCTTATTGAAATACTGTTTACTAAAGTCAGCCTTGGTGTCCTAGTGGATGATTGGATCTTTGGACATGTGACCACAATGAGATGCATGCAGCTCTTAGTAGGATGAAATCCCATGATTTGTACAACATGGATGAACCTTAAGGCTCTTGTGTTATATATAATGACCCAGACACATAGAATATTTTAATCATCTCACTAATGTGTATTCTCAAATAATAGAAAGTAACATATGGATATCTGAGATGAAGAGTGGAAGGAAAGTGGGGATGCCAGTGGGTACAAAGTTACAAGTGAACAGGAAAAAGTAAATAGTACTCTTCGTAGTAAGATAAACTATACTAAATACTTCAAAATATCTAGGGAGGCATTGAATTCTCTTACTGCAGGCAATAAATGTCTGAGGCGACGGGTACGCCAACTCCCCTGACTTCATCATTGCACAATGTATATATTGAATGAAAACATTACTTTTTCCCCAGAAACATGTATACTTTTTTCTCTTTTTTTTTGAGATAGGGTTTCTTTTCTATGTAGTTCTGACTGTGGAACTCACTCTGTACGTCAGGCTAGCCTGAAACACCAGAGTTCCACCTGCCTCTGCCTCCTGAGTGCTAGGGTTAAAGGCATGTGCCACCATGCCTGGCTATACCATATTTTTAAAAAGAAAAAAAAAATACCTTATGGAATTGTTTGAGAACAGTGGGCTACTTTTCTGAGGTTTCCAGATTTTTGAAAACCTCTTGTTCGCCTCTAGCTAGTAAGGAAGGTGAAAACATGACATGACTAGGGGTTTGCTCAGGGTGGAGAGCTTGCTCACACTTATCAGGGAGGCTCTGGGTTTGATTCCCAGCACTAGAAAAAATAAATAAAAGCAAATTAATCTCAGTAGAGTAGTCGGGAAGAGGTACGTGACAAAAGGCATGTTATCCAAAAGAGCAGAGACTACTAACTAGACTACAATAAAAGAAGAACTGTTGCTTACTTAAATCTCCTTGTCTGGCACATCATTTTTTACTTTTGAATCAAGTAGCTTTGTGTAATTTTACATTTTTACGTAAAAATTTAATCTCATGAATTTTGTATTAAAAGACCAAAGCTTTTGACCAGATTTCTAAAGGATTACATAATTTTTGTGAATCCAAGCTCTTCAACTGCAAACAACCTATTCTTGCTTAGTGATCCAGGCTTTCGTATGTTGTGGTGTGGTGTGGGGGTTATCATTACACCCTTCTCTGTATTAGCTGTGTGTAATGTTAATATACCTGTAACCCCAACACTTGGAAGGTGGAAGCAGAAGGTGTGGGTTCAAGGCCAACCTCAATATGTAGTGAAATCCCATCTCAAAAACCAAGGGCTGGACATGTAGTCAGTGGTAAAGCACGTGACTAGCATGCTTAAGGGTGTGTGTTCAGTCCCCAGCACTGTAAAATACAGCACTGGTTCAATTACTGATGATCCTGAGTTTAGAACACCTCTAGATTCTGAGGCCAAAGCCCACTGCACCAAGAATAGCCACTTTTCTCTAAGGGCCTGGTGTCCAGTAATAAAACTGCTGTTACCCTTTTCTCCTGACTTCATTCAGATTGAAGGTGGCACTTTGTATCATTTCCTTCTTCTAGCATTTGAGTGGAAAAACTAACAACAAGTTCTTTTTTTTGTTGTTGTTGTTTTGTTTTTTTTGTTTTGTTTTGTTTTGTTTTTCGAGACAGGGTTTCTCTGTAGCTTTGGTGCCTGTCCTGGAACTAGCTCTTGTAGACCAGGCTGGCCTCAAACTCCCAGAGATCTGCCTGCCTCTGCCTCCAGAGTGCTGGGATTAAAGGCGTGCGCCACCACCGCCCGGCACAACAAATTCTTACTTTGGTCTGGGGAGTTGTTTCATTTCTGCTGTTCTTAAACATCTTTATATTGAGTTTAAAATTTATTTTTATGTGTGGTTTTTAACTTACTTGTTAAGTGTGAGTTTATGTGCACCATATGCACATAGGTGTCTTCAGAGGTTAGAGGGCATCATTATATCCTGCAGTTGGAGTTACAGGCAGTTGTGAACCACCTAATATGGTTGCTGGGAACCAAACCTGGATTCATTGCAAGAGCAGTAAACATTCTTAACTGCCGAGCCATCTTTCTCTTGGGCAGACTTTTAATGATCTTATTCCATTAGTTTTACATTGTTTCTGTTGAGAAATCCGATATTTTAATTCCTCTTCCCTCTTTCTCAAATACTTATTTTTATGTGTATGTCTGACCGCATGTATGTCTGTGCACCGTGTGCATGAGTACAGTGCTGTAGAAGGTGCTGGATCCTTCAGGCCTGGACAGTGTGAGCTGCCTCATGGTACTGGGAATCAAACCCATGGCCTCTGGAAGAGCCCATGTGTTACTCACCAAACCATCTCTCCAGTCCCTTTTTTTTTTTAAGTTTTCTTTATATGGATGTTTTGTCTACATGTATATATGTGTACTATGCGTATGCCTGGTACCTGTGAAAGCTAGAAGAGGGTCCTGTAAACTGCCATGTTGGGCCTGGAAACTGAACTCAGATCCTCTGCAAGAACAGCAAGTGTTTTAACCAGTGAACCATTTCCTTAGTGTTCCATTTTCCTGTTTTAAAAATTCTTTGTTAGAAGGCCCTCTATATTAATGTTATTAAAGCACATAGGAACTCAGAGACTGAGGCAGCGTGTGCAAAGCCTGCATTGCATGGTCTGTACCAGCTCCTCTGCATATATGTCATGGCTTCCTGCTGTGTGGTGCCTGAGTGTGTAATAAGTGGGTCGCTGTTCTTGGCCTTCACTTGTCTAACTCCAGTGTGATAGTTTTGTTTTATAAAATATTTTATTTTGAAAGGGTTTCATTTTATTATTGCTGTAAAGAAAATTAGGGAATGCTTCATGAATTTGCATGTCATCCTTGCTCAGGCCATACTGATCTCTGTATATGCCAATTTTGTAGTCTGTGCTGCTGAAGCAAGCACAGAAGCCTGTTCTTTCCTACTAAAGACAGAAAGGGAATGGTTCCATATGGGAGAGGAGGTGGAGAGGACCTGGAAGGAGTCATGGGGAGGGGAATCTGTAATCAGGACACATTGTGTAAGAAAAGAATCTGTTTTCAATAAAAGCAAAAGTTCGTTGTTGGCGCTCAGAAATCTGATGTTCCTAGTATAGAGATCCTGCTTTCTTCCTGTTTTCCCTTTCTGACGGGGGGCGGGGGGATGTTGTATGGTTGGGGTTTTTTGTCCATTTAAATATGTCTTTTTGTTCTATTTATGTGTACGTGTGCATGCATGCCTGTGTGCACATGTTCATGTCTGTGCTACAGCATGAGTGTGGAGGTAGAGGAAGCTTTGGGGAGTCGGTTCTCTCATTCAACCCTGGGTTCCAGGGATCAAACGCAGATTGTCAGGCTTAGCCTATCCACCATCTACCGGCCCTATGAGTTTTTATCAAATATAGGAGTTTTAGAGCCTTGTTCATACACATATAGTCTCTCCCCAATTCTGGTGCTCAGGTGCATGGACTAGAAGATACTAGTACTGGGCCTTGGCCCTCTTGTGAGTCTTCGGACGACTCTCCATGCTTTGGGTTGTCATTCCTAGTTTTTGGGCTTCTCCAGCATTTAGGTTGCTAGTAATCTCTTAACAGAATTGAGAATTGAGCATTTTGAGTACAAGTCTTCATCTTTAAAAAGTTCATGTGCTTTTCCTGAAAATTCGTTTCTCTCCTCCTTACATTTAAACAGTGTGTATCTTTGAGCCTCTGTGAGAGTTCTTGTAAAGTCCTTTCTGCTAGTTCAGTCTTCACAGTCTCTTCTTGGTCTGTTCCTTCTGACTTCCTTCCTGGCCTTCATTACTGTTTCCTTGCTCTTCTGTGGTTACGTATAGACAGTGGACAGTGTGGAAGTCTGCATTGTTCTGTGATATTGTATTTTTTAAATATTGTTGGACTTTAAGTAATTTTACTTCTTACAAATTAGTTTAAGCCTTTATAGTAGGGATCGATTATTTTCTCAAAGACCACATAGTAACTAGTTTAGTTTGTTTGTGGACATATGGTCTTTATTCCAACTTCTCAACCTCATTCTGCAACTCGAAATCCCCCACTAAGTATGTACAACTGGATGGGTGTGCTCCAGTAACCTTACAAAACTGGATTTGTTCTCGTGGAGAGCAGCTTTGGGACACATTTATTCAGATGTTTGTTTTAAAGCTTTGTTAGAGCAGATTCTGGGTATCTTATTCTAGGGCTGGGTGTCCAGACTCATATGGATGTCATTTCCCTGCTCCCTAGTTAAGACATGATCCTTTTAGAGGTATCCCCTGGCTGCCTTGACATCTTGATTTGACAAGATGTAGTTGGTTGAAACTCAAGGCACAGTAATTTTGTGTAGCTTTGCAAGCTTTCAGTTTATAGTGCTACAGCCCTGTGTCCACAGGCATGGAGCTTCACTCTGCAAATACTCAGCCCATGGTCTAGCCGGAGACTCAAGCAGACCCTAAGCTGAGCGCTGAAAGTCTTCTAAGCGCTCTCTCCTCTAAAGCACTGTCGCAGAGTTCTGACTTTGTCTTCTCTGCTCATAAGTTTGATCTGCCTGAGATACCCTCTCTAATCTATAGTTCAGAGAGAGTGTTCAGAACAACAAAAAGCTATAGGGCTTCAGTACTGTCTCATTTCATATTACTCTTAAAACCAACAGTCCAGGCCTCCTCCTTGCAGAAACCACTGTACTCAATGGTTCATGAACCTGTCCAGTCTTATAAGAGTCTAGCAGCAGGCTTATAGAGCCCTACTTAAGCTCTATTTCAGGCTGTCTTCTCCGTCTTGGTCTTAGAACTTCTGATCAGTCTTGGCAGGGAGGTTGAGACAGAGCAGAGCAGCTCCCATTGGGCGGCCAGAAACAGAGAAAGTTTTTGCTTTAGCTAGCTTCCTCCTTTTCCTTTTATGACATCCAGCAGGTCCCCCTCTTTGTCACACCCCCACCCCACATTTAGAGCCGTCTCCCTGCCTTACTTGATCCTCTCTGGAAACATTCTTACAAACACACCTAGAAGTCTGCTTCTCTAACCTTAAGTACTTCTCAGTCAAAGTTAGCCACATATCCTTTCTTTCTTCCCATTACTATAGTATATCTTAGTGTCACTCTGTCCTACAGACGAATTGATAGAAGTGGAGAAAACAAAATAGTATCGAATAACCCACTTCTGTGACCCAAGCTTTCTCTCCATTTGTACCCTCCTGAAACTAAGGGAGGAGTTTGAGAAAAGTGTTGTCTTTCTGCCTCTGGTCCACCCCCTACCTCCACCCTGCCTTACCTCTAATTTGATAAAAACATGTTAAGGTTGTATTTGAATTGTGTGTTGCTGTTCATGACCTTCTGAGGAAACTCTTTCAGAGGAGATGTGTTCAAACATGAAGAAGTAGAGAACAGTGGGTGTGTGTACCCCAAGAGATCTAAACTTAAGCTCAATGGGACTTACTGCCATTTTTAAATGTTTTTAAAACTTGACTTAGAGGGCTGGAGAGATGGCTTAGAGGTTAAGAGAACTGACTGCTGTTCCAGAGGTCCTGAGTTCAATTCCCAGCAACCACATGATGGCTCACACCCATCTATAATGAGATCTGGTGCCCAGAACACTATATATGTAAAATAAATAAATTAAAAAAAAAAAAAACACTTGACTTAGAAATCAATGCAGACTGTACATTTCATTTCATGTATCTGGCATTTGTTTTAATAAAAAAGCATTTTTCTTAGTAGACTTGGCATTTTATGACTTCATAGAGTCACATGCTCCTGGACTGCATGCGCGTGTATATCAGAACAACTTTCAGGAATTACTTCTCTCATTTTGTCACGGGTTCCAGGGATCCAGTTCCAGTTGTCATATGTATGTGGCAAGCATCGTGACCCACTAAATCATCTCAGTGCCTCTAGAGCTAACTTTTACACTAATAGTAACTGTTAATTCCGTATTCTTAATTATACTGAAGACATGTTTTTGAGGCTACAGCCATCCGATTTATGTTTACGTGTATAGTCAACCCTTACTTTTTCCTCTAGACAGCATCCAATGGTGTCTATTTCTTTTTAAATTACTTGTTGTGTTGCATGTGCAGGTGAACATCAGGCAATGGTGGGGTGGGGGTAGAGGTCAGAGGACAGCTTTGTCAAGTCCTACCTTTATATAGGTTCCTCAGACTGAGCTTGAGTTTCTAGGTATTTGTGGCAAGCCCCTTTAACCACTGAGCCATCTTTGCAGTCCCTATGGTGTCCACCCCCTCCTATTGTGGGATCCAAGATACGCTGCTTAATGTACTTTTTTCAAGGACAATTGTAACCTTCTGAAGTAACCTTTTTTCTATTCGCCCAGAGAAATCCTCTATGTGAGGCTCATAATTAGATGTTCTAGTGCTCAATTGTCACGGTAACAAAGCAGTAACTTTGCTGGTGCTTGGTTCCCTCTGGAAACACTGGTTTTCCTTTGCTGTTCTGCATGCAGTACCTTCTCCAGGCAAGTTCCGCTCCCCCGCAGCACCATCACCGTTGGCTCTTCGGCAGCCAGTGAAAGCATTTAGTAACCATGGCTCTGGTTCTGGTGGCCAAGAAACTACACAGTTCACACAAACCACCTCCTCACCTGGACCTCCCGTGGTGCAGAACACAGGCCCAGCAAACCCTTCCAGCAATATCAACAGCGCCACTCTGACCAGACCTGCAGGGACAACTACAATGAGGAGTGGCCTGCCCCGGCCGAGCGCCCCTTCTGCGGGGGGCATACCAGTGCCTCGCAGCAAGCTTGCACAGCCTGTTCGCAGGTAAGCAGTAAATGTGCTCAGCACACTTGAGCCTGTGGAAGTCAGTACTGAATGTGGGGACTCATGGTGGCTCCCCCCACCTTAGGACAGTTTCAGTAAAGCATTACCTCCTTGTTCTGAACAAGTCTTCAGTTGGACATAATACTCTCTTGTTTCAGATTAATTTTATTCAAATGCCTAACAAGATTAAGCATCTCGGGAAACTCCTAGGACAAAGTTGTTAAAGACACTTGAGTTTGTTGTGATATTTGTTCATTTGGGGAATGACAGCGAAAAAGATGAGAGAAGCACAAGGGGATTGAAAAACTTGTGCCTGCACTGAGCAGCTGCTTTTCACACTGGCATAATTCAGAATTGTCTATGGAGTGTTTATAAATGGAGACCCAACCATTTGAGCTTCTACCTCAAAAGATTCTAAGCCTCTCCCCCCATTTTGTTGCTTAATCTTGAAATGATTCTGATCCCAGCCACATGATCTCTACCCTTCTAGAAGGGGATTAGCACCATCAGTAAAGAGAGACATCAGCTATCACCAAAGTTTCTTTTCTTGAAACAAAGACGTTCCAATCTTGTATTTAAACTTTACTCTGTACTTGCTATATCTTAATATAAATACAGTTTCAGATCTAGTGGAACGCAATGGTTTTGTATTGTGCACTGTACTAAATAACTCCTGACCTTGTCTAGCTGTCACAGTAGTGAGTTCTTATAGACAAATTTAGTAAAACTAAGTCATTTTTGTGAAGACATGCAACTACTAAGACCGTCGGTTACAAGTTTATCTGACTTCAAAACCCTTTCCCTGGTGCCCACACTTCCGGCCACTCTGGTGGTGGTGGTGGTGGTGGTGGTGGTGGCACTAACCTGAGTTGTCACAGTCGTCATTTCATCCCACAAGACAGTAGATTAGACTGAGACTTCCTTTTCCCTCACTTTAATTCTACAGCTACATTAACAGAAAAGGAGAGGGATCATCTTGGATGTAGTAAAATTCTGAAAGCTGTGAAGATGCTGAGCAAGGAAAGATTGTTCTGAAAGTCGTTTAGAGCCATGGTCTCATAGCTCCCTGAATAGTCCTCATGGGACACGGTGTTACCTGAAAAGTAATGAGACATGTAACAGAATGTATGTAGTATTTTGTATAAACATTTTTTTAAAAGATCATAAATTTCCTTTATTTCAGATCCTTGCCAGCTCCTAAGACCTATGGTAGTATGAAAGATGACAGTTGGAAAGATGGCTGTTACTGAGCAGCAGAGACAAGAACGCAGAGGTCCACAGCTTCATGAACACCCCTTCACCAGACTGAAACCAACTTTTCTATGCAGACTCTGCAGATAGGACTCTTGGGGTTGTAAAACCCCAGCCCTCTCTGTCTAAAATAGCACAACTGGCAGAGATGACGAAGCAGCACTTTAATACCATGTAACATCGGATGTGTTTGGTAATCATGCAATCGCTCTCCATGGAGTCACTCTTAGTTTTGTTCACTAGAAACACGGTTTATTTTTTATTATTTGACAGAGGCCACTATCTGGGCAAATACCTAATGGATGCCAAAGAGAAATGCCCATTTGTAAAGAGAGTACCTTTGTACATGGGAAGGTGGTGAATTCAGGCTGCCCAAAACGTCACATTCAACCTACTTTACTGTATCAATAAATATTGTATTAACAAGAACTAATATTCTGACTAGTTAAATTGTTTTATTAGTCCTTCAGGATAGAGTAAATTATAAAGATTGGGAGGGAGAAAGGAAAGGAAAGACTTGAGCTAAAGACTTAAAACATGCTACCTGTCTTTAAGAGAGTTGTATAAATTACTTTTACAGGCTCATTGGAAAAATTATCAGTCTTTTAAATGTTATGTTTTAGACGTAGTCACATACAGCCACCACCAAATGGCGTCACCGTGCAGGCCCACTGCATTGCGTCAACATCTCAGACTTTTGTGTGCTTGTTTTGATTGCCAAAAGGGCTTACTATCAGTTGCACAATCTCTCTAAACTTTACAGTTCCTGGCTCAGGAAAGGTGGCTTTTGCTACTGAAGCCCATTTACTCACACGCTGTTTTCTGTCACAGAACTAAGCGATCTTGTTTCCATTAACCAGGTTTCTATGATGTGAAAGAACAAGTTGTATGTGTTTTTATTCTTTATAAAACACCACCTCAGAGCTTACAACCCGGAATAAAACCATACCGCAAGAGGAGGGGAAATCTATGCATTTAACTACAAATATCTCTGGTGATGACGGTTGTGTTGTTGCTCTTAAGTGGCAAAACGGTCTGTTATGTGGTTGTCGATCCACTTTAAGCTGAATAACTGTATGAACTATCTTTTTAAAATACTGTCCCTTTTGACTTAGATTATGCCTTACATCAATGTTTGCATTGTTTGGTAAAAACCATCTGACTCTAATTTGCTAGATAACTTGCACTCTGTGGCATACGTGTGTATATATCCCCTTGAAGTCAACTGTTTCAGTTTTATTGGATTATTACCAAACTAACTTGAGCTGACTTCTCATTTTTGATAATGAGGTCTGTTTTTTAAATACTTAATCTGGACAGATCTAAAATATTGGCAGTTGGGTCACATAAAGGTGGAGGGATGTGAGCACGTTTCCTGTAAGTTGGAAGTAGAAATGGAGGGGAAGCTTCCTGCTCAGGAAAGCATCAAGTTAATGGTAACAAAGACCCAGGCTGCCAGGGCTGACGCTGGACCAGCAAGGAGACCTTGAGCTAGCTAGCACAAGTAGCTGTCCTTGCCGGGAGCTGGAGTGTAGAGTGGAAGAACTTGTATCCTTGCATTTGAAGGTGGTGAGGGGAAAGGAGGGGTTATCCATAATGATGAACTAGATCTAGAACTGTTGCTTCTCAGAGGAGGAGGAAACAGGTGCTTTGGTGGGGAGTGTCTCGTGTAGATCTAAGGAACAAAGAAGTAGCTGCTGTCTGGAGTCACATGTACACAGACAGGTCTCTGTTTCAGTGTGACATTTCAAAAAATAATAAATGCTGCAATCTAATAATCTAAAAACTTTTTAATGAACCATCTATTACATTTTTAAGTTAGATAATCAGTTTCAAAAGGAATATTCAGGTTATTTAATGTTGTTTTTAAATGGCTGCATCAGAAAAAATATCTATTTTTTTTTAATTAAACTATTTCATCACTTGTTTAAAATTGTATTTGGGATCTGAGTTTGGTGATATTATTTTACTTGCTGCTGTACTACCACAGACTATTGACTTTTAGTTTCCTAAAGAGAAAAATGGCCTTTTTACTAGAAAGCCTTTGCATATTGCCAGTTTTTCTGTTTGGGAAAAATCTAAGGATTTACTGTGGTTAGTCATACAGAAAAAAAATGTGGATTTGATAAACTAGTGCCTATGATTTTAACTTATGTTTGATATATAGTAGTAAGGGGTTATGAATGTTGATTATTTTGTGCCAACAGCCCAGAATTGTCACTTATATGTCAGCAGAAAACTATGACCTCTGCTTCCAAAGTTATTTAATTTTCTCAGTGTTTGGATGTTATTTTTTGTAAGTGTGTTAATAAAAGTGTAAAGAATTGGAAAAATATAAATATTCTTAAGCATTTGCTGGATCATTTTTCTACAAAACTTGTTTGTATATTATAAAACCCTCGGAAGCGTTGACTTCTCAGTTTTCATACCCTGGAAATCACATTTTGTAAAACTGGGACCATTCATAATTGTCAAGATACTTTTTTAAATTATCTCAGAACATCGCTTTTATAAAAAGTTTTTTTGAAAGCAAAGAAAATTAAATACATATGTGGCCCCAGGTGTTTGTATAACTAGGATGGTTAGACTATGTATGTTTCAATTGACAATTCACTGTACAGGTGTTCAGTTTTGACAGTACGATGCATGGTCCGTTTAGATCACATAAAGTTTGATTTACAAACATTTCTATAGCCGAACTTGTAATATGTGGTTGCCTCCTTAATAAACAGCCTGACCATAATGTTTATATTAAATTTATATTCATTTTCAAGTGTTTTATTAATTTCTGAATATGGGAAGAGTCCTTTTCTTCCCCTCCTCCACCCCATTGCCTCCAGTTGGTCTTAATAAATTTCTCAGTCTTTTTTTAAACACACAGACTCTAATCTTATTGCCCTTTCAGGTCCTGACTAGAAATCTAGGGTTGGGTCACTACAGTCTCTCTCTCCTTGTTTCGTATTTGAATCATTTGGAGTGATCTCAGTTTATATTGGGTTTGTTCTTGGAGCTTTTCATTGGCTCTGAATTGATCTGTAGCTAGAGGAGCATCTGTAAAGCAAACAGGAGCTGTTATCTGGGGTTTCCAACAGGAAAAGCCCATGCATTGCTAAACTGCGTAGTTTAGCTGAGCATGTGACTCTTGTGGCTGGAACAGTGGAGGCTCGTGAGAGCAGTGAGTTCTGCTTGTTGTGTTAGGAGGTACTTGCACTTGCGTTACAGTTTGTCTTACTGATGACACAGAAGAATAGTACCCCATACTGGAAGTCCTCTCCCTAGGCAGCTTAAAGAACCACTTGAATTGTCGGTATGCTTATGTCAGTTATGAATGAGAAGTTTATCTAAGCCATGTATGTCTCCAGCATGAAGACCTACGTGGAGGCTCTTAAGAAATATTTACTGTAGTAGTGTTTATTTGAAAGACAGGCAAATAGCACAGACCTGCTATCCTAGTACTGAAACAAATTGTGAGTTCAAGGTCAGTCTGGACTACACATAGTGATGCTGTCTCAAAACAGGAAAGGCCTACTTAGACTAAAGGTTAGAGAAGACAACATAGTGGGAGGGAATAGTCCTAAGAAATCTAGGTGGGCTAAAAAAAGACAGATTACTCATGGCTGTATTTACCACAAATTACTTAAGACTATGCGAACTACATACGAATTCAAACCAATTCTCGTCTACTTTAGGTCTTTTTAGGAAAGATTGATCAACAGTTAACTAAATTACAGCTAAAGGGACCTAAATTCTTCTGTTCTGCACACTAGACTGAATTTCATAGTCAACAGTAATGTATGTCTCAATAACTGGAAGAGCTATATTGAATATTCTCATAAGAAAATTATAATATGCTAAATATTCGATTATAAATTATATACATGCATCAAAACATACCTTAAGCCCTCGACTTATATAGTTGTCAATTACTAACAAATGGATTACAATAAAAAGGAAAATTTATTTTATGAGTTTTTAAAAGTAATATATACCTGTTGCTTTAATAAAACATTAATTATAAAATCAAATGACTGTCTATAGTTCTACAATTCAGAAATTAATATTGAAGCCTTTACCAAACATGGTTATAAAATACAAAACTGAAGGGTAGAAAGTTTTCATTTAAAATGAGAACATTTTTCTCATTTAAGATTCGGAGTGCACTTGCTAGGATATGACTCGCTGCTGTGGAGAGTGGCGTGTATCTCAGTTTCTCCCTGTGACATCCTTGTGCACATTACTTATTGCTGAAACAGATTTGCTCTTATAAACATAGAAATTAGAATACAGCGAATCAGAAGGGAAATTCGATCACATTGGTATTTAACTCGATCTTAGGAATTGGGGGCTATTTGTTTTCTGTCTGTGGAACTGGGATCAGTCATGCTCGACAGTTGCCACTGGTGACTGCTGTGATTCACACACACTGCTCGTGTGAGGCTCTTGATTTCAGACATACGGGCAAATACTAATGTCTTTACTCCCAGACCAGGCTCCAAGCCATGATGACAGGATTGAATGCAGTGGTAGTTCTATAACAAAATCTCTGTGTGTGGTCTTCTCCTTCCACCTTAGTTTCTGAGATGAGGTCCCTCACTGAATGTGGAGCTTGATGATTGCACTACAGTAGGTGGCCAGCAAGCTCCAGGGGTCTTCTGTCTGCCTCCCCAGTGATGGGATTCCAAGATCACGCTGCAACTTTTTCTATGGGATTGAACTCAGGTCCTCACTCATGCTTAAGCAGCAAGTACTTTCCAACTGAGCCATCTTCCCCAGCTCATAAGCCAAAAATACTTTTTAGAGAAACAGCAGACACCAAAGAATTAAGATGTCTGTGTTGAGTTCAACTTTAGAATATCCTGGAGGGCTGCTGGAACACAGAATTCTCTGTCCCACATCCAAGAGTACCAAAGTCAGCATCCCCTAAATTCAGAGGTAATGGATTAATTGGGTGTGGTCAGAAAGTTGGAGTTAAGTTAAAACAGCGTAGCTGCCATGAGAACCTTGAGAGCGGAGTGGAGGAAGACCTATTCGTATGAAGGGTGTTGTCTACGTGAATAAGTTTATGAGCAAACATAAAACAGGGCTGCCGCACAAACGCCAGAGTGCACAACATAAAACAGCTTTTCGTCAGTTCCTGTTACCTTGCAGGAAGCACGCACAGGGGATGCCAAGGTGCTGGCAGTGTTGGTGCTTGAGACCCACTGTTCATGAGGCCAACACCACGCTCCTTGGCATCCTTATAAACTTCCTCCAGAACATGGGCCAGTTTCAGCTCAGATTTTGTCATTTGCAATCAAAAGGACTCATTTTTCAAGTGGTTCTGAAATTGATACATAAAATATGTTCCATTAGAATTCTAACTAATCTCAAACACCTTGCAAATGCAAGGCCCAGCCACCCAGACAGTCCCGACAGAACGCTCGCTCCCATCCTCCACCTTGCAGCTGTTCTCAGTTCTAACACTAATAATAGAGTTTTGAACTTCAAGTGAAACCATACAGTTTGTATTTTCTCCTTGATTGAAGGCTAAACACGGTTTTCTCTCAGGTTCAGCCACGTTGCCGTTGTCACCATGGTTTGTTCATTTTCGCAGCTTTGTCCTTGTCATTGTGTGAGTAAATCATGGTTTGCCCTCTCCAATAAAGGCAGTTGTCTTCAGTTGAGGGCTCTTAAAAATAAGAGACAAAATAACACCCCCACTGAATGAAATCTGCTGGGCCAAAGGCAGCTGAGAACACTGGGGAAATAAAAGCAGATTGGAGAGGGGAGTCAACCCACAGAAAAGCGAGTTTCCCATTTCTGCCTCTTTCCTTCTCTGCTCACTGAGCCCAAGGAGGGCAGCCGCACCTGCTGCAGCCACAGCTCTGCACTATGGAAGCTGGTGTGTTCATAGCGCATGTGGAAAGCCCCACAAAAGCCTGCTTCATGAGTAGTGTCACCAGCTGCAGCGGATGGGAGCCCCGCCTTCCTGGACTGGTTTTCCATTTTCTCCCTCCTGAGAATGGCCTGAGTTGTGCAGTAGTACTGACGGGGCTTCAGTTTGAAGGGAAATGCAGTATTTCTGTCCAGAGAAAAAGGGGGGTACTTTTGTGGGACAAGAGGGAAGCCCCGAGAAGAAAGATAGGGAAGGAATCACTTCTGTTTAAATGTTTTTATTTTTGTTTATGTTTTGAGACAGTGTCTCATTGTGGGGCCCTGGCTGGCCTAGAACTCTCTGTGTGGACAAGACTGGTCCCAAACTCAGATTCACTTGCTTCTGCATCCCAGGTCCTGGGATTAAAGACATGCACCACCACACCCAACTCCTTTTCCTGTTTCTAGTTAACACAGCCTAACTAAACTACAGACACCAGACCTGAGACAGCCCTGCAGACTTCGAAAACTGAGGTGCAGAATAGTCAGAGGAGAGACAGATCCAGTCTGTAGAGCCCTGCTGTGCAGAGATGCAACAGATGGCACAGAACTACCAGTCTGAAACTGTCTGGGTTGATTTAAATAAAAACAGTCCCGGACTACCTTAACGTGAGGAGTCTAATACTGGAACCCAAACCCAGCACTTTATCTAAAACTACTTGACACACACAGTTGAGAAAATATGATACTCAAACAAAACTACAGCAGCAGCAAAAACCCCACCTCAACACAAGTGATCCAGTTGCTGCAATTGATAGTCTTGAAGGCAGTTACTGTAACATCAAGTAGGCTCTACAAAGTGGTATCTACGAAGGAAGCGTACTGGGGCAGAAAACCAATGCACTTGAAATTATTACAGTGCATGTTCTCTGATCATAAGAAATGAAAGCAGAAGTCAGCTACGGAAAGGTCCCTGAAAAAAAAAATGTGGAAATCTTAAAACACTAGTTATTAATAGCCTAGCATCAAAGACAAAATCAGCAGCAAAGCCAGAAAATTCTCCAGACTGCACAAGATAAAACTATAAAAGCAGAATTTGAAGGAAACTAAAGTGACTAAGAAAACATATGATAATAGATTCTTTTATCAGAAAAAAACACATAAGAGGCAAGAGTTGTGGCCTTCTAAAGGCTCGCCCTCCCCCCACAATGCGGGCAGCATGTGACTGTATTATTTTACCCAGCACAGGAGACTGAGGGTACAATGACCTTCGAGTCAGCTGACCACAATAGATACTCAGGTGAACCACAACCGTCAAGGATTCTCCCACCTGTTTTCATTTTCAGAAGTGGGGGGACATAATCCCAATTTTCATTTTGTCTGTGTTTCTGCCATCCTCCCAACCCCCACCCCCGTGATAGGGAGTAAGTCTCGGGTTTGTTTGTTTTTTTGTCCCCAGTAATAAATTTCTATTTCTCTGAGATGGAGCCCATTTCCCCTTGCATATGTCGGGGGGACTCTATTCCTGTCCTTCCACAAGGAGCAGAGGGAGTTGGGGAACCTACTCTAACCCCAGCCAACCAGCAATTACAGAGACCCAGCCTTGCTCTAGAAGGGGCACACAAACAACTTTACACTGATAGAGATGGGAAGGGAGGGGAGTTACCGGATAGGACCCCCAAAACCAAATAAACCCTAACACCCTGACCATCACAACCTCCCCAGCCCTGGGCTGCTCTCTACCCCAGATGCTGGCGAGCTTGCCAGTGAACACATTCGCTCTGCACTGAACTGTATCCCTGTCTTTAACTCAGGGAGAGAAGAACTCACCTGCCAGCCGCTTGGCTCCTGTCAGTATGATTAGTTGCAACAAGTGTGTTTATTCTAAGGCCTGTTGTCTTCCCAAAGCTGAAGGGTTTGTCTAGTGCCAATGCTTCCACTGGGCTGGAGAAAACGACAGAGACAGGAGGGCTTGCTCTTATGTAGTCCTCAGTGTGCTCATTGTAGAAATACAATACATTTTGTCTTTAAAGGGAGTGAGAAGGAAGATGTGATAAAGCCATTTTGGCTTTTTATTTTATTTTTGCGAGTCTCTTTGTAGTCTTGGCGATCCTAAAGCTTGCTGTGTAGACCAAGCCAGCCTCGAACTCACTGAGATCTTCCATCTCTAACTAAAGGTGTGTGTC
>NC_022027.1:28795644-28798259 GCF_000317375.1 Microtus ochrogaster
TCACCTTCTTATTTAGCTTCTCTAGGATCACGAATTTTAGGCTCAATGTCCTTTATTTATGGCTAGAAACCAATTATGAGTGAGTACATCCCATGTTCCTCTTTTTGGGTCTGGCTTACCTCACTCAGGATAGTGTTTTATAGCGGACAATGAGGACTGCTGAGAAGTCAAGAACAACAGCACTGGGTTTTGATCCTACTGCATGTACTGGCTTTGTGGGAGCCTAGGCAGTTTGGATGCTTACCTTACTAGACCTGGAAGGAGGTGGGAGGTCCTTGGACTTCCCACAGGGCAGGGAACCCTGACTGCTCTTTGGGCTGATGAGGGAGGGAAAGTTGATTGGGGAAGAGGGAGGGAAGTGGGAGGTGGTGGTGGGGAGGAGGCAGAAATCTTTAATTAATAAATAAAAATAAAAATAATGTATGTAAGAAAAATAAAGTATCAAAGGAATAGAATTTTAAAAAAAAAGAAGAATACACAGTCAGGAGGTTGACTAGTAGAAAGCAACCCATGTGAGTGACCAGTGGACACAAAGTTAAACATTGTACAAACATGCGTGCCTCTGGGGTCCTGCAGTCAAACTATGGCTTGTGCACGCTAAGCAAGTGTCTGTTACTGAGCTACAGCCCCAGCCCTACCGGAAACCCAAAATTTGAATCCCAAACCACAGATGAAGCAGGGAGAGGCTGTCGGAGCAGAGTCAGGTGCATACTTCCACAAACAGCCCAGGAAGTTCGTTTCAGTCCTGTTAACTCACATGCGTGGCTCACCTCGAGGCCCTCTTCTCTCATTCACAGAGCCACTGTTCTTACAGCGTCTCTTGTTATTTCAGTCCCAGGATCCAAACCTCACTGTTCCCAGACTCACTTACCCTTTCCCCTCCCCTGGCCCTTTTGCTAGTCCCTCAGGGATCCACTTTCTCATCCTTTCATGTGGCTCTGCCCCCTACACATGGTGTGGGAAGTCCTTCTGTATATGTGTTGCTTTTATTGGATAATGAATTAAGCTGTTGCAGCCAGTGCAGTCTAGAACAAGGCAGGAATTCCAAGCAGATAGAGGAGGAAAGAAGGCGGAGTCAGGGAGACACCAAGGAGCTGCCACAGGAGACAGACGCCAGATGCCGGGATGTAACTTTACAGGTAGGCCACAGCCATGTGGTGATACACAGATTAATAGAAATGGGTTAATTTAAAATAGAAGAGCTAGCTAGGAATATGCCTAAGTGATGGGTCAAGCCGTGTTTTAATCAATACAGATTTCTGTGTGATTATTTCAGGAGTCTGGGTGGCCAGGAAATAAACGAGCAGCCTCCAAATACATACGTGGAGCTAGTGATTCCTTCCCTGTAACTTGAGGGGTCAGTGTCCACATCTATGATTGTCATTAGTCACCATTATATGTGAGCATCAGTTCTCTTGCCTCTGGGAAGAAGGTGAGGATTCAGTATTTACAAGCAGAAACAAAACACTGAGCAAAAGCTCTCTCTTTTTTTTTAAGTTCAGGGTTGTATTGATAGCCTTGTCTGGCCTGGATCTCACTATATACAACAGACTGGCTTTAAACTTCTTTTGTCGTTGTTGTTGTTGTTTTTGTTTGTTTGTTTTTCAAGACAGGGTTTCTCTGTAGCTTTGGAGCCTGTCCTGGAACTAGTTCTTGTAGACCAGGCTGGCCTCGAACCTGCAGAGATCCGCCTACCTCTGCCTCTCTAGTGCTGGGATTAAAAACGTGCGCCACCACCGCCCTGGGCAAAAGCTCTTAAGAGCTGCTCTGCGATGCCTGTTTTCTCTGTCTTCCTCGCAAAAACAACCACAGGTGATGAGGGGCTCCCTCTCCTGTGCTTGAATGAGGACAGTGTGGAGCCTACTGCCAGCCTGCAAAGGGCATAGCACAACAAAGGGGAAATTGCCTCTGTAGTTGTTGTTTTTAATGTATACAGAGTTCTTCCTGCAGGCCAGAAGAGAGCAGCAAATCTCAGAATTTGGTTGTGAGCCACCACGTGGTTGCTGGGAATTGAACTCAGGACCTCTGGAAGGTCAGGCAGTGCTCTTAACCTCTGAACCATCTCTCCAGCCCCCTTGCCTCTGTAGTGTTAAAGCACTGAGATCTGGCGCCTGTTACTGCCACCTAGGCCAGCTCCTCCTGACTCTCGGACCATCTGCCCAGCTCCATCCATTCAAAAGGAGTTGTAATTTCCCCCAATTTCACTTGTGAAGAAACAGAGGCAGTAACAGATTAAGGAGCTTGCCCAGCATCCTGTAGCCACTGAGTCCCAAGACCAGCATGAGTGGCAGTTATAGGGCAGTCTCCTGCACTACAGATCTCTCCTTCCATGGTCGGGGATGGAGCTAGGGTCGTCGGACTTGGCAGCTAGTACATTAACCCACATTATATATGGTATAACCTCTGTGAAAGGATAAGAAATGGGCTGTGAGGTGGAGGCACTTGAGGAAAGGAAACCTGTTTCCAAACAAAGGCAAATCATGAGGAGTTCTTCGCTTCCCAGAAAAACTGGGGGAGGTCGAAGGAGAAGGAGAAGAAGAAGAAGAAGAAGAAGAAGAAGAAGAAGAAGAAGAAGAAGAAGAAGAAGAAGAAGAAGAAGAAGAAGAAGAAGAAGA
>NC_022027.1:28798394-28807056 GCF_000317375.1 Microtus ochrogaster
GCCTTTAATCCTAGCACTCGGGAGGCAGAGGCAGGTGGATCTCTGTGAGTTTGAGCGAGCCCAGCTTGGTCTATAGAGCGAATTCCAGGACAGGCTCCAAAACTACACAAAGAAACCCTGTCTCAACAAATCAAAACAAACAAAAAGTTGGCACTTCTAGATACACCATCTAAATTAACAGAGGAAACGTACCTGAGTAGGTAACAGGAAGGAGACGGGAGGAAAGGCAATTAGCCAATGAGAAACATTGCCAGGAGAGTGATAGAGGTGAGCACCTCTGACCCAGCAAGTCCTGATTCTCATCAAAGTGACTCAGCCCCAACCCTGTTCTCTGGTTCAGAAATCACCGCTGTATGGCCCTCCCCACCCGCCAAGATGCTTGCAGGCCTGCGCTCTGCTCTAACAAGCCCCACCTGCTGCTCCACCAACTAGTTCCCCTTCCAAGAAACCTCAAGCTGCTGCCTGGAAGCCAGCCCTCCTAATTCCACCTGATGCTCACAAACTTGGTCCAGCTGCTGCCATTCAGGGCTTCTCGTGGCTGTCGTGGGCACCACCACCATTGGAGTAGACTCTCCATCCAGGTTGGTATCCGCCACTCCCTTTCATCTTTCCCTTCAGATGCCACACCCCTTGGGATGAAGCTCTCCGGGAGAAGAGCTCTGGTGCTGTGGCGTCTTCCAGCCAGAACAAGCTGGCAGCTGAGCTCACAATTGGATTTGTATGGCAACGGCAGAGGCTAGAGCATCTGGGAGCCAGTCTGAGAAAATGTCTTGACTACTGGCTGAGACGATGATGAAATCCAGACCTAACATGTGGAGCTGAGAGCCTCAACTCCTGGACTAACCGACCGGAGCATTGCAAGTAGGAAGGCCATAACACTTCTTATAAACAGATCGGTTTTCATTAATAGGACGCTATATGGTTTTTAAAGATTGTTTATGAGTGAAAACTGCACCCCAAATCAGATGAAAATTAATAAGAACTGAAAAGACAGTAGGGTATGCCGTGCCAGTTTTGAGGTGAGGGTGGGGAGCCTGAACCAATCAAAAAAAGGATCAGAGTGGCAAATCCAGCTTGTGCCAAGGAGGTTGTCAGACACTGAACCCTCCTCCAGAGCTTCCCAGTCTTATTGAAAGGAGGCAGAAGCAGCCCACAGTCTCCCTATGAGGAGCAAACAGGATGGCACGCCCTATTGTTGGAAAACATTGCTGACTGGTCAGAGGTTACAGCCTCCCCAATCTATTACAAATCAAAGAATTAGTCTTACCTTCTGTGGTAGCTTGAATGTTATTGGACCCCACTATTGGAAGGTGTGGCCTTGTTGGAGGAAGTGTCACTGTGGGGGTGGGCTTTGGGGTGTCCTATGTTCAAGCTACATCCAGTGTCTCAGTTCACTTCCTGTTGCCTGCACATCAGGATGTAGGACTCTCAGCTCCTCAGCACCATGTCTGTCTGCCTGCCGTCATGTCCTACCATGATGATAATGGACTGAACCTCTGAACTGTAAGCCACTCCAATTAAATGTTTTCCTTTTATGAGAGTTGCTGTGGTCATGGTGTCTCCTCACAGCAATAGAAACCCTAATTTCGGCACCTTCCTTCAGTGATGGAGGAAGCTGAAGAGGTAACAGACTAACAAGTCATCCCCAGAGTCCGAGGAAGATAGTATTTCTCTTGTTTATGTTGTTTGGGGTTTTCACAGCTACTTACATCAGTGTGCATGTCTAAAGCCCTGGCTTCAATGCCCAGCAAACACGTGTGTGCGTGCGTGTGCACACACACAGACACATAGACACACACACACACACACACACACACACACACCGATGCTACAAAAACAAACAAAAAACCAGAAGTTAGGAAGAGACTCATAGAAACCTCCTTGAAAAGCCAGGACCAGATGATCACAGCAGGCACTGAGATTGTCACAGTTTGACCAATAGAATCTTTGGTAAGAAACTGCCTATCACCTAAAGGTAAGAACTGTGTTCAAATAGTCTTTACCATGCTACATTTTCCACATGTCTAGAGTCTCATGACTGAGGAAAGGATGGGGAATTAAATTCATGGTTTTCCCCCCTAAGAACAATTCAGCAAACTGCTCAGAACACACTCAATGGGCATTCTGTGGGTGAAAAACAAACTTTTGCTGTTGTACGTTTGAGACTGGGGTGCGTCCTTACAGCCGTGAGCCTGGACAATTAGTAGTTGCCTTGGGAGGAAATGGAACTCTACTCCAGAATACCTGGGTTGTTTTTGACCTCGTAGACCTCCCTTCAACTCAAACTCTGACCAAATATATAGCAACTTTTTATGTACCTAGCAACTTCTGATCCTGCCTTTTAAAAATGTATTTAATTTAAAAACCACCAGGCATTTACTAACTGACAAATGTTTCATGATTTTACGGCTCGCTTAAGACTTTAAGGAAAGCGCCCATGGGACACTTTACTTTGTCTCCAGTCTAAAAGACTTCAAAATAATTCAATTATAATTCCAAAGAGCTTGGTATCAATTAGCAAATCATGATCCGTTTAGCTAAACTGGTATATTAACCCTTGAAAGTGCAGATACAGATAGATGTGTCAAAACTTGGTCTTGGCGAACTTCCCAGTCGAATAGTAACAAGGTCAATAAATTCCTCAGGTCGGTGTCACTACTGTGACTAGTCCCTTAGGATGACAGTCACTCTTCTTGACAAAATCCTCCTAATGGCAGACACTTTGAAAGTCGACCCATCTAATGGCACTTATACTGTCCGAGGCCCTAACTGGCTTTGTCACTGCTAAGTAGAGCTCTGAGGATAGACTCTCCAAGTCAACATAAGTGACAAGGCCCAGTGAAGTCATGAAGCTGACTTCTGGGTACTGCTTGAATTACCGAGTTCTAAGCGACCACTCAGACAAGCAGGGGGACATCTCTGCAGACAATCTTCAAGAATGGCGAGCATCCCAGATTTGTAACTAGACGTCTCCTCTCCTCACAGAGTTGTGTTTGTTTGTTTTTTTTAAATAAATTATTTATTTTACATCCTGGCTGCAGTTTCCACTCTCTCCTCTCTTCCCAGTCTCTCCTGAGCTACATACATTATTTTGAATAGTGGAACTATCCAGAAACAAGCAAGAGTAGACCCCTCCCCTCTAACCAAGGCTTGTTTACCACTTGGGGTGCTGTCATGGCGGGAAAGGGTTGGCGGGGCATCTCTTTGGTGACAAAGACCTTGATGGCATTTACTACTCCCAGCCTCAGAGCACGGCCTTTCTATACGTGTTCACAGCTGAAACTGTAGAGGAACATGGCTGCCTGTGTACCCGACATCACACAGGTCAAGTCCCTCACTGTAACCCAAAACCACTGGGAGTCATCAGGCGTTGTTAGAGGAAAGGATAACAAAGGCTTCAGGGATACAGGCCTGGCTGTTGCTAGATTTCACAGGGGTCAGGTCACTGCATGCACATCAGTTCTTAATAACCTGGGAATTGTAGGATAGTCAGTATTTTAACCAGTGTGCGTCCCAACGCGAGGGTTTGTTCCTTATGCATAGCGTAAGTTACGAGTCTATGACTCCGTGAGTTTCAGTTAAAGCTGATGGGTTTCTGAGGATCAGTTGACCACTACAGAGCCATCTGTCAGGGTCAAGTGGCAGAGCATACACATTGTCATAGATAGACAGGAGCAAGGGGTATGAGATGCAAGGTATTGCTTGCTCCTCAGGTCACATAACCTACCTCTAGGCTTCCGACTGGGATGAACTCTTTCCTTTGCTGGTGATCGAAACGCAGAACAGGAAGGGGAAGAGAGGGATTCCCTAAAATCGTCAAGAAATGTCGCCGGGCGATGATGGTGCACGCCTTTAATCCCAGCACTCGGGAGGCAGAGGCTGGCAGATCTCTGTGAGTTCGAGACCAGCCTGGTCTACAGAGCTAGTTCCAGGACAGGCTCCAAAGCCACAGAGAAACCCTATCTCGAAAAACCAAAAAAAAAAAAAAAAAGAAAGAAAGAAATGTCAAGAACTTGCCACATCCTTTGACAAGCGGCTTAGAAAATAATGGGGTGATAGGGAGGAGAATTGTGGCAGGGACCCCGCCCCCCGCCCTGGAGGACAGCTATCAATGTGTTTATCTTCTGAGTCATTGCTTCTTATAGATAAAGGCTTCCACAATGTCCAAGGCATCGTTGCCATCCTGGATTCTGTCCTCACAGCTGTATTTAGCCCTGTGGCAGGTCAATTGGGGCCACTTATAGCATAAATGTCATTAGATGTGTCCTTGTTCAAGGCTGCTATGCTTCATAAATCTTGCTGGACATTTACCCTAGGAAAACGAGGTGGTGGTTCTCCCGGGCCAACGTTGGGTCTGTGCCTTCTGGAAAAGCTTGGAATTGATTTCTTCTGGTGTCTAAAGAAGGGAGGTTTGAGGGGACTGGAGAGATGGCGCAGTGTTTAGGGTCTGGGTTCAATTCCCAGCCCTGACATGATAGCTCACAACCCTCTGTAGCTACAGCCCTCCTGGGGGGATCCAGTGCCTTTTTTTGGCCTCTGTGGGCACTGCATGTACACAGTACACAGATATACATGCAGGGAGAACATCCATAGACATAAAATAAAAAGAGGTTAAAAGTATAAGGGAGGTTTGATACTTTAAGCCCATTCGGTTATGAAGAGTTTTCTATTGCTGTCATAGAATACCAGAATCAGCAGCAATATGGGAAGGAAGGGTTTGTTTTTCTTGTGTTTCCGGGTAACAGCACTGAAGGCGGTCAGGGCAGGAGCTTAAACACAGCAGACCTTAGAGGCAGAAATGGATGCAGAGGCCATGGAGGAACGCTGGCTTGTTCCTCAAGGTTTGCTCAGCCTGCTTCCATGTACAACCCAGGACCACCTTCCCAGGGGTGACACCACCCACAGTGAGCTGGGACCTCCCACATCCATTCTCAGTCCAGAAGATGCCCCGGAGACTGTCCACAGCCCAATCTGCGGAGGCGTTTTCTCAACTGGGCTTGGCTCTCACCTTCAAATGACTCTTGCGTGTGTTGAGTTGACATAGAAGTAGCCAATACACATATACGGTGAACCCAGCTTAATATAGGATGCGTCTTTAGACACTGGCTCCCAGAACAGCACCTTTGCCCTTCCCCTTCGGTTTTCATCCCTGACGCCCCAAGGTAGCCCCAAGTCATCCTCTCCACAGTGCCTGGCAGTGCAGGGGGAGAGCGCAGCAAGCTCAGATCAGTTATTGCTGTTCTGATAGTTTTCTGGTCCCTCTGACTACAACTCTAACCTGAAAAAAATTATCTGTGTTTTTAAAACATAATTCTTTATTGATTCTTTGGGAATGTCCTATCGTGCCCTCAGTGCCACTCTACTTATCTAGAAATGTAAAAATTATTCATTTTTATGTTCATATGTGCACCACATGCATGCCCGATGCCTGAAGGGGCCAGAGAGGGCATCAAATCCTCTATAGCTGTAGTTGTAGATGTTTGTGAGAGACCATGTGTGTCTGGGCATTGAACCTGGGTCCTCTACAAGAGCAGCCAGTGCTTAACCATTAAGCAACCTCTTCAGGCCCATGTCTTTGATATTTTAAGGTCGTTTTCTCTTCTGTAAACATATTTTTAAAACTTTTATTTATCTTGTAATCATGTGTGTGTGATACAGAGCCTATGTGTGGGTACCTATGCCTGGGTGCAGTATTCCCAAATGTCGGATCCCCTGGAGTTGTGAACCCCATCGTGGGTGCTGGAAATGCAGCCTAGATCCTCTTCAGGAGCAGCGAGTGCTCCCAATCACTGACTCACCCCTCCAGCCTCTTGACAGTTTACTTCTGAAAATATTTTATCTCAAATTTTTCACTGCCTTCAGCAGGAAGGCTGGCTCTCATTGCTTGCTCTGGTATTCCTCCTGAGGAAAACTAATTATTGAAATGTAATTTACATACTAAAAAGTATGCAACTCTTCCAGTTTTATATAATTTTTTTTCTTTCACCTTAGTGAGAATGGTTCTTTAAGAATTCTGTCTTTTAGGAGCTGGAGAGATGGCTCAGTGGTTAAGAGCATTGGCTGTTCTTCCAGAAGACCCAGGTTCAATCCTCAGCAACCACATGGCTGCTCACAACTGTCTGTAACTCCAGTTCCAGAAGATCTGACACCTTCACATAGACACATGCAGGCAAAACACCAATCCATATAAAAAATGATTTCTGTCTTTAAATCAAGGCATGGTGATGCAGGCCTGTAATCTCAGCAGGTCAGAAAACTGAGGCAGGAGGATCATGATTTTATGTCCTGTCTGGGCTAAAAAGCAAGTTCAGGGTCAGTCTGGTTAACATAGTGAGGCCTTATCACATGTCTTTTTTCCCAAGAGGACTGGGAATATAACGAAGTAGTAAATGCTTGCTTAGCATGCTCAAAGCTCTTACCCAACCCGCAGCTCCTCTCTCACACACTTAATTTTCAGCTTAAGTGGGGGCTCTCAGGTCCCTAGAGTCCCAGCCCCTGTCCTCTGCATACACCCTCCCATTCCAGCTCTGGGCTCTGAGACCCTAGCACCTGCCAGAGTCCATCTCACGGTCTTACTCTCAAAGGGTATTTATTATATTTAATTCCCACGTTCTGTCACTAGAGGAATTTCAAAATATCTTGTCGGCAGGATATCCAGGACCCGTTCATCTCGTTAAATCTGTTTCATCTTTAGAGGGGCAATTCAAAGGTCACCTCTCCTGTAAAAGCTTTCCGTTCTTCTCCTGGAGGAGTTAGACTTACTTCTGTTAATGAAAGAAAGTCTCCCCAGCCTGAGGGTGGTGCTTTAGCTCAGAAGGCTGCTTTAATTGTATCAGTCTCTAGCACCACGGGCGCTTTGGGGTGATCTTGCAGATGCTTCTAGTGTAGTGCCCATCAAGAGAGGGTACTTAATACTCACTGAATTAATTTACTCCTAAGTAAAGCAATTAATAAATAGTATTTATAGCTAATACCAATAGATCAACTTTTGCAAATGCTTGCTCCCGATTATTGCTATAGTTTGAGTCTTAAATGCCCCCACCACAGAAGTCTATGTGGCCTTGGTCCCCAGCATGGTCCTGTTGGTAGGAATTTTTCAAAGGTGGGGCCTAGTAGGAGGTTTTCAGATCATTGGGACCATGGCAGCTTTTTTTTATGGTTTATTTAACTTTATTTTATGTGCATTGGTGTGAAGGTGTCAGATCCCCTGCAACTGGATCTTTAGACAGTTGTGAGCTGAATGGCAGCTTTTTCTATCATGTCACAGACACAAAGTGAACACTTTTGATCACTATATTTTGCTGCTGTAATGTGCTCCACAAACCCAGAGCAATAGTGCCAATGGACAGGAGCCCAAATAAGCCTCTTTCCTTTGTTAGTCAGTTGCAACCCATCGATGGGGAGCCCTGGGTTTAGAGATGAACGTCTGTGATATCAAAGCCCACATTCTTTCACTGACTGGGGATTTAAAAAATATTTAAATTACTTGTGGGATTCCCTTTCTATTCATAGTGTGGTCCCCTAGGGTCAGCGTCAAGCATCTTCCAGACCTCTTTAGAAACATAGATTCTGGACTGGGCATGGAGCTTAGCGGTAAATACTTGTCTAGAAAATTTGAGCTGTGGGCAGAGTCTACTCCACAACACACAGACAAACGGCCCTATAAAGCCCTGCTGCAGGCTTTGGGAAAGTCCTCAGGTGATGTCTGTACGTTCAAGGCTTAGAAGGCTGTGGATTTGCTGCTGTTACCCTTGTTTTGTTCACTCACCAGCACCATAACACAAACTCTTGGGCACGCCAGGCCAATGTTTCACAGTGAACTACACCCCCAGCCCCAGAAGACTGTTTTTAATATATGTATTTATTTTTATTATTTCTTTGAGACAGTGTCTCTCTACATAATCCTGGCTATCCTGGAACACACTATGTAGACCAGGCTGGCCTTGAACTCACAGAGATCCTCCTGCTTCTGACTCAGAGTTCTGGGATTGAAGGCGTGAGTCACCACATCCTGCTATGTATTTATTTTTATTCCAATTCAATTCCAAAGCAAGTTACCAGCTTGACTTCCTATTTACGTATATTCCATCTGTAATGCGATCCACACTGGCTTACGAACCTTAATTCATCATTCAACTAGATATGGCCAAACTAATTTCATTATTTCTCACCCAGGCTGTTACAATTATCTCCTGATTTATATGAGCTCCCTTCACTTCCATCTTTGAATATACTGCCAGCAATTTTGAAACAGTGGGACACATTACTGCAAGCGATTGCAACTCAAAGGGCCAAAATAATCAGATAGCACAGCTGTTTTAGTTGAAGTGTGTGTGTGTGTGTGTGTGTGAGAGAGAGAGAGAGAGAGAGAGAGAGAGAGAGAGAGAGAGAATGGGTGTGTATGTGTGTGTGTGAATGAGTGTGTGAATGTGAGAGAGAATGGGTGTATATGTATGTGAATGAGTGTGTGTGAATGTGTGTGAGTGAGAGAGATAAATTAAGAGAGAATGGGTGTGTGAGTGAGTGTGTGTGTGAGAGAGAATGGGTGTGTGTGTGAGTGTGTGTGTGAGAGAGAATGGGTGTGTGTGTGAGTGTGTGTGAGAGAGAATGGGTGTGTGTGTGAGTGTGTGTGAGAGAGAGAATGGGTGTGTGTGTGAGTGTG
>NC_022027.1:28807156-28820266 GCF_000317375.1 Microtus ochrogaster
GTGTGTGTGTGAGTGTGTGTGTAGGCAGTGGCAGAACTCTGTCTTAAGCTCTCTTACATCTTCAGCGATGCTTGCACGCATCTCCAGACATGTGTGGAGGACACATGGCTGCCCTTGCTCCCACTGTAAATGTTGGGGTGTGTCACAGGTGACTTAGTAATAACTGAAGTACCAAGGTTCCTGAGGAATAAGGTTTTCCGTAACTTGGAGTGGATTCAAATCTTGTTTTCTGCTTTTTAGTATGCTTTCTTGAGGATGTAAGTCCTCGTATTTGCTACCCATGGGAAGACAGCAACTTTACATAGCTTGATGGGCAGAAACCCAGAGTTGCAGATCTAGATGCTGTTGTGTTGCTGCCAAGAAGAGGTTTCTAAAAACTCACCAATCTGCCTACCTGATTAGGTCACTGGAGCCCTAATTGCTCCACCCACCCCTCCTCAGGACACAAGCGTCCTCATTCCTCCTGTATCTTCACAGGCAATACTGCTTCTCTGGCCGGAATCTCTCTTTTCTCGCCCCTCCCCTGGCCTCTCCTTCCCAGCAGACAGGCTTTGAACAGGGTGACAGTGTTTGGCTGGTAGGTGGGAGACGATGGCGGATGGCGAAGGAGGGCTGGGAAACTTTCTGAGCTGAGTTCCTGATCGGCCCTAATTCCTCCTGGTTTGCTTTGGGCATCTTGATATTTCTTAATACCCTCATTTTGAGCTTTGCAGTATCCTTCTGCTTTGTACATTGTTCAAAGGCAGAGATCTTGTCTTATTCATCTTTGTACCCTCGGGGCCGCTACGCTGAGAACAACAGAACACAGCATTTCGTCCTTTCTTAATGGAGCAAGTCAAAGAATGTCACCTTCTGTCCAAGTGTTTTTACAGCCATCTTTCCTTTGGTCAAAATGACCCCAAAGGATATTCTTTGGGTTCAAAATAAAATTATTTGTGTTCCTTGGAACTCTAATTTACCACAAGGATTTTTTTTTTCTTTCCAGTTTTGGTTACTCGGTAGTAACAAGAATTCTGTGTGTCAGTTCCCTAAAGAAACAGGAGTTCGTCGGCATACATATCATAGTTCATTTGCATGAAATAGACATCAGGAATCCCCTTGTTTGGCCAAACTCAGCAGTGCACAGGGCCAGGCTTTTAAAAAAAGTAATTCATTAGCTTTGGAAATAGGAAATGACAAGGGGTAATTGATCTATTTCAATTTGCTCTCTGAAGAGATAGCTTTTGTTTCTTTGGCCCATGGCCCCTTTTGATTTAATGTATATATTTTCCAGAAAATTCTCCTCCCCCTCCCAACTCTCGGGTAGCAAATTTTAGATGATTTAGACTGTTTTAAATTATACAGTAGACTCTCTGTCTTAGCCCTTCCCGCACGGTAATTAAATATAGGAATCAAGCTGTCCAGTGTCCCCTGCCTTGCCAGTGTTCTGATCTCAGCCCTCAGTGCAACCTTTAGTCCCTGCTTTCCCCTCCCCCACGGAGATTTTAATTTCGTTAAAACGTTTCTACTGCAGCTGGGAGCCAAGCAGCCCGGCAAGCCGCGGAAACACAATGTCATTTAATATTCCAGCCCACAGCCCAGACAGTTGCACATCGGGTCATTTGGAACAGCGCTCTTGAGACTGCTTTATTTGACAGTGATTGGCAACACCCTGCTGTTTGAAAAAACAGCCACCATGTTCCGAGCAATAGCTCCGCTTTGGGAACCAGACCATAAACAGGAGCCACATTCGCAGACGTGAGTGCGGTCAGCATGTAGCTATAATACTAAAGCTACACCCCGAGTCCCTCCCGCTGACTGGATATAACATATCCATTCATGAGTCCATCTAGCCACTGGTCAACCATCTCCCACCTGGACTGCTGCAGGAGAGACTCTCTAAGGCACCTGTAGGCTTGGCCACAGCTCCTCCTCCTGACCCAGCCAGAGCTTTAGAGCTTTGGAGAAAGCTGGGCTCAAAAGTGTCCACAGGTCTGGAAAACCAGACGATATCACCAAGGTCACAGGGCAAGCAATGAATGTTGAGGGGGATCCCAGAGAGAGTGAGTAAAGCTAAGGGTGGAACTGGATTTTTCTGGATTGAGGATAAGGAGTGCATCTATGTCCCTCCAGAGAAATGGCCATGGTAAGAAGGGAGAGGATGGACAGGGAAAAGGAAAAGGACCCATCCTGCCTCCTGCCTGGTTCATACTGTCTGGATTTGGGGGTTCAGGTGGGGCTAGAAATGTAATTGGAGGATCAATAGTTATAGATTGTAGTAAAAGCTATGAAATCACCTAGAAACATACTCAGTGAGAAGAAGAAAGCGCTCAAAATGACTAAACCCCAAGGTCAACAACAGGTACAGTCAAGGCTGAAGAAAAGCCACACAGGAGGAAGCCTTCAGGAGGGAGAGGACCTACTAGGCTCAGAGCAGCCATGGGGGCAGCGACCCACTTCACTTTTTTTGTTTGTTTGTTTTTTTGTTTAGATGTTCTGAGTTTGGTTTGGGTTGGGTTGTCATACCTGCCCTTTATCCAGATGAATAAATTTAGATTTTTCTTCAGTTCAGTTTTATCTTAGAAATGAGAAGAGCAGAGCTAAAAGGCATGTGACTTGTTTATTTAAGGATTTCTCGTGGGGCTGGGGAGTTGTCTTATTGGTTAACTTGTTCTTGCAGAGGACGCTGGTTCGATTCCCAGCATCTGCATGGCAGCTCACAACTGGTTGTAACTCCAGTCCCAGGGATCAGAAACCCTCTCCCAGAATCCTCAGGCACCAGTGCACGTACATACATGCAGGCAAACACTCATACACATAAGATAAAAATATAGAAAAGAACCTCTCTTCATCTCTTTAATGACACTACCCTATGTCTAGAACTTGTGTATATTTTAAGAAACCATCATTTTCCAAATCAGTTTCGTCTTCTGGAAACTTGGCATCTTTACTTTGATTTTAAAAACTATATTCTTTTACGTTTTCTGTTTTTTGTTTTGTTCTTAAGACAGGGACTTTCTATATTGCCCTAGCTGTTCTAGAACTCACTATGAAGACTAAGCTAGCCTCAAATTCACAGAGATTCACTTGCTTCTCTGCCTCCCAAGTCCTGGGGTTATGCTTTTTGTGTTTTTTCTGTATATCTATAACTATGTATTAATTTTGTTTACTTTCTGTCACTAGACAAATTATTTTTGTGTTTTTTCTGTATATCTATAACTATGTATTAATTTTGTTTACTTTCTGTCACTAGACAAATTATCTGTGTAGTGAGGCCCTTGGGACCCTAAGGCAGGTTGGTATATGTCTGCCAGCTCTTGCTGGTATCTTCTCGTGTTATAACCTGCCTTCAGGGAACTGTAAGGTCTGGGTTGAGGGCCTGGGCTGTTTTTGTTTCTTAGTTCTGGTGCTCCTAAGAGATGATAGCAAGAGAAATACCAGGGTAAGTGATGTGTGTTTGTTTTGTTTGAGATAGGGTCTCTCTAGGTGGTCCTGACTGTGCTGGAATTTGATATATAGACAAGAGATCTTTCTGCCTCTGCCCCTGGAGTGCTGGGATTAAAAGCTAGTATTCCAAACCACGCCAAGGTAGGCCAACACAATGGCCTTTAACTCCTGAAGTGAAGTCCCTATAGGCTGCAAATATCAGAAAGTGTTCTGTGGCAGAAATATGTGCATTCATGTTGGTTTCAAGGTCCTACATGACAGTATTAAAAGAAAAGGTAAGAAAAAAAAAAGAAAAGGTAAGGAGAAATTTCTATTTTTACTTCTTGCAGTCTACAGTAAACTGGCCTCAGCACTCCGCTGGGCTACAGTGAAAACTTCCCAGAGAAAATATTTTCTTTTTGTGACTTAGGAACTTGTGTGTCTTAGTCAACTTCCTGTTGGTATAGCGAAGCCCTTAAGACTGAGTACCTGCTAAGGAATAGGAATTCCTCCGACTCCTAGTCCTGGAAGCTGGGAAGTCCTGGAACATGGCACCAGTACCTGCTTGGCCCTGAGGTAGAATCTTAGTGCGCTGTGACATGTGTGTACATTCCATGGAGAGATAAATGGCAAGCCTGCTAGTTTTTTCTCTCTTCCTCTTGTAAAAAGCCATAAGTGCCCTGTTGGTTGGTTTAGCTTCATGATTTCATCTGACTCTAACTCTCTCCCAAAGATAGATTGTTTCCCCCAGATACATTACCTTATAGATATTGATATTACATTGCAACACACGAAATCTTAGGGGGCATAACTGTACAAATTGCATCTCTGATTCCAAACATAATGGAAAAAAAGTAATTGTCATTGCTTATAGGTAGATTTCTTTTTCCTATTCTAATATTTTACTTAAAGGGATATTATTTTGACATTTTGTTTTATAGGTTTTTTTTGTTTTGTTTCAAAATTCAGAAGCTTTTTTTTTTAAAAAAAAAAAGATTTATTTATTATGTATACAGTGCTCTGCCTGCATGTATCCCTGCAGGCCAGAAGAGGGCGCCAGATCTCATTACAGATGGTTGTAAACCATCATGCAGTTGCTGGGAATTGAACTCAGGACCTCTGGAAGAGCTGCCAGTGCTCTCAACCTCTGAGCCATCTTTCCAGCCCCAGAAGCTTTTTGGAAAAATCATTTGTATTTAGCCCACTATTTAGAAAAAAAAATTTCAGTGAGCATGGTAAAAATAGGACCAATTGTTTATTTTTTTAATGTATTTATTTTTTTAAAAAATCTTCTTGGGTTTATGTGTTTATCTTTTATGTGTATGGATATTTTGCCAGTATGTAATCTGTGTCCTGTCTTCCAGCCTGGTACCAGCAGAGGCCACAAGAGGGCATCGTGTCCCCTAACTGGAATTACAGAAGGTTGTGAGCCACCATGCAGATACTGGGAACTCAACCCAGGTCCTCTGCAAAAGCAGTTAGTGCTCTAACCACTGAACCATCTCTCTAGCCTCACAGGGCTAATTTTTAATCCTCCTCTTACTGAGCCCTCATTCCATCCTCTCTTTAAATCTTTAAAGGTATTTTGCAGGCATGGTGGGAGAAAACAGTGGATCTATCCTCCCTTGATCAATATTCGAAACAAACCAGGACAATGGCAGCAGGGATGGGAGCTGGGGACAGCATTGGTAGCGATAATGTGAAAGCAACTCTTGAATGGCAAGATGAGTCCCGAAGTAAAAAGAAATGTAGAAACCGGGAGGTGGTGGCACACACCTTTAATTCCAGCACTCAGGGAGGCAAAGGCAAAGGCGGATTTCTGTGAATTCGAGGCCAGCCCCCTGGTCTACAGAGTGAGTTCCAGGACAGCCAGAGATACACAGAAAAGCCCTGTCTTGAAAGAAAAACAAAAAACAAAAAAAGAAGAGATGTATAAAATATCAAAATGAATAAACCACTGTCTTCTTAGGACCACAGGAGAGCAGTGTCCTTTACAGTGTCCCAGTAGAGAGAGGCTGAGGGCCTGCTTCTGCGATTCACTTCACACAGACAGAGAGGTTTCAATCAGAGAAAGCTGCCTTTATAGATATTGACATAGCATTTTCTTGGGGCTGGGAGGTAGCTTAGTGGTTAAGAGCATTTGCTCCTCTTCCAGAGGACCCATCTTGTTCCCAGTGCCCCTGCTCGGCGGCTCACAATCACCTGTCACTTCCAAGGAGTTCAGTTCCCTCTTTTGGTCTCTGAAGGCATGTAACCACAAGGCACAAATTAATATAGACACATGCACATAAGTGAAGTGATAACAATAATAAATTTTGGTGGCACATGCCTTTAATCCCAGTACAATGGAGGCAGGAGTAAGCAAGTGTCTATGAGTTTGAGGCCAGTCTAGTCTACACTCCAAGGTTGGGCTACACAGAGAGATCCTGCTTTGGCAGAATAGTTAATTCCTTTATTTCTTTCCTTTGCATAAAGTGCAAAGCCTTGAAACTATCAGTGGACATTTTCTATAAATGTTTAGGCTAAATTCGTCTTCACTTTAACATCCTGCTGGATAGTGGTTTTTTTGTTGGTCAGTTTATCAGATGACAAATCTCCTCCTCTGTCCCTAACCCCTCTGTGATGTGGTCTCACTCTGCAGTTTTTGCTGGCCTGGAACTAGCTATGTAGATCAGGTTAGCCTTGAATTAACTAAAATCCACTGACCTCTGCTTCCTAAGTGCTGGGTTTAAAGGTGTGTGCCAATCATGTCCAGCCAACAGTATTTTGTGATATTTGAAGGCAGTATGTGAGGTCCCTAGAAAATTCCTCTAAAGCATGCATCAAGATCAGGATGAATTTTTAGGTTAAACTATAGGTGAAAAGAAGAGTGGATAGTTGGGCAGCAGAAGGGTAGCAGCGGAAGGAAGAGTAACGGGACCTTATTTCGGGTAATGCTGGCTCTTACCTCACCAGGCACATATGGGAGAGGCCAAGCGCTCCTCTCACGCAGACCTGGGGATGGCATGAAAGGAGGCCTTGGTTTATTCCCATCTCTGTTGGTGGGCTAGGACATGCCCCATTGAATCTCATGATTCAAGAGATGGGAGTTTTACAACACTGTTGTGTGCGAATGAAGCAAATGGGATTAGCTGGGGAAGTCAAGAAAGAACACACAAGCTGAAGGCAAACGACTCCCAGACACCAAGATGATCTCAGTCAAAAAGACCATTAGCAAGACACCAGAGCTTTCTGTTAGCTCTCTGCGTTTGTAATGGCAATAGCATCTTCAGGGATGGAAGACTGGTCATCCTCAATGATTGATAAGGCAGTAGCCATAGTAACTGTGCAGCATCCCAGTGTAGCCCATTTCCCCCTTGACACAGGAGTTTAAGGTGGTGAGCCATAAATATGGGTTACTTTGGGATCCCTAAAATAATAATTTTTGGCTTCCAAATATCACTTGTGACATTACTGGATGCGGAGTTCCTAAATTTTTTTTTCCTTTCTTACCATTTAGTGAAAATGGTCTTCTTATTCATGGTGTGGTTTGGTACCATTTTGATCTCGTTTGGCTAAATGGTGAAGATTAATATCGACAAAACTTGAAAGGTGAGGAATGTTGTTGAAAAAGATCAGACCAGGGACTTGGTGTGACTCGCACTTTCTCAGCTTCCAGGAATTGTCATGACTTGAGCATCTAGAAGAAAGATCTAGAAATATTTTCTGTATAACTGGCCACTAACTGCAAACTGGCCCATTTACTTGTTACTGGGGAAGAATTTCATTGTGGACCTTATTAACGTGTGTGTGTGTGTGTGTGTGTGTGTGTGTGCGTGCGTGTGGTTGCATGTTTAAAGATTCTCCAGAGTGATCTTATCTGCAAGGGGTTTCTCCACACAAGCTGACATTAAACTCTAAGCTGTGTTTATTTCCCCCCTGAGTTTTGTGCAGCTGGGCTCAGGAGGGCATGGGGGGGGGCGGTTGCTCAGAAATGACGGGCAGTTCTATAGGATGGTACTTTAGGAAGAGAGGGACTTTTGTTTTAGCTTTGTGTTGAGAATTTCTGGAGGAATAAGTCCCTCCCTGAACAGAAGATGCATTTCCCATGAGAATGAAGGAGATTTGCTCAAAGCAGAACAACTGCTGTCCACATTCGGCTGACTACCAGATCTGTAGTGCCTCACAGCAGATATGGAAGACCACAGACATCATCCTTGGTCTTGATCTTCTTGGGTCTCATGTCCCTTCATTGTTCCTTCCTGTGGCTCTCTCCAAGGCTACCTAGGCCCTTTGGGGACTGTGGCCACTTCTAGTATGAACATTGCAGTTCACTTCGTTCCCAAACTGCTGTCTGTTCCAGTGCCTGTGTGGCTCCTTGGCTTCCTCTCACATCCACAAAACTGGAATATGGCCATAAAATATACTGAACTTTGACCCTGCAGCCCTGCCCTGTAGAACAGGCTAGTGTTCCCCTTAGATGAGACTTCAATCCTCCCTCATGACACCCAGAAGCATCCTTAATCAAGTTTTTACTTCTGTGCCCATCTGGAGTGTCTCCTGAAACTGAAGGTTTATTTTCTGACTGCCTGGAGGGTATCACCCTCCTTCAATTTTCGGATGTCCTGTGTGTCTAGGTACGAGTGCCAAAAGAATAATCTCACTTTAAATCGCACACTTGCTATTTGTTTGAAGTTCAGATTTAGCTGGATACCCCCCCCCTCCACTTTCCCAACAACCGCGAACATGTCTGCTGTGGTCCTTTGGTGTGACCTCTACCTGTCTTGTCTACTGGGCCACCCCAACATGCTCCAGTATATTTAACACAGTTCACCATGAGCTGCCATGCCAGGTCTCCTCTGACTTAAAGTAGGCACACTTTTACAGCAGTTGCCAAGAGGTAATACAGTGGTTCAATGTTTTAAGTGGGCATATATGTTGGGGAATATTACCACACATACACTTCTTGCACATGGAAAATAGTCCTTAGCACTATCACTAGCTGGTAATTAAGGTAGAATTAATATTATTAGAAAGTGACATTTATTCTGTGAAACAAACTTAATTAAAAAATCAAGTATAGTAGGCATGCCGTGTTGCATTTAAATACAAACCAGCTAAGTGCAATGTTCTTGTCACTGCTTCCATCTGGTAGGTCTCTGTTAAAAGAATGCCACGTGTGTCTGCGAGATGGCTCAGTGGATGGAGTCACTTTGCCACCAAGCCTGATGACCTAAATTTGATCCCCAGACCCCACATGGTGGAAGGAGTTCAGGAGCTCTTCCAAGTTAACCTCTGACATCCATATGTGGGGCAAGGCATGTGTTCTCAGTTCCCCAAATAAATAAATAAATAAATAAATAAACAAACATGTAACTTAAAAACTTCGAGAAAAATGCCTGCTAGTGGTGGTAGAACACTTGCAGAGCATCCATAAGAGGTCCTGAATTTGATAAGCAACATGGCTAATATACACTGCATGCGTGCACACACACACACATGAACTCTCTCTCACACTCACGAACTCACACTCTCTCTCTCTCACACACACACATGAACTCTCTCTCTCTCTCTCTGTCACACACACAGACACAGAGAGAGAGAGAGAGAGAGAGAGAGAGAGAGAGAGAGAGAAAGGACCAGATTGATAAAAGACAGTCTTTCACTCAACAAGTGCCCAGTCTGATTTGGGCCCCTTCAGTGAGTTTTCAAAAATGTATCTGTCACTGCTCAAAACACAGAATGTACTCACTATTCTTGTTTATTTCAAACAGCGTCTTTGAGGGTGTGGCAGTAGTGTTAGAGAAAGGGGAAGGAAATATGGAAATAGAAAAACCATCCATCATCTAGTATACTCTGATATATATTGCATGTGCCCATATAGGAGAACTTCTAAAGGCACTGGGCCCGATTGTCCATAACTTGCTGTTTCACATCGGTCTGTATTATGTGACCTTTGCTTTCACAGTATTCCTTTACATGAGCAAGGAGTAACTTAGTCAATCAGTTGCGTGCTGTTGGGTACTTTGGCTGCTTCTGTTTATTTTATCTTCTCATGCTCTCTATGCATATTTTAAAATGCCAAATGATTTCTGAAAACAGGCAAAAGAGACCGTTTACAATAAAGTATTTTCGCGTGTCTGTGGTAAGAGACATACATATTCCCTTGGATGTTTGTGGGAGCTGGGAGCTGGTATCAGTCTCCCACTGAGCCTGGAGCTCATCCATTCAGTTAGGTTAACTGCCCAAGGCACTCTAGGGAACCCACTGTCTCTGTCCCTGACTGTTTCCCACCCAGCACTGGGGTCTATGCACTGCCCAGCTTTTATGTGGGTGCTGGGATCCAAACGCACCTTTTCATGCTTGCTCAGTGGACTCTTTACTGGCTGTCCCTATGACAAAGCACTTCCTATTATTAAGCAGACAAGGGTTGACCTCACTAATAGGTAAACACAGAATCTGAAGCTTTAAAAATGAACTGGCAAAGGTTCTCAAAGCAGCAATCTCCAGTGCTGGAAATGCAATGGGAGGCCCTCAAATGCCTACAGCTTCTATAGGCACTGATGTTTCTACCTCCCAACATCCCCTCTTCCTCTTCCTGTTCACAGCGTTCAACATTCCACCATATTCCTGGGAGGAAACCCATGGTCTCTTCTGAGTCTTTTGTCTTGAGGGGAGATGTGACTACTCCCCAGGCTGTCCCATAGCCACGAGATTGACTGACTCAAGGATCGTCCCAGCTCTCTTGCTTGGACCAAGGGACTCTCGGGACCTTTTAGGGGATCGTTGAGAATGAGAAGAAAGAGTAGCTGTTTCTGCAGCTACATCTAAGCTGGCAGCATAGAGCTAAGACTCCTGGGGCCTCCTATCGAGAGAGTGTAAGTGAAAATGAAGCTACGCAGAGCTGGGGATGGAAAGAATCGGGGATCCCAGCCCTGGGATGAGCCCCACACAGAGGTCAATCATTTCCATGACTCACTAATTTCTTTTCTGCTTAAACCAATCTGAGTCAGAATTCCTGGCATGTCACCTGAAACAGTGTGTGTGTGTGTGTGTGTGTGTGTGTGTGTGTGTGTGTGTGTGTGTGTAAAATGTATCACACACTTGTGGGCGTATAGGTTTTAACTTGTCACTTCAGATGGTCGTGGTTTCTTCTTCTCTTACTAACTCTTCTCCTAAATGCATCTTGGACCCTCTTAGGAATCAGAAAAGGCAGTGCGATCCACTCTCCCAAAACAAAACAAAAGCACAGAGAAGCAGACAGCACTTTAGTAGAATCCCAGGTTCATCCATGGACTAGATTAAGAACTCTCGGGGGCTGGAGCAATGGCTCAGTGATTAAAAACACTTGCTGCTCTTTCAGAGGAGCTGGGTTCAGTGCCCAGCACCCACATCAGGTGACTCACAGTTGTCTCTAACTCCAGCTCCAGGGGACCCAACACCCTCTAGCCTCCAAGGGCACCTTCACGAATGGAGAGCACATAAATTTACCCAGGTGAACGCACAAACATAAAGAAAAATAGACAATACAAATTAAAAATAAAAAGGAACTTCTGGGAGGTTGCTCTATGGTAGTGCCCTTGCTAGCATGCGCAAGGCACTGCAGACAAGGAAGAGAAGACCTTCAGCTGCAGGGCATAATATATAGCATCTGCCTACCTAGTTCCCGGATTACTGCCCCCTAGTTCATACAACTGCAGGCCAACGTGTTTGGAAGGAAGCATTGGCATCCAGCTGTGTGTGTGCAGTGAAGTTGGATGCAAGGACTCCAGAGAAGGTACCACACGCACTAGATGCTCATGTGGTACTCGAAGTTGGTTCCACGTCCCTAACTGTTTCCTTGGGATAAACACCTGGAGACAGAATTGCCGGATAAAAGTGGATACACATTTGTAGGGCAGGTGTTACCTGCTACCAAGTTTTCTTCTAGAAAAGGAAAACCGACAAGATGAACGGGGAGCTGGTTGCAGCATGCCCCTGCTCCCTCACATAACCTTATTCATTTGAATCTTTTCTGATGCTAAGAAAAACCCGCCCTCGAATTGTTACAGTTTGATTTATTTGGCTCTAAGCGCATACGAGTGTTTTCTATAAGTGTAACTGTTTGCATTCCTTCTTGCGCTCTTGTGTGTGTTCTTATCATTTGCATTTTTTTCCTATTGCACTTTGATTTTTGCCAGCCCTGGGTACTGAACCCAGGACCTTGAGCATACCAAATAAGCATTCTCTTACTGACTACTTCCCGGCACTGTTTCCGTTTTTCACCCATCGGACAAATTGCCTCCCAGATTTCTCCCCAAGCCCCAAGAGGAGCTGGTTGGTCTGCCTGTAATTACTGCTTATTTGATTTGTGGGTTTTAATATCTTTAAAATGAGGAGGAGGCATTCTAAAGCAAACAGGCTTGGTGGCTCATCAACCGAGCCCCAGCTGCACCCTCTACCATGTGTTCTGGGTTTATCTCATGACGTGGCTTAAGAACGTGAGCCTGGGTTACTGACCTTTTCATCGCTAAAACAAAATAGCAGAAATAACCTACGAAGGGAAGGAGTTCATTTGGCACATCATATTTGGAGGTTTTCACCCATGCTTACTTAGCTTATTGCATTGGGCCTCTGGTGAGGTGCACATCACGGTGGGAGCAAACAGTGTTCACCTTATAGTCAAACTGTTCATCTTATAGTCAGGAATCAAAGAAGAGTGAGCAGGGGTTCCCATCTCATCATTCTTTTTGCAAGCATTCTCCCAGTGACTCAAAGAGCTTCCCCTAGTCCCCACCCCCTTAATGGTCCCACAGTCTAATATAGAGCCAGCCTGGAACTGAGCCTGCAGTGCGTGAGCTTTCGAAGGACTTTCAAGACCTCAACTATAGCAGGGCCCAGTCAAGCCACGTGATCTGATAAAATGGCACCATCCGGAGCCCTTTTGAGCCACTTTTTTTTTTTTTGAGCAGTACACCTCATCACAACATCTATCTGACTGTCTTCTGCCCTCATAGGCCTTGAAAACTTGAATCTTTTCATCACAGCTCCCTTCCTCCAAAACTTTGCCCAGTAGATGCATCTTTTCTGAGTTCAGTGTGATAGAAAAAGTGTGGGGTGCCATTGTGCTCCTAAGTGTTTGCTCAAGGTCTACCCTCTTTGAATTCACAGCTTCGGTACATTTATGGTTTGAATTTAGTCTTATTTTTCATATGCTCTGCCATTTGAGACTTGAGGAGGCAGAGATGCGAACATCAGAACACAGGGGATCACTGGGCAATGGAGTTCACCCTGTCTCTCTGGGAAGGGGACAGGAGTCACTTCTTGCGGGGAGGAATTCCCTCTGTCTTGGCTCAGGAGGAACCCTAGCCTGGGCTCTGACTTTAGACTGGACATTCCCACGCTGGCTCAGACAACTCGACGGGCCATCACTGCTGTGGACACTCCTGGGGCATTCACTCCTCCTTAAGAGCTGCGCTCTGTTCAGCAGCCACCCTTCCCTTTGACATGCATGGAGGGAAGGGCTCCTCCTTGCTGCCGCTCCATTCCTATGAACCCTGATTTGATTTGTTTGGGGATTAGCCTGTCTGAAGGTAAGCGTCTCCGCACTTTGTTTCATTTCAGCCCTTTAATCCCAGGGCTGAGTCTTGACTTCACAACACTTCATAAATCTGCGACCATGGAAACGTCTTCTTCCCGCCTGTCAATGACTTTTTAAAATGTTAGAAGCTTTGTTTTATATATATA